>NC_134690.1:275029009-275335259 GCF_050947455.1 Rhinoderma darwinii | reverse complement strand
AGCTGATAAACGTCAGTGCAAGCCAAGAGTCAATTCAGCCTAACGATTTAAAGAGCCAGAGTAACAGCACACCTATAAAAATATGCCAGAAGCACCAGTAAAGAGTAACTTACATACCAAAAGTCATGGTCTAATACAGGGAGGACGCCAACACCCGACGCGCATTTTGGCAGATGCCTTCGTCTGGGGGTGGCATCATCCTGACGGGACCCTCTCCTTTATAGTCACTAACCATATGTTCCGGGTCAGCAATCACCGGTCCACAGCTGAGGGAAGAAAACTACGCCAGACAGGGGGTACAAAGATGGCCGCCGCCCCACTTCCGGGACCGCGTCATCAGGGAGGATGCGGGAGAGCGATGTCTGACAGCGCCTCCCACATCCAACCCCGAGGGCAGACAGCGGACGAAAGGTGCATAGGCCACTCCCCCCCCCCCCTCCTGTCAGCGCACAGAAGCCTCAGTCGTGATCCGGTAAGTCGGACCCGGCAACTGAGCTAGCAAATGCTAAAAGCAATGTAAGTGCTATGGGGCCGTATATAGATATAGATAATATACAAAGAATGGATATCCAAGAAGGGCATATACAGTGGATTATTATACAGGGTAGGAAGATATATTTACATAAAAGCAATCTGTTTTCTAAAAAAGTTTTTAATGAATAAGGATATATAAGCGGCCCTATCAAGGTGAAGATGTGAAAAAACGGGGGGAATGGAAAGTGAATCTGAAAGAATAAATAAATAAAAGTGTATTGGTAGTAAACATATGTAAGGGAAGTAAAAAAAAATATTTATATATATATATATATATACATACAGTGAAGGAAATAAGTATTTGATCCCTTGCTGATTTTGTAAGTTTGCCCACTGTCAAAGTCATGAACAGTCTAGAATTTATAGGGTAGGTTAATTCTACCAGAGAGAGATAGATTATATAAAAAAATAAAACAGGGGGCCGTTTTTCACTTGTCGTGTGAATAAGGCCTTACAAAGATATTCGCATTTTTGGTGTGGTAGCCAGGAAGTTCAGCCATATTGGTTGAATTCGCTTCTCAGAAAATAACCATCAGCTGTCCTTTTGTCAGCATGTTCAATCTGTAAAAAAGTTGCAATATACTGAGCATCTTATTCAATGGTAACAACCAATATGGCCTTTTGTGACTGCCCGCCACAGCAAAAACAGAGAAATGTTTGATTTTTAAACTGCGGCTACAGCTCCAACTTCTGATTTACCTATTTATGACAATTCTTACATTTCAAATAAAATCCCGCTTTAAAGAGGGTCTGTCACCACATTATAAGTGCACTATCGCCTACATAAGGAGATGGGTGCTGTAATGTAGGTGACAGTAATGCTTTTTATTTTAAAAAAACGATCTGTTTTCACCACTTTATTAGCGATTTTAGATTTATGCTAATGAGTTGCTTAATGCATAAGGCATATTTTTACCTTAGACCAAGTGGGCGTTGTACAGAGGAGTGTATGACGCTGACCAATCAGCGTCATGCACTCCTCTCCATTCATTTAGACAGCGCATAGGGATCCTGTTAGATCCTTATGTGCTGTCTTATACTAACACATTAATGATACTGAAGTGTTTAGACAGTAAATAGACATTCCACGGGATGTCTATTCACAATCTCTGCACTTCGTTACTCTGTCTGTGGTAGTTACAACAGAGCAATCGTAATCTCGCGAGATTACGCTGTAGATGACAGGTTACAACGAGATTACGCTTGCTCTGCTGTAACTACCAAAGACAGAGTAACGAAGTGCAGATATTGTGAATAGACATCCCGTGGAATGTCTATTCACTGTCTAAACACTTCAGTATCGTTAATGTGTTAGTATAAGACAGCACATAGTGATCTAAACGGATCCCTATGCACTGAGTAAATGAATGGAGAGGAGTGCATGACGCCGATTTGGTCAGCGTCATACACTCCTCTGTACAACGCCCACTTGGTCTAAAGTAAAAACACGCCCACTTGGGCATTAAGCAACTCATTAGCATAAATCAAAAAAATAAAATCGCTAATGAAGTGGTGAAAATAGATAGTTTTTTAAAAATAAAAAGCACTGCTTTCACCTACATTACAGCGCCCATCTCCTTATGTAGGAGATAGGGCACTTATAATGTGTTGGCAGCCTCTCTAAGTCTGTAATGCAGCCTAATGTTCTAGAGTGGTCTGATATGTCATAAGATGTTTAATGTTGCACATGCCATTAAGTGTGAACAGATGTCTTAATTAATTAATGGAACGCTGGAAAATAGTTTAATGAGAATTATGTAGAGCAACTATAGCACTTTGTACAAGTAATTGGCGGTTATATAAAATATGTTGTGAAATACTATTCAGTGTTTAACCTTGATATGTTAGGCTCTGTTCACAACACGTTGGTGCTTTCCACCAGACATAAATGTCGGGAGGATTTCCCATGGTATATCTTTGATGGAAAGCTGCGACAAATACCATTGTATAGGCATACATTGGCATACGTCGCCACATATACCTAACGCAGTATACATTTCTCTACTGTATACCTCTGCATGAAATAGCGTAGTCTACTACGCTATTTCTTACAGCACAAGCAAGGTATGCCGAAGCATACGGCGCCGCGTATGTTAAAAGGACACACTTTTGTTCTACACTGGCTAAAGTCGGCCCTATGGATACATGCGCCAAGTCATACGCCAAGTCATATGTGATTTGAACACAGCCTTAGTAATCAAGAGTAAGGCGAAGGTCTGTGAATGGTTGTTGCTGGTTACAAAATATTACTGCATTGCAGCCATGCATTAATAAATCCCAATAGATTTTATTTCAGTATATGTGTATTTTTGCTTTCCTGCCTTGGCTTTGAGTAAATCATGACAGCTAATTGGTACAATGTTCTAGGCAGATTACTATGTTTCCAGTTCTACTTGGCCGTAATAATGTGCTTCTTACTGCCGCAGCACCTGGAACCCCCCTTCCCTTATTATGGTTCTACTAATCTGAACTGAGATCACTAATCCCTGTGGTAATCTAGTTCAGTAGAACACGGAGTCTGGATGTTGCAGACCTAATACGCTCAGGGGAGTATATGATAAGGGTGGCGCGTTGCATGTACCCCATAAGACCTCCCCTGTTTGGTGCTGTTCAGGGAAAAAGACAGCTGTATATCTCCATATCAGGGACTTTGTTCAGGTACAGCAATGATAGAGCGATCTCCACTTCTCTAGGGAAACATTTTCATGTCAGTTTTTGAGGTTTTCCCTGAATATTTCATGATTTTTTAATTCTTTTTCCATAAATTACATCTTTGTAACAGGGGCACTAAATGTTCTCAAATGTGTGTGGAAATGCTCTGGGCACTGGGAATGTAAGGCTGGGTTCACACAGAGTTTTTTGCAGGCGGAAAATGTGCCTCAATATTCAGTTTGGTATTTTGAGTCAGATTTTGCTCTGCCTGCCTGCCGATTTTCGTGCCGTTTTTTCGCTCGCGGCCAAAAAACGCTGCGAAATACGCTTTCTCTGCCTCCCATTGATGTCAGAGGTGTAAACCCCCGAAGATAGGGCATGTCCCTTCTTTTTCCCGCGAGACGGTTTTTCCGCACGCGGGAAAAAAACGCCTCCGCCTCCCATTGAAAACAATTGGAGGCACTTTCGAAAGTTTTTTGGCGCGGTTTCCGCGGCAAAAAACGAATCCGAAAACTCTGTGTGGACTCCCCCTTAGGAATCCTTGGGTGGCTGTGTTTACATAACTCCACCTATGATAGGATATACTTAAATATCAAGGTCTTCATCCACAGTACCCAAGATCAGCCCTTCAACTAAATTAACAAAAAAAAAAAAGTTTGCATCAACTTGGTGGTCGGTCAGATAAACATTAGTGTAAAAAAAAAAAAACAACCACTTTAAATAAAAACCCATTAGAAAATATATATAATTAAAATAAATAAATCTCTGCTCTGAAAATTCTAAACTGTGTAAGCTTTATATAAATTCTACAACTCCAGAAGTCTAAAATAAAAATCTCTTTAGTGCAAATGAAACAAACTTGAAAAAAAGCAAAACTTTTTGTTACGCCTGAAGCTCCTTTGTTATGGCGCCCTCATGATAACTCTTCCTGTTCTCTGCACTTCATCCTTTCATAGTGGTAGTGGGGAAGATTGATGAAAAGTAGTACAAATAAACCCAGAACAAATCGTCCTATTCCTGCTATAATGTTTCAGCAACTTCCCTACTGTTCTTTGCATTAGTTTCCAAAAATTTCTTCCTGCCCTGTTGCATTGATCCAAACTGTATCTGCATCCAGATTTCTATTCTTGCCATTAGGCAATGATGTGGATGATCATTTGGTCGACAAAATATGAATATGAGGAATTGTCCTAATACATGAAGGAAAATGTTATCATGGGGATACCAAACCAGAGAAGCAGCCGTTTTCGCCTTACGTAACAAATAAGCTATTATTTACATTTTTCATAGACACTAAATGGACTTCTAATACTTCCGGAAGTTCTTTTGACACCTTGTAATGATTCTACAACTTTATAGAAAATACAGTATGTTTTGTTAATGCTGGAAAGAAGGCAATATTATAATTCATAGTGTATTTTTGTAGGTAATTATTGCAAAGAAGAAAATGTCTACAGAGATATTTATGAACCCTGATTTCTTAAAAGAATTTATTGAAATTTACCGATCTTTTCCTTGCTTGTGGAAAGTGAAATGCGCTGATTATGCCAACAGACAGAAAAAAGCCGAAGCATATGAAAAACTGGTAAACCTTTGTAAGACCGTTTGCTCCTCAGCTTCCGTAGATCTTGTTAAACATAAGATTGCTAATTTGAGAACAGTGTTCAAAAAAGAATTAAAGAAAGTAGAGTCTTCAAGAAAATCTGGCGCATCCGGTGATGACGTCTACATACCACGCTTGTGGTACTTTGACCTTTTGAAATTCACAAATGATCAGGAGGAGCAAATACAATCTGCATCCAACTATCCTGAGACATATGATGTGCGGCAAGAGGAAGAAAATACAGATGACAGCCTAGAGAGTGCTGGGGAAAGTACAAACATAGCCCAGGTATGAAATTGCTGAATTTTGTCACAGAACATTAGTGTATTCTGTGTCCAGAACAAACTGTACTTTGAGGATCAGGCAACGAGATGAACAACTGATTTATCTATGACATGCATGGTCAGTCACTTCATAGGCTGGATCAAGCTGGCTTGCTTCCTGGCAGCCTGTTATTACAGTTACCAGACCAGAAAGAGATGTTGGCAGTCAATTTCCAGCCGCCTTCCAACATGCCCTGTAATGGCAGCTTCCATTTTAAATAGATATTTGCTGACTGTTGGACTTGTGTTCATCCCATATACTTTAAAAGTCCCAGAGTCCAACACTTGCTGCATGATTGCTTCGAGTCCGGTCAACTAAAGCTACATAAACCGTACCTTTGCATTACACACAAAATAGAAGCAAACTTGTGTTGTGCACTTTTTCATTAGATGTTAATTATATGCAAATATTCACTTATTCATTAGCTAAAGCACTACAATGAATGTTTACAGCACGACATTTATTCTTTGTTGTACATCATACTTTGTTTTCCTCAAACAGTGTTATATTACATTATAGTTAGTAGGGCAGGAGAGTTTGGCTCTGCTTACACTAGCGATATGGCTATAACGGAGCCATGACAGCTATGCCTGATCCATTTCCAAATGGGTACCGACAGACCCTAATGACTTTTAAAAGGTTATACCTATCTCAGACATTTATGACATATCCACAAGATATGGCATAAATGTCTAAAATATGGGTGTTCCTGTTCTAAATACCGCAATTATATCGACAACGTGGGTCACCCAATTTGGGTCCTGCCTGGTGAGGCAGCCACTGGCTGCCAATTCTAGGCGGGGACTTAATGGAGAGATGAAGTACCACAAATAGTTGAGAGGGTGCCCAAATCCAATGAAAGGAGGTAATATAAGAAGTGATCATACAAATTCGAAATAAATCACTCGGTATGAGGTGGAGATTTAAACCTTTGCAGGCCATATATATATTTCTTTTGTTTAATTTTTTATTCTGAACAACTTTTGAATTTTTGGTTTTATTAAAAAAAGTTTTTACTTTTTGGGATACAGCTGCTATGTGTCCTAGAGACAAAGAAGCTGTATCATGCGGTCAAAGCAAATATAAACCTATACATATCCATAGAAAAAGAAGATCTTGCAGCACGGTGTAAAAAGGGGTGATTTATTCAGTCAAGATCAGACACTGCAACGTTTCAGTCCTGCAATAGGACCTTTCTCAATCGTGGACTGAAACGTTGACTGAATAAATCACCCCTTTTTTTAACGTTTACTGGAGTGCTGCAAGATCTTCTTTTTCTATAGTATGTAGTCCATGGTTCGGGACTACTTGCCAGGCACTTATTCACTTGGTACGTTGTGAGTGCTGCTGCTTTCTATTTGCCTATACATATCTATAGATATATATAGATTAAAAAAATCCAATTATGAGAATCTATTTATGAAGTAGGGCTAAAATGTCGCATTTGGTGAGTAAATAGATCCTTTAGTTTCTTTTACTACTACCGGAGTGGTGCTTCCTAATTGGATTTTTTTGCTGTTATTAAGGGCACTGGTCAAGTGTGGGGTGAGGATTTGCACCTTATACTTCATTGGGCGGTGTTACTTTCCTAGATATAGATATATATATATATATATATATATATATATATATTTATATACACACACACACACACACACACACACACACACATACACACATACACTGGGTATATGAACCCTCAACAATTGCTTAACGATGATTGCAAACAATCAGTTAAAAGAGCATACAAAAATACCTAATGCAGCATATATATTAATATCACTGCGTATTATATTATTTAATTATGTAAAAACATAAATTGTGCACTAACATACGGTAATTAATTTATATTGTACAAAAGTATAAAGTGCATTGTGCTTTAATTATCCCCAATAGTGTCTCAGGTATAGCATAATAATGAACAACTCACCAGCATAGATATCTGTATAGCAATATGGTTGTAATAGCAACCGCGCCTTGCAGTTCTAACTGCATATATCAGGAAGTATAATGCCAATATGTAAAAAATTAGAGAAGGCAACAGGATTCGGCTGGTGCTCCCCAATCCACCCAGGACTACTGAAGAGAACCAGTATCCAGAATTGATCCCCCGCACTCAATTGTATCCGCTTACTTTGGACACGGATATAATTGAGCAGTCTCCCTAGCACTGGCGAGGCAAGAGAACTATCAGTTCCCTGCCCACACCATTTAGCACTTTACCTGTGATGCAGGTGGCGTGATGACATCATCACGCCGCCTGCATCTTTCTGTTGGAGCAGCCCTGATCAGAACAGACCAGGCCTGCTTCGCTGGACAATGGTGTGGTAACGAGGACAGGTGAGTATATAATGTTTTTTTTTCAGTAGGCAATGTTAGTGGCACAATCTACAGGGGGCAGTGTGATTGGCACTATCTACAGTGGGCACTGTGATACTATCTAAAGGGAGCAGTGTGAGTGGCACTGTGTGTGTAATGCTTTATTTTACAGTGTTTGACAAAATTGTATACCGGGGCACAGTGTGTGGTGGTATATTCAGGGGCACAGTGTATGGTACTATTATATTCAGGGGCACTTTGGATGGTGCTATTATACTCAGGAGCATATTGTGTGGCACCATTAGGATTTTGGCTTAGTTTATAGGTGCAGGAATGTTGAAAAAGTGAGGAGCCAAAGACATCTAAATGACAAACTCTGCAGAGATGAGTCGTGGCCATGAACTTGTCATGGAGGTCTGGACCGGATGGAGAAGAAAAGAGAAAAATAACGAGTAGAATCTGAGAGGACGTTACCTGTGAGTCACTGAATGTAAATGTTTATTCTCCCTCTCACTTATCAGTACTGCAGTCACTGTATGATCTGAATTGAGATGATGGGTGGTGGTATTCTTTTTTTGTGATACCACAACTCCCAACATACCCTTAATATTGTTCAGGCCATACTGGCAGCTGTAGTTATACGTCGTACAAACTTATATGGCAAGAGGTTAACCTGAATTTGCAAATGATCTCTGTAGTAAACTGTATTTAGGCTGGTGCTGTATTTATGAGGTAAGCTTGGTTCTGGTGCTCTTTATGTGCTGAGCTTAGTTCTGGTGCTGTTTTTATGTACTGAGCTTGGTTCTGGTGCTATATTTATGTACTGAGCTCGGTTCTGTTGCTGTATATATGTACTGAGCGTGGTTCTGGGGCTGTATTTATGTACTAAGCTTTGTTATGGGGCTGTATTTGTGTACTAAGCCTGGTTCTGGTACTGTATATATACTGAGCTTGGTTTTGCGCTATATATATATATTGTAGCAGTGCAGCTACTGGACAGTGCAGAAACTTAACCCCTTCCCTCTTTAGCCACTTTTGACCTTCCTGACCGAGCCTCATTTTTCAAATCTGACATGTTTCACTTTATGTGGTAATAACTCCGGAATGCTTTCACCTATCCAAGCGATTTTGAGATTGTTTTCTCGTGACACATTTGACTTTAAGTTACTGGCAAAATTTGCTCGATATGTTCAGTATTTAATTGTGAAAAACACCAAAATTTAGCGAAAAATTAGCATTTTTCTCAATTTAAATGTATCTGCTTGTAAGACAGGCAGTTATACCACACAAGATTTTTGCTAATTAACATCCCCCATATTTCTACTTTAGATTGGTATCGTTTTTTGAACATCCGTTTATTTTTCTATGACATCACAAGGCTTAGAACTTTATAGAACCAAAAAAGAAGGATTGACGCTGAGAAGCTAGGAGATAGTGAATATACAAAAAATACTTTATTGACAATGATGACACCATATAAAAAGAATCCAAAAAACCACAGTAAAAATAGGGATCTTTGGCTGATAAAAGTAGTCAGACCAAATGGCTATGCAAGAGACAAGTAAATAAAGTGCATGTGCGTCCTTAAAGAGGCTCTGTCACCAGATTTTGCAACCCCTATCTGCTATTGCAGCAGATAGGCGCTGCAATGTAGATTACAGTAACGTTTTTATTTTTAAAAAACTAGCATTTTTGGCCAAGTTATGACCATTTTCGTATTTATGCAAATGAGGCTTGCAAAAGTACAACTGGGCGTGTATTATGTGCGTACATCGGGGCGTGTTTACTACTTTTACTAGCTGGGCGTTGTGTATAGAAGTATCATCCACTTCTCTTCAGAACGCCCAGCTTCTGGCAGTGTAGACACAGCCGTGTTCTCCAGAGATCACGCTGTGTCGTCACTCACAGGTCCTGCATCGTGTCAGACGAGCAAGGACACATCGGCACCAGAGGCTACAGATGATTCTGCAGCAGCATCGGCGTTTGCAGGTAAGTCGATGTAGCTACTTACCTACAAATGCTGATGCTGCTGCAGAATCAACTGTAGCCTCTGGTGCCAACACGATGCAGAACCTGTGAGTGACGTCACAGATCTGCACTGCCAGAAGCTGGGCGTTCTGAAGAGAAGTGGATGATACTTCTCATCAGAACGCCCAGCTAGTAAAAGTAGTAAACACGCCCCGATGTACGCACATAATACACGCCCAGTTGTACTTTTACTTTTCTACACGCCCAGTTGTACTTTTGCAAGCCTCATTTGCATAAATACGAAAATGGTCATAACTTGGCCAAAAATGCTTGTTTTTTAAAAATAAAAACGTTACTGTAATCTACATTGCAGTGCCTATCTGCTGCAATAGCAGATAGGGGTTGCAAAATCTGGTGACAGAGCTTCTTTAAATGATGTAGTAGATGTATGTATGCATACGTTAGATAGCAGTCTGTACAAGAAGCGTATAGTTATAAGGTATAACAAACTACATAGGGGTACAACAGATGATTTAGTAGTCATAGGGAGATAAATGTAGCAGCAAAAGTGCTAATTGACATACTGAATGCAAAGGAGCGAAAACATGCAGAGCAAAGTAAATGAAAAGCTAAGTGAAAATATTTTACCAACAAGTCAATAAGGTCTCACATACCCATGGTAATTGAACGAAGTGAATGCAGCCAAAGTCCACCCCAACGCGCGTTTCGGCGCTAATGCCTTCGTCTGGGGGTGGTGTAGGGTTGAGGTCAGAGGTCCTTTATTTGGACTTGGGCCAATGAGCTGAAGGGAATGCAGCTGTTGCATATACGTGCCGAAAGTGTGGTCTTTCCCTGTGTAATTATAGGTCGCTGTCTCACTGTGGCCGAGATGAGGCAACAACGTCAGTACCAGCGACGGAAAGTCCAAGCCTGAAACACGCGACCGCGTCAGCAAGACTCGGTCACGTGGATCAAGCGAAGACTCGCCATGGATGACAGAGACGGGGGCCGGACCTCAACCACCAATGGGAGTGCGACACAGGGAAATTAGTGTAATGAATGAGCTATGTAAACAAAGTGGCACAGATGTACGCGGGATGACACAAGATGGGAAAGAGTATGGAATCACAGTAAAAGTAATATATATAGATTTAGTCGAGGACAATAAATATGCAATTTGGAACAAAAAGTTGATAGTTGATATGTTACGGATAGATGCAATGGAAATGTGTATGTAGAGCAATTGTATGCCAAAGTATAAGAAAGTGTATAAGTGTGTGACACTGCGCATATAAGAAACGCAATAGGGCCAGTGTGATAGATGCAATGGAAATGTGTATGTAGAGCAATTGTATGCCAAAGTATAAGAAAGTGTATAAGTGTGTGACACTGCGCAAATAAAAAACGCAATAGGGCCAGTGTGACTTGAGCTTTGTAGCTAATACAAAGGTGGGACATATGGATAAAGTGATGGCTCCGTGACTGGGAAAAGGGAAAGGTAAACAAGTGGAAATAAATATTAATGCTCATTGAATATAGAGCCAAGGAATGAATAAAGGAAATGCTTAATTTATTAAATTTGAATAAATGTAATATAATGAGAAAAAAATACAATACACATAAATAAATAAATAGGTAGTATAGATCCCGTTTTAAACAAATAAAATAATGTAAACATGATTTTAATAGTATTGGAAATAAGCATGAAAATAAAACTGAGTGATGGGAGTGATAAGAGAATGTGGCGAGGACAAAGTGCAAAGGTATTGAGAGCTCAACTCTACAACACCTATTGTGACATCAAATATTGTTAGATTACAGTACAACAGGTTAAAAAGTAATTGAAATAACCTGGTGTATTAATATTGAGAGGAAGGATATACAAGTAGGGGTCCCTAAATATCAAAAAGTACGTAATAAAGTGACAATATGAATAGTGTTAAGTGAAGGCAGGTACATACAATGGAATTGATAACATAAGATGAAAGTAAAACGATGAAGTAAATATAATGTATATTATATGAACTAAAAAAATAAATAAAATAAATGTGCAAAGGTGAAGATAATGATGTTGAATACATATTAAATATTTAGTAGATTGGAACTGGATAGAGTTAGTATAGTGGTTGTTAAATAGCATAGTCAAATGGACTTGACTAGAGTCTCAAATATAGCAGCATAAATAAAACAATAAATTTGCGCTGGCGCTGATGAGATGACCGAAAACAGGCATCTCATACGTCATAAGCAAACAAATATCAGAATAACAAAGTTGAAGTTGCTTGTCGTCGAGCGTGATAGATGTCCAAATTGTATGAAGGATTCCCAATGAAAAGGAACAGAAAGACCTCAACAGTTAGGGTAATAATATCGAGTATACGTCTCATCTGTATAACAAGAGATATAAAGAATTAAAATCATAAAATGGTAAAATACAAAGTTTAAACACCCAACACCACTAAAATTAGGCGGGCAATCAGAGAAAGGCAGAGAACCCGGCGGTTTCATTGAGGCCCTTAGGCACCATCGTTTGGAGTTTCCAGATCCATTTACACTCTTTTTGAAGGAGTCGTTGCTTTAGGTCTCCGCCTCTCATATGAGTGTTGATGTGGTCAATGCCACATACTCTAAATAATTTGGAATCACATGCATGGTGAGAGAGAAAGTGTCTAGGAATTGTTTTTAATGCTTCGATGTCACTTTCTGTTTTTGCATTTTCAATGTCTCTGACATGTTCTCTGACTCGTACTCGAAGTTCTCGGGTAGTCATGCCAATATAGATTTTAGGACATGGGCATGTAGCGTGGTAAATTACTCCTTTTGTTCTGCATGTAATGAGCCAGCAGATTTTAAATTAACCTTTACCGCTAGAGTCAGTAAAGGACTGAGATCTTATAGTATTGGGGCAACTGAGGCAATCGCCGCATGGTTTTACATCCCCATTTTAAGCCCTTAGTACCAAAGACTTGCCCTGGTTTAGCTGGTGTAAGATAGCTATGAATAATGGAGTCACGAAGATTGGGCGCTCTACGGGGTGCCATAGCGGGATAGTTAGGTAATATTTTTTGTAGTGTTACATCAGTTAAGAGAACTGGCCAAAATTTTGACATAATGTCGCGCATTTCCACCCAACGTGAGTTGTAGGTGGTTACAAATCTCACCTTTTGTTCTCGTTGGTTTTTAACAGATGTTTTTAAGAGTTGATCTCTTGGAGTTTGTTGGGGTCGATAGTGCGCTTGACGGATGTTCCGGTGGCTATATCCCCTTTGGGCAAATCTGTCCTTTAATTCATTAGAGCGAGTTTTAAAATCTTCAAAGGTTGAGCAGATCTTTTTCACGCGGAGGAATTGGCCCGTAGGAATTGCCTCGATTACATGACGTGGGTGTGACGAAGGAGTTAGTTGATGTTGCTTTACGGTATAAGTCAGTCTGTAAAAGACCATTAATGTCTTGTTTAATGCAGATATCTAGGAAATCAATGCTTTGTCGACTCCATTTATATGTGAGATTTATGTTGAGGGTGTTTCGATTAAGTGCCTTGATGAATAAGGATAATTCGTCATCGGTACCCTGCCAGATCAAAAAAATGTCATCGATGAATCGGGCCCAGAAAAGTACCCGACTCATCGATGGCATCCGATCTGACATGAAAAGATCTCTCTCCCACAGCCCCAGGAAAAGGTTGGCATAGGAGGGAGCGCAAGCTGCCCCCATTGCCGTTCCCTGGAGCTGTAGGTAGAAAGAGTTGTTGAAAGTGAAAAAGTTGTGTTTCAGGACGAAGTCCAGTAAAGTTAGAATTAGTCGAGACACCTCATTCTCAACATCACTCATGCGTAAAAAAACTCTCCACAGCATGCAAACCATCAGCATGATGGATGCTTGTGTAGAGAGATTCGACGTCGCAGGTGACCAAGATGTGATCCGGGTCTAAGTGTATCCCGTCTATTTTTGATAAGAGATCGGCAGAATCTCTAAGGTAGGATGGAAGACATTCGACGAGTGGCTTTAAATGAAAGTCAATCCACTTACAGATTTTTTCTGTTAAACCCCCGGAACCTGAAATAGTGGGCCTACCTGGAGGGGTTTTGATGTCTTTATAGATAGAGATAGTTCCATTGTCAGTAGCCCGTTGTAGGATCTGCATGAGTTCCGAACGAAAGGATAGTAAGGGGTTAAACGTAAGTCTAAACGTAAGGGGTTAAACGTAGGCCTGACATTTTCGCCTGCTTCCTCTTTTGATCCCTTCTTAGCCATAAAAGACCTGCAATTGTTTGGAAGATCTTTGATCTTTAAGAGGTGGTACTTGAAGAAGATATCATATTTACAACCACCCAAGAAAGGGAAACGTTGAAAAATTTGGAAGCACTATACAATCAGGATGAACCTACATCTGCAGGTGAGATACCCGATTGTATAAGACGCAAATCAACCAAATTGCCCCCCCTCACTATCTGCCCGGCTGTAGACTTGTTTGTAAAACTAGTTTCAAACGAATGGGCCACTATCTCCAGCAAAATTTAAAATGACAACTTATCAAGAGATGAAAGAAAAAGCCTAAAACAAATTAAATCGTGGCACGATACAATAATTAAACCAGCAGATAAAGGGGGAAATGTAGTACTATGGCCCCGCAAAATGTACGTGAATGAGGCTAATCGCCAACTCAGAGACCCAGTATGTTACAAAAAACTTACGTTTAACCCCTTACTATCCTTTAGTTCGGAACTCATGCAGATCCTACAACGGGCTACTGACAATGGAACTATCTCTAACATCTTGAAAGATTCTTTATTTGTCATGGAACCAACAATACCAACGCTATATTTTATGCCGAAAATCCATAAAGACATCAAAACCCCTCCAGGTAGGCCCATTATTTCAGGTTCCGGGGGTTTAACAGAAAAAATCTGTAAGTGGATTGACTTTCATTTAAAGCCACTCGTCGAATGTCTTCCATCCTACCTTAGAGATTCTGCCGATCTCTTATCAAAAATAGACGGGATACACTTAGACCCGGATCACATCTTGGTCACCTGCGACGTCGAATCTCTCTACACAAGCATCCATCATGCTGATGGTTTGCATGCTGTGGAGAGTTTTTTTACGCATGAGTGATGTTGAGAATGAGGTGTCTCGACTAATTCTAACTTTACTGGACTTTGTCCTGAAACACAACTTTTTCACTTTCAACAACTCTTTCTACCTACAGCTCCAGGGAACGGCAATGGGGGCAGCTTGCGCTCCCTCCTATGCCAACCTTTTCCTGGGGCTGTGGGAGAGAGATCTTTTCATGTCAGATCGGATGCCATCAATGAGTCGGGTACTTTTCTGGGCCCGATTCATCTATGAGATTTTTTTGATCTGGCAGGGTACCGATGACGAATTATCCTTATTCATCAAGGCACTTAATCGAAACACCCTCAACATAAATCTCACATATAAATGGAGTCGACAAAGCATTGATTTCCTAGATATCTGCATTAAACAAGACATTAATGGTCTTTTACAGACTGACTTATACCGTAAAGCAACATCAACTAATTCCTTGCTGCACGCAACATCGTCACACCCACGTCATATAATCGAGGCAATTCCTACGGGCCAATTCCTCCGCGTGAAAAAGATCTGCTCAACCTTTGAAGATTTTAAAACTCGCTCTAATGAATTAAAGGACAGATTTGCCCAAAGGGGATATAGCCACCGGAACATCCGTCAAGCGCACTATCGAGCCCAACAAACTCCAAGAGATCAACTCTTAAAAACATCTGTTAAAAATCAACGAGAACAAAAGGTGAGATTTGTAACCACCTACAACTCACGTTGGGTGGAAATGCGCGACATTATGTCAAAATTTTGGCCAGTTCTCTTAACTGATGTAACACTACAAAAAATATTACCTAACTATCCCGCTATGGCACCCCGTAGAGCGCCCAATCTTCGTGACTCCATTGTTCATAGCTATCTTACACCAGCTAAACCAGGGCAAGTCTTTGGTACTAAGGGCTTAAAATGGGGATGTAAACCATGCGGCAATTGCCTCAGTTGCCCCAATACTATAAGATCTCAGTCCTTTACTGACTCTAGCGGTAAAGGTCAATTTAAAATCTGCTGGCCCATTACATGCAGAACAAAAGGAGTAATTTACCATACTACATGCCCATGTCCTAAAATCTATATTGGCATGACTACCCGAGAACTTCGAGTACGAGTCAGAGAACATGTCAGAGACATTGAAAATGCAAAAACAGAAAGTGACATCGAAGCATTAAAAACAATTCCTAGACACTTTCTCTCTCACCATGCATGTGATTCCAAATTATTTAGAGTATGTGGCATTGACCACATCAACACTCATATGAGAGGCGGAGACCTAAAGCAACGTCTCCTTCAAAAAGAGTGTAAATGGATCTGGAAACTCCAAACGATGGTGCCTAAGGGCCTCAATGAAACCGCCGGGTTCTCTGCCTTTCTCTGATTGCCCGCCTAATTTTAGTGGTGTTGGGTGTTTAAACTTTGTATTTTACCATTTTATGATTTTAATTCTTTATATCTCTTGTTATACAGATGAGACGTATACTCGATATTATTACCCTAACTGTTGAGGTCTTTCTGTTCCTTTTCATTGGGAATCCTTCATACAATTTGGACATCTATCACGCTCGACGACAAGCAACTTCAACTTTGTTATTCTGATATTTGTTTGCTTATGACGTATGAGATGCCTGTTTTCGGTCATCTCATCAGCGCCAGCGCAAATTTATTGTTTTATTTATGCTGCTATATTTGAGACTCTATTCAAGTCCATTTGACTATGCTATTTAACAACCACTATACTAACTCTATCCAGTTCCAATCTACTAAATATTTAATATGTATTCAACATCATTATCTTCACCTTTGCACATTTATTTTATTTATTTTTTTAGTTCATATAATATACATTATATTTACTTCATCGTTTTACTTTCATCTTATGTTATCAATTCCATTGTATGTACCTGCCTTCACTTAACACTATTCATATTGTCACTTTATTACGTACTTTTTGATATTTAGGGACCCCTACTTGTATATCCTTCCTCTCAATATTAATACACCAGGTTATTTCAATTACTTTTTAACCTGTTGTACTGTAATCTAACAATATTTGATGTCACAATAGGTGTTGTAGAGTTGAGCTCTCAATACCTTTGCACTTTGTCCTCGCCACATTCTCTTATCACTCCCATCACTCAGTTTTATTTTCATGCTTATTTCCAATACTATTAAAATCATGTTTACATTATTTTATTTGTTTAAAACGGGATCTATACTACCTATTTATTTATTTATGTGTATTGTATTTTTTTCTCATTATATTACATTTATTCACATTTAATAAATTAAGCATTTCCTTTATTCATTCCTTGGCTCTATATTCAATGAGCATTAATATTTATTTCCACTTGTTTACCTTTCCCTTTTCCCAGTCACGGAGCCATCACTTTATCCACATGTCCCACCTTTGTATTAGCTACAAAGCTCAAGTCACACTGGCCCTATTGCGTTTTTTATTTGCGCAGTGTCACACACTTATACACTTTCTTATACTTTGGCATACAATTGCTCTACATACACCTTTCCATTGCATCTATCACACTGGCCCTATTGCGTTTCTTATATGCGCAGTGTCACACACTTATACACTTTCTTATACTTTGGCATACAATTGCTCTACATACACATTTCCATTGCATCTATCCGTAACATATCAACTATCAACTTTTTGTTCCAAATTGCATATTTATTGTCCTCGACTAAATCTATATATATTACTTTTACTGTGATTCCATACTCTTTCCCATCTTGTGTCATACCGCGTACATCTGTGCCACTTTGTTTACATAGCTCATTCATTACACTAATTTCCCTGTGTCGCACTCCCATTGGTGGTTGAGGTCCGGCCCCCGTCTCTTTCATCCACGGCGAGTCTTCGCTTGATCAACGTGACCGAGTCTTGCTGACGCGGTCGCGTGTTTCCGGCTTGGACTTTCCGTCGCTGGCACTGACGTTGTTGACTCATCTCGGCCACAGTGAGACAGCGACCTATAATTACACAGGGAAAGACCACACTTTCGGCACGTATACGCAACAGCTGCATTCCCTTCAGCTCATTGGCCCAAGTCCAAATAAAGGACCTCTGACCTCAACCCTACACCACCCCCAGACGAAGGCATTAGCGCCGAAACGCGCGTTGGGGTGGACTTTGGCTGCATTCACTTCGTTCAATTACCATGGGTATGTGAGACCTTATTGACTTGTTGGTAAAATATTTTCACTTAGCTTTTCATTTACTTTGCTCTGCATGTTTTCATTCCTTTGCATTCAGTATGTCAATTAGCACTTTTGCTGCTACATTTATCTCCCTATGACTACTAAATCATCTGTTGTACCCCTATGTAGTTTGTTATACCTTATAACTATACGCTTCTTGTACAGACTGCTATCTAACGTATGCATACATACATCTACTACATCATTTCAGGACGCACATGCACTTTATTTACTTGTCTCTTGCATAGCCATTTGGTCTGACTACTTTTATCAGCCAAAGATCCCTGTTTTTACTGTGGTTTTTTGGATTCTTTTTATATGGTGTCATCATTGTCAATAAAGTATTTTTTGTTTATTCACTATCTCCTAGCTTCTCAGCGTCAATCCTTCTTTTTTGGTTCTATATTGTATTTCTGATGCTGTCAGGGTTTCACGCCCTGAAATCGACCTATTTGTCCACACATATTTGTATGTGCGACTTCTCCTGCACGTTTGGGTATGCAGATTTCTGTTGCTTTACTTTTTTTGGTTATATATGGCTTAGAACTTTAGCAGCAATTTCTCACATTTTCAAGAAAATTTCAAAAGGCCATTTTTACAGGGGCCAGTTCAGTTGTGAAGTGGCTTTGAGGGCCTTATATATTAGAAACCCCCAAAAAGTCACCCCATTTTAAAAACTTCACCCCTCAAAGTATTCAAAACAGCATTTAGAAAATGTCTTAACCCTTTACACATTTCACAGGAATTAAAGAAAAGTAGAGGTGAAATTTACAAATTTCATATTTTTTTGCAGAAATAAATTTTTAATACAATTTTTTTTATAACACAGAAGGTTTTACCAGAGAAATGCAACTCAATATTTGTTGCCCAGTTTCTGCAGTTTTAGGGAATATCCCACATGTGGCCGTAGCGTGCTACTGGAATGAAGCACCGGCCTCAGAAGCAAAGGAGCACCTAGTGGATTTTGGGGCCTTATTTTTGTTAGAATAAATTTTAGGCATCATGTCCGGTTTGAAGAGGTCTTGCGGTGCCAAAACAGTAAAAATCCCCCAAAAGTGACCCCATCTGGGAAACTACACACCTCAAGGAAATTATCTAGGGGTACAGTGAGCATTTTGACCGCACAGGTTTTTTACAGAAATTATTGGAAGTAGGCCATGAAAATTAAAATCAACATTTTTTCAAAGAAAATGTAGGTTTAGCGATTTTTTTTCTCATTTACACAAGTACTAAAGGAGAAAATGCACCGTAAAATTTGTAAAGCAATTTCTACCGAGTAAAACAATACCCCACATGTGGTAATAAACGGTTGTTTGCAGACACGGCAGGGCTTAGAAGGGAAAGAGCGCTATTTGGCTTTTGGAGCTCAAGTTTAGCAGGAATGGTTTGCGGAGGCCATGTCACATTTACAAAGCCCCTGAGGGGACAAAACAGTGGAAACTCCCCACAAGTGACCCCATTTTGGAAACTACACCCATTGAGGAAAATTATCTAGGGGTATAGTGAGCGTTTTGACCCAACAGGTTTTTTGCATAAATTATTGGAAGTAGGCCCTGAAAATGACAATCTAAATTTTTTCAAAGAAAATGTAGGTTTAGCTAATTTTTTCTCATTTCCACAAGGACTGAAGGAGAAAAAGCACCGTAAAATTTGTAAAGCAATTTCTCCCGAGTAAAACGATACCCCACATGTGGTAATAAACGGCTGTTTGGACACACGACAGGGCTTCGAAGGGATGGAGTGCCATTTGGCTTTTGGAGTTCACATTTAGCAGGAATGGTTTGCGGAGGCCATGTCACATTTACGATGTCCCTGAGGAGACAAAACAGTGGAAACCCCCCACAAGTGACCCTATTTTGGAGACTACACCCATTGAGGAAATTATCTAGGGGTATAGTGAGCGATTTAGCCCCACAGTATTTTTGCAGAAATTATTGGAAGTAGGCCCTGAAAATAAAAATCTAAATTTTTTCAAAGAAAATGTAAGTTTAGCTTATTTTTTCTCATTTCCACAAGGACTGAAGGAGAAAAAGCACCACAAAATTTGTAAAGCAATTTCTCCCGAGTAAAACAATGCCCCACATGTGGTAATAAACGGCTGTTTGAAGACACGGCGTGGCTTAGAAGGGAAAGAGCGCTATTTGGCTTTTGGAGATCACATTGAGCAGGAATGGTTTGCGGAGGTCATGTCACATTTACAAAGCCCCTGAGGGGAAAAAACAATGAAAACGCCCAAAAAGTGACACCATTTAGGAAACTACACCTCTTGAGGAATTCATCTAGGGGTGTAGTGAGCATTTTGACCCCACAGATGTTTCATAGAATTTATTAGAATTGGGCAGTGAAAATAAAAACATTCCTTTTTCTTCAATAAGACGTAGCTTTAGCTCAAATTTTTTCATTTTCATAACAAATAAAGGAAAAAAAGAACCCAACATTTGTAAAGCAATTTCTCCCGAGTACGACAATACCCCATATGTGGTCATAAACTGCTGTTTGGGCACACGGCAGGGCTCAGAAGGGAAGGACCGCCATTTGGAGTGCAGATGTTGCTGGATTGGTTTCTGTGCGCCTGTGAGCCCAAAACAGTGGAAACCCCCCCAGAAGTGACCCCATTTTGGAAACTACACCCCTCAATGCATTTACCTAGGGGTGTAGTAAGCATTTTAACCCTGCAGGTGATTGGCAGAAATTGGTGTGCACTCGATGTTGCAGAGTGAAAATGGGATTTTTTTCCATAGATATGCCAATATGTGGTGCCCAGCTTGTGCCACCATAACAAGACAGCTCTCTAATTATTATGATGGGTTTCCTGTTTTTAGAAACACCCTACATGTGGCCCTAATCTCTTGCCTGGACAGTCGACCAGGCTCAGGAGTGAAAGCGTACCATGTAAAATTGAGGCCTAATTTGGCGATTTACAAAGTATTGGTTCACAACTGCAGCGGCTCAGATGTGAAATAATAAAAATAAACCCCTGGGAAGTGACCCCATTATGGAAACAGCACCCCTCAAGGCATTTATTAAGGGGTGTAGTGAGCATTTTCACCCCACAGGTCTTTTCCATAAATGAATGCGCTGTGGATGGTGCAAATTAAAAATATATATTTTTCCCTAGATATGCCATTCAGTGGCAAATATGTCGTGCCAGCTTATGCCACTGGAGACACACACCCCAAAAATTGCTAAAAGGGTTCTCCCGGGTATGACGGTGCCATATATGTGGAAGGAAACTGCTGTTAGGGGACGCTGTAGGGTTCAGATGGGAGGAAACGCCATTTGGCTTTTGGAGCGTGGATTTTGCTTGGTAGTAGTTTTGTTTGGAGTCTTACTGGTGTTTCAGTTTATAATGTAGGGCATATGTATATAATAACGGAGTATATAAGGGGCATAGTCAGGTGGTATAATAATGGGGTAAAAAAAAACAATAAAATGATCCATAGATGTGTGTTACGCTGTAACACAATCATTTCTGCACAGGCCGGTGTCGCACTGATATATGGCGTCCTTTATTATCCCCCTTTTGATCCACACTCCGCGCCTTTGTAGTTTGGGGAATTTTGCTAGGAAGTGTTGTCCTGGTATAATACGGGCACCGTCGCTTCCAGCTGATATGTTTGGGCCCTCCCTTTCCTGGTTCCCTAATTTTAGGTCCTTGATAAATCGCCTCTTCAAACAGAAGAAATGTTCCCCTCGGGCACAACTGCATATTTTTTTATTTCCTGACTTATTGGAGCCATAACTAACTTTATTTTTCATAGACGTAGCGGTATGAGGGCTGTTTTGTTGCGGGACGAGCTGTAGTTATTATTGGTACTATTTTGGGGTACATGCAACTTTTTGATCACCTTTTATCCTATTTTTTGGGATGCCAGGTAAACAAAAAAACGCAATTCTGGCACAGCTTTTTTCGGTTTTTTTAGACAGCGTTCACCATGCGTTATAAATTACATGTTAACTTTATTCTGCGGGTCAGTACGATTCCGGCGATACCTATTTTATAGGACTTTTTTATGTTTTACAACTTTTTGCACAATAAAATTACTTTTGTAAAAAGAATGTATTTTTTCTGTCGCCAAGTTGTGAGAACCATAACTTTTTAATTTTTTTGTCGACGGAGGTGTATGAGGGCTTGTTTTTTGCGGGACGAGCTATAGTTTTTATAGGTACCATTTTTGGATACGTGCGACTTTTTGATCACTTTTTATTCTAACATTTGTAGGGCAAAGTGACTAAAAAACAGAAACTCTGGTAAAGTTTTTTACGTTTTTTTTTTACGCTGTTCACCGCGTGCAATAAATAATATAATATTTTGATACCTCAGGTCGTTACGGTCGCGGCGATACCAAATACATATGGTTTATTATTATTTTTCAATAATAAAGGACTTGATAAGAGTAAAAGGGGATTGTGTTTTATTTGATTACTTGAAACTTTTTTTATTGTTTTCAAACTTTTATTATTTGCACTTTTTTTTTACACTTTTTTATAGTTTTTTTTACACTTTTTCGCAAGTCCCACTAGGGGACTTGAAGGTCCAACGGTCAGATTTTTTTTTTTCTAATACATTGCACTACCTATGTAGTGCAATGTATTAGATCTGTCAGTCATTCACTGACAGCAAGCCGATTAGGCTTCGCCTCCCGGCGGGGCCTAATCGGCTTCCGTAATGGCAGAGCAGGAGACCATTGTGTCTCCTGTTGCCATAACAGCAGTCGCCAGTCCCGATTGCCTGTCAGGGCTGGCGATCTGCTAGTAACCGCTACGATGCAGCAATCGCTTTCGATTGCTGCATCGAAGGGGTTAATGGCAGAGATCGGAGCTAGCTCCGGTTCCTGCCGTTACAGGTGGATGTCAGCTGTACAGTACAGCTGACTTCCACCGCTGATGACGCCGGATCAGCTCCTGACCCGGCGCCATCTTGCCGGCAGCTACGGAAGCCGATCAGGCTCCGCCGCCGGGCGGATCTTGACCGGCTTCGGTGCTAGGCAGACCGGGAGGCCAGTATTAGGCCTCCGGTTGCCATTGCAGCCACCGGAACCCCGGCAATTTCATTACTGGGGTTCCGATGAGCTGCAAACACCTTAAGTGCAGCGATCGCGTTTGAGCGCTGCACTTAAGGCGTTAATGGCGGGGATCGAAGCTAATTTCGGTCCCCGCCGTTACAGCCGGATGTCAGCTGTAAGATACAGCTGAGATCCGGTGATGATGGCACCGGCTCAGCTTCTGAGCCGGTCCCAAACATTCGGCGTAAATGTACGGCAAGATGCGGGAAGTCAATGCTTTCCATGACGTACAGTTACGGCAAATGTCGGGAAGGGGTTAAGCAACCAGGGAGCATGTATAGCAGAGAGGGTTTTCTCTGCTATTGCTTGGGTGTAAAGCCTGGAGTAGGGCCTGGTTTGCTGGAGTGTGAAGGAGAAGGGCAGGCTTCCACTCCATACAGACAGTCCATGTCTTGGGCTGTCTGATGAGCCTAGTTAGGCTTCACCTGAGACGGTTCTTTAATTCTGGTGTGTACAGTTCACACAGGGCTCTCAGTCTGGGGAAGACAGGCTTGCTAGCCTGTGAGAGTCACCACCGTGTGAGGTAAAGCTGTGAAGGTTTTGAGGTGCTGGGCACAAGGCTCAGTGTCACATAGTGAGGGACACTGAATGTGTTAGTTAGAGGCTGGACGGCCTAGGGTTTATTTTGTATGTTTATTGTTGTACCACTGATTGCTGTTGTGAAGACAATAAAGCTAGCTGCGGCTGGTTTAAACCTTTTACTCAAGGAGTTGGAGTGAACTTTCTATGTGTGCCAACCATTTCACCTGGGAGATGGCGATCCCATGAGCTAAGTGGTCCCCAGGATGTCACAATATATATATATGTGTATATATATGTTCTGAGCTTGGTTTTGGCGCTGTATATATGTACTGAGTTTGGTTTTAATAACGTATCTGTGCATTAGCTGCAAGATTTGTTGCGACGTACTGCGCACATCGCACTGTCCTCTACAATTCTCACACTGCACAGACTGACTAAATGGACTGAGCAAACTTATGATACTGCATGTGCACATATAGGTCTGTATGTATAGGGTGACTTTAATAAGTGTGTATAGGTATGTATGCTTATGTAATTATATACATAGTGTGGAAATTCAGGTAAACATTCTGGACAGGAAGCCACACAAGATTGGAAAATTTTAGGATATTACTAATACATAGGAAAATAATTATTTAAAGTCCACTGTAATGTATGGTGTATTTGGAATATTGTAATTACTTAATAATTAAATAAAACAATTTGGCATGGCGCGACACACTGCAACATCCCCCCCCCCCCTCCCAGGCACGTACATCTTTGTCGGCAAATCAGGGAACCTGTTGTTAAAAATTTAAATCCCATCACTCTGGGAACAGCGCACAACTAGCAGATGCCAACAATTAAATATTGTTAAACGGCAACCATCTTACTAAAGGGAAAACGTGCCATCTCCGTATTACCAAGCTGCAACAATAGAGTGCAGGCTATGAAAAAATATAATAGTCATATTATTTTGGGATTCATATATGAAGGTTTGTTTTGATGCTGTGAGCTTATCATGTAAAGGAGTACAGTTCCCACGATTCCTCTCTCGTCTTCACACACAACACAGGCTCTGCTACTGACACTGCAGGATCTACTGCCCAGAAGGGGAAATACGACAGGGAGGGAGGGGAAAGAGCAGAGGAGATAATAGTCATGTGAATTTTCGTTCTTCAGAGAGGGGAGATAACCACATGGTCAGAATACGAAACCTCTTTAAAGTGTAACTAAATGTTCGACAAACATCTGACATGTCATACTGATTTTGATTAATGGGGTTCCGAGTACTGAGACCCCCACCATTCACTAAAACTAAGTGGCAGAAGTGCTCGTGTGAGTTCTCGGCCCCCCACCAATTAAAACTTCTGACATGTCAGAAGTTTATCGAATGTTTAGTTACCCTTTAAAATCTGACTTCAAACGAAATCCTACGATGTTACAGTTCCCTTATTGAAATTTTTTATATCACTACAGGCTATCCCGAACCAAGGGGTTGTGTGTTTCCTCAAGTTTATCTCCCCACCTCATACCCAGTGAGCTATTTCAAATTCCTATTATCGCTTCTTATATTACCTTCTCCACTTTTTGTTGTTCTTCCTTGTAACCCCATTTCCCTGTCCAATTTGTTTTATGGAGGATACACATCTTATGAAATTAGCTGATTTGAACTACATGTCCATTTTCCCGTTTAGGGTGCACACTCGGTCTATCTATTTCAAGGATAACCGACACCACACCCTGGTGTGTTCTCTTCCAACTTATATGTTATCACTTATGATAAGAAGAAATAAAAAAACAACTGTCTGAGATATTTCCTTGGTACCATGACAAAAATCTGGTTTTCTTTGTATTTGTTAAGTGGGGAGGTGGCCAAGCATTTGCGCAGCTCTCTCCATTTTGTTCTATGAGAGTTACGGAAACAGACTAGTAGCGCTTGCTCAGGTGTTTCCATAAATCTCATAGAACAGAATGGGGAAAGCCGCATGCATGCGTGGCCACCTCTCCATGTAGTCGCCACCTCACCATGGGGTCGAATGACCACCGTTCTGTCCAGAGCTAGGACCTGCATCTATCATACATTTCATTCTATATTCTTTGGATATGCCATAAATGTCTGAGATGGGAACAACCCTTTTATGGAGTTTAGGTTTTGGTATTTATGGCAGCTAGACTAACACTGCAGACTGCACTGTTCTTGCCGTCAAAAATTACGGAGAGGGTGAATGAAACCCAGATAGGTGCAAAAATGAATAGGCCCCTTTCACACCATTGATTTGTTTTAGTTTTTATTATCCAAGAAAACGGCATACTAAACAATGCAAAAAAAAAACAAAACAAAGCAACTCCATGGCATATTATAGTGTCATTTTTACTGCATTGAATTAGGGATTTGCGATGCATCGAAACTTCGATACTGTTTCGATACCATGCACCCTGAAACTGTTCAATACAGTTATTTCATGTATTTCAATACTAAGCTGTGCGGCCGCACATCTTAGTATATTAATACATAAACGTTGTTAGAGTAGGGCTGCGGCTGTGTACTACAGTAATTTCCCCGCTCCTTTGTCCTGTCAAGTCTGTGATGCGACCAGTGCCTCACTAATGATTGCTGACACTGAAGACAGAATATGGCGGGCCCACTAAAAAACATCCCCATGCTCTGTCTTCAGTTCCTGCGCCGCCCCTCATTAGTGCAGTGCCAGCCGCAAGAGACCACCGCAGGCTGACCACGCACACACACTTATTGTCAGGAGCAGGGCAATGGCTCTATTACACAGCCGCAGCCCCGCTCTAACGGTGGAAATCAGAGAAACCTCTCATCTCTGCCGTTATTCCCCTGAATGCTACGATCAAAGCTGACCGCAGCATTCAAGGGGGGAATGAGATGGGGGGATGCCCTTTTGATCGCGTCACGGGAAATCCCTGTGACGCGATCGAGGGACATACCATATATGTTCAGCCAGCCCAGTGTCCATTAAAGGACCCCGGGGCTGTCTGACCATATTTCCTGTTAGGGCATACTGAGGTTGGTCCTAACAACTGCCTGTGTACTGTCAGTACACAGGCTAATGTACTGGCATATAGATATATGCCAGTACATTAAAGTAAAAAAAAAAAAAATAGGTAATGTTAAATTTAAAAAAAAAAAAACATTTTGTACAATAAACATAGTCTCAATAATAAAATATTCACATATTCGGTATCGTCATGACCGTAATTACACATGTATAGCGTTATTCATGTTTACGCTGTTATAAAATAAAAAAATTGCTTTCACTTATTAATGTGAAGCACGAGGTATTATGAATTTTGAACCTCCATGTGCCTCACATTAATCGTAATTAACCCAGTCATGTACCTCACACATTAACCCAATGTTGTCCATTATGACTGAGGAACATGATGGGGTTAATTACTATTAATGTGAGGCACATAGAGGTTCAAAATTCATCACACCACGTGCCTCACATCAGAAAATGGAAGAACTTTTTTTAATTATTATTATTGATGGCAAAGTATCGTTTTGGTATCGAGTATCGCAATACTAAATGAAGTATGGGTATCGGAGTCCAAATTCTGGTATCGTGACAACCCTACATTGAATATGGTTGCACCAACAAACAAGAAAAGTATCCCACTCTTTGCCGCTCAAATGTACGCCAAAAGGACACACGTTTGACTTATGTTTAGCCCATAGAACCCTATACAGTACCTCATAGTATTTACATGTAGATACTTTTTACTTTTTTTTGTTTGCTATTCATATGTTTTCTTCTTACGTGGCCTGTAGATGTGGTATAAAAGGGACCTAACTTCCAGCTTAATAAAGTCCTGCATGTATTCCTAATGAAACTTCTTACCCCCAATAAAAGTGAAAAAAGTTGATACTTGTCAGATAGCTGAACATTCTAGATTGATACACTTCTAGATATGGATAAACTAAGCTTCAAAGTAGGTTATTAAATGATAACTTGTGCATGGTGCTGGTGGACAAAGGAGGAACGAGGACAGAAATAAAATAAACTTATGCAAATGTGTTTCTGTCCCAAAGATCCATTGTCAAGTTAGGGCGCGTTCACATATATAATTTGCGTCAGCATCAGGTTTTTTTTTGTCACTCAAGTGATTTAGGCTATGTTCACACGGGGTTTTTTGACGCGGAAACCGCGTCGCAAAACTCGGCAGAAACGGCCCGAGAACGCCTCCCATTGATTTCAATGGGAGGCGTCGGCGTCTTTTTCCCGCGAGCAGTAAAACTGCCTCGCGGGAAAAAGAAGCGACATGCCCTATCTTCGGGCGCTTCCGCCTCCGACCTCCCATTGACTTCAATGGGAGGCAGGAGAAAGCGTATATCTCGCTGTTTTGTGCCCGCGGCGCTCAATGGCCGTGGGCGAAAAACGGCGCGATAATTGCCGCGAAAATCGGCATGCAGGGAGAGGAATATCTGCCTCAAAGTTCCAAACGGAATTTTGAGGCAGATATTCCTCCCCCAAAATACTCCGTGTGAACATAGCCTAACACTGATGGAAAAACTGATGCAAAAATATATCAGTTGCCATCAGGCTTTTTCACAATTTTTTACTACAAAACCATCAATTGTCGTTAGTTGTCATCAGTTTTTAACATCCTTTTTTAAAATCAGTATTTACCACAATGGTCCACCAAACAGGCAGTCTAGGGTCTGAAAATGTGCTAATTTGTGGTGCATATTTTATGATAGATTCTATACATAATAGATTAGATACATGTTGGGTACTTGTCATTTCACAAAACTTCTGACGTGATCCTGGAATGTCAGGGCTCTCCTTCTGTGCTCCGGCGTCGGTGCTACACTGAAGCCTGATACACACATTATAATGTCACATATGTCATATTCAGTGCAGCGACGAGGCCGGCACCGAGAGGGAGAGCCCAGAAGGCAGCTGCTGTCCACTCACCTTCAGATCTTCGAAGCAGCCTTGTGAAACTGCAAAGGCGCCGAACACTAGCTTCAGGGAGGAGCTAGTTTTGGCACCTTTACACCAACCCAATCTCACCCCACGTCTCCTACCCACACCACGCCAAGATTTCTGTTGTTTTTATTCACAAGGCAGGGTCAGGGTGTCGGCAGTTAAAAATGTCCATCTTCTTCCATATTTTATGGCCGTTTTGGATCCGTTCTGTGCTTCTGTTTTTGACAGCTGATTGTGACCACCTTTGCATCGGTTTTTCACTGTCCGTTGTAAAAACGGATAAACTTCATTTGTAGGTAATTCCACAGTGTCTTCTGTAGATAATGCCACTATGCCCCCTGTAGATAGTGCCACACACGCCCCCCTGTAGGTAGCGGCATTAAGGAGCCCCTGACTTCAACATCCATATATGGACAGGGACGTAAGGGGATCCCTCTAGTATCGGAAACCCCGAAAGAGCGCTGCGGACGCTTTGGCCGGGCATTCCGCTCCTAGAGGGAGCCCCTGATGTCCCTGTCTATATATGAACAGTGACGTCAGGGGATTGTCTAGGAGCAGCATCCCCGGCCAGAGCGCTCTTGCCCAGGGATTCCGGTCCAGGAGGACCCCTAATATCACTGTGCATATATGAGCAAGGTTGTCATGGGCTCCCTCTAGTAGCGGAATAGGGCCTTATTCATCCATGCCGGGTGCTGCCGGAAAGTGGATGCGCCAACACCCAGCGTTCATCCGATGTACAGTGAATGTCCTACATTTTGTTAATTTTGTACGGCAAAAGGGACATAAGTAAAAAAAATATATATATAGTTTACCTTATTTTGAGGTAGTTGGTTTGACCAAATACATACAAGGTACAAAAATAATCCTCTCATAATCCCTTGTAAGGGTCTGTTCACATCAGCGTCCGGTTTCTGTTCATGGGTTCCGTTCGACCTTTCCTTTGAAGGAACGATTAACGGAAGCCATAGCTTCCGTTGCATTACCATAGATTTCAATGGTAATGCTTCCGTTGCAATTTGTTTCCTTTCCGTAAGGTTTTAGTTTTTTTTTCGCGGAAATAATAGCAGAGTCAACTACGCTATTGTTTCCGCGAAAACAAGTGGAAACCTTACGGAACGGAAACAAACTGCATCAGAAGCATTATCATTAAAATCAATGGTAATCCAAACGGAATCTATGGTTTCGGTTTGGCTTTCCGTTCGCCGGTTATTCCGACGGAAAGGTCTAACGAAACCCATGAACGTAAGCCCAACGCTGATGTGAACAGGCCCTTATAACTGTGCAGTTTGTCTGACATTGCTATGACGCCTGACAGCAAAGTTTCTCATTCTAGCTCTATATTGTCTCCAATACTTTTTATGCATGATCTGCAAAAATGGGTACATTATCACATGACAGATTGTAAATTTCATCCAGATCACTTTTTTTTATATATATATATATATATATATATATATATATATATATATTATTGCGTGTATTTATTCAGATTATTTATTTGCTTAGGGTTAATAATAGCAGGGAGTACATGATTATCCTTGCATTCTTCTATATTCAGGGTGGCCACAATGTGGCTCAGTAGCCGCATGCAACTCCTGCCTGCCTAGGCCCTGTCTCAAGTGTCCAGGATTTACAAGCGCTTTTATGAAAAGTAATACTTCTGCGATCCTTTCTGTTCATCTTGTCTTTGATTTCTGTCTCTGTAGTTATTGAAAATAGCTTAACATATAAAAAGATGGCTGACTGGCTGCTCACAAGAAAGATCCTATTCGAGTAGTAGCAGTGGAGAGCTGTGCAAGACCATGGAAGAAATAAGTGCGGTGTATTATTGGGGCACTGTGGCTGGCATAATTCTATGGGCACTGCTTAGGCTGGCACATTTGTAGGAGCAGTCTGCTATGAGCATTATTATTTTAAACAATTTGTGGGCATCATTTGCATCACTGGCTCTGAGCACTTAGGCAGTGGAAAAAGAATTGTCTTGAGGTTAAAAAATGTGTGGCCAGGACAATAAGGGGAGAGTTCAGAGTAGAACATATATATGAAATATTTTCAGTGGAATTTGCTTCTATTCATTCATGATTGTAACTCCCAAAGGGCAGTTATTCGGCCTCTTCTGCACTAGATACAGATCGCAGATAAAAAGTATGTACAGGATACAAGCCATTAAATCAACATAAGCAGGGTCTGTGTACAGAGGTATGCAGGGAGAAAAGAGCTAAGGTTGAGTTCACATTGTCTGTTTTTGTTGCGTTTTGGAAGACTTCCAAAAACCGCACCTTAAAAACCGCACGCATTTTTTAACTACAGCAGGCTTTTACAAAGTGTTTCAGCTGTTGTACGGGAAGTCTATGACCATTGAATTAAAAAGCAGATTACTACTGAAACGCTTTGTAAAAATGAGTAGGTGTTTAAAGTGTAGCTAAACGTTCTACAAACTTCTGACATGTCATAGTGACATGTCAGAAGTTTGGATTGGTGGGGGTCCGAGCACGGATACCCCCACCAATCTCTAGAATGAAGCAACTGAAGTGCTCGTGTGAGCGCTCATCTGCTTCGTGTATGTTTGGCTTTTTCCAGAAATAAATGTATCGGTGTACGGACTCAGTACAAAGTCTATGAGCCGGTTCATCGATACATCAGCTTTCCTGAAAAAGCCGAACAGAAACGAAGCAGCTGAGCACTTCAGCTGCTCCGGTCTAGCGATTGGTGGGGGTCTCCGTGCTCGGACCCCCACCAATCCAAACTTCTGACATGTCTCTATGACATGTCAGAAGTTTGTCAAACGTTTAGCTACACTTTAAAAAACACATTTGTTTTTTAATAATTCTCTACCTGTTTCCTTACCTGCCCTATGCAACCAGTGGAAGTTTCCGATGTCATTGTGATTACATTTTGGTTTCCATAGAAACAGTTTGGTCATGTGTAAGTTTGTTTTCTCATTCGCGCTCACTTTTGATAATGTGATCTCCCGGTCGATTCATTAAAATCAGCTGATCGTATCAGCTCATGCTCTTTAATGACAGCGATTAAAGAGAAGGACTTATTTTCACTTACTATTGTTACATGGGTTGTCCCAGTAGGATGTGAATAGATAGTCAATGAGTGATCAAGATTTTGTTAAATATTTGGGTATTTTTTTTTCTATTAGCCAAAATGACTGCTAACAATCATTCTGGCCAGTAGTCTGATTTTCTGATCTGCTCAAAATTTCTTCTCTGCCTATTACCTTTGAGATATTAACAGCAAAGACCATACATTTTTGCAATGGCAGTGTGTGATTTTTTTATTGCTACATTGTAGCAAAATATGTTTGTATTTAAAAGAAGAAATGCTACTTAAGTTCTATAAATAGTGAGCTTAAATAGAAGTTTGGGTTATATATAACATCAAGGGTATATATGTCTACACCTTGATCCGTGTAAAGCCAGGATCACACACACCGTTTTTATGCATATCTAAAAGTGGATCCAAACAGAAGGATAGGTATGATAAGAAAAGATTGATACATCTCCTTTCTTTTGTGTCCACTCCTGTATTTGGGAAAAAAAAAAACTGAGATAAAAACTGCGTGTGCGATCCTGGCCTTAGCGTACCTTTGATTATAAAATACCTTTCCATAAATCAATAGAACACGAGAAGATAACAAACTTTAGGCCTTATTCAGATGGTACGGTCAAATCAAGTCTATTTACCGCGACTGACACAAAAATGCCGCTATTAAAAAAAAACAAAACTTGCCATTACACTTAGAGCAAAGTGGAGATGGATTGACTGCTTCACTGACATCCGGATACAGCTGCTCATAAAAGTCTATGGAGAGGGGAAGAGGAAGCAGAAGCAAAAGACTAGCTGCTCACAGTCTTCTATAAAACACATACAATGAAGATCCTGCTCCCCTATGTCTATTTCTCACACATGCTCAGAAGCAGCAGCAACATGGAGGACATTGTACAGCACTAAGGAACAGTGTAGTTGGGAATTCAGCTCTGGAGTGAGACAGTAAAACATTACTAGAAGAAGCAGGGTCTGCGTGTGTCTTTCTCATTTACAGCAGCTTCCTCGTGCTGTTTCCTTCTCCATAGACTTCTATAGGCAGCTGTCATCTGATCAGTCTGAAGTGGAGAATCCTCTCTGCTCTAAGGATTCTATAAGTGAATACTAAATGAACATTTAAGCAGGCAAGGTGTCACGAAGGGTCTGTGGACCCACTGGGCCGTACCGCCTTGGCGGTAAGGCAGCTGGCCAACAGGGCGCAGGTCAGAGTCTATAGTATATAGGGTACCTGTGGCAGCACGGACAGTAGCTTGGCAGGAACTAGGCAGCTGGTGGACGTCAGGCGTGGAGAAGTAGACAGGCGTGGAATCCAGCACAGCACGACTATAGCAAGCACGGCACTAAATCGGGATACAGGTTACAGGAACAGGTAAAACTGGGAGCAGGAAACACTAGGGGACCATTTTCATAGACAAACTAGAGGGAACACAACAACGCTCAGGCATAGAACTAGGGGGCTGGACCCCTCTTATAGTCCAGGGTACTCACGGGTCAAGATTCGTCCATGAGGTCCGGTGCGCGCGCTGCCCCTTTAAGAGTGGGCGCGCGCGCACCGTACAGGATCCGGAAGAGGTGAGTCGACGGGAGCGCTGGCGTCTCCTGAGGAGGAGGCTGGGGCCAGCGCTTGCTGACTCGTGGCTGCGGCTGCCAGGGGGAGGTTGGAGCTGATAGCCCGCAGCCACGGACACTACAGTATCCCCCCTCTTACGCCCCGTCTTGTTGGGACCAGAGCGAGAGAGAAACTTCTTCAGGAGAGTAGGGGCATTGAGGTTCTCCTCTGGCTCCCAGGAACTCTCTTCAGGGCCGAACCCCCTCCAATCCACCAAATAAAAAGTCTTTCCTCTCACTCTCTTGGTGTCCAAGATCTCCTTGACCTCAAAGATGTCCGAGGGGCCGCTGGAGGCATCCGCAGGGCTGGGAGTCTTGGAATAGCGGTTCATCATCACTGGTTTCAGGAGGGAGACATGGAAGGAGTTGGGAATCCTGAGGGTAGGAGGCAGCTGAAGCTTGTAGGTGACAGGGTTGATCTGTTGCAGGACCTCGAATGGTCCGAGGAATCTGGGGGCAAATTTACTTGACGGCACCGTCGGTCGGATATTCCTAGACGACAACCAGACCTTAGTGCCAGGAAGAAACCGAGGAGGCTCTCTTCTCCTCGTGTCAGCCTTCCGTTTTATGGGGTCCACTGCCACTTAGGATGGAGGATCGAGTGCTGCCAGATCTGCAAAAAGTCTCTAAACGTGGAGTCAGCTGCAGGTACCTCGGAAGTATCAGGCACTGGAAGAGGAATTAGTGGGGACTGGCCGTAGACCATGCAGAACGTTGTATTCCTAGTAGACTCGCTGGTGTGATTATTGTAGGAGAACTCCGCCCATGGGAGCAGCTGCACCCAGTCATCATGCTGTTTGGAGACGAAGTGGCGTAGGTAGTTCTCCAAAATCTGGTTGATCCTCTCGACCTGACCATTAGACTGAGGATGGTAGGCAGATGAAAAGTCCAACTTCACGCCAAGAAGTCCGCAGAGGGCTCTCCAGAACCTCGAGGTAAAGTGAACCCCCCGATCAGACACAATATGCTGCGGCAAGCCGTGCAGGCGGAAGATGTGTTGAATAAATAACTTGGCCAACTGAGGAGCAAAAGGAAGACCGGTCAGAGGAACGAAGTGGGCCATCTTCGAAAATCGGTCCACCACCACCCAGACAACACTGCATGCAGCAGAGAGAGGCAGGTCCGTGATAAAATCCATCGCTATATGCTGCCAGGGAGCATTGGGCACAGGCAATGGCTGGAGCAGACCAGCAGGTCTGGAGTGGGTGGCCTTGTTGGCTGCACATACAGCAAAGGAAGAAACGAAGTCCACAATATCCTTGGGCAGAGTGGGCCACCAGAAATGACGAGCAATCAAATCCCGGGTCTTACGTAACCCCGCATGACCTGCCAGTCTAGAGTGTCCCCAGCGGAGGATTCTTCCACGATCAGCCAGGCGCACAAAAGTCCTCCCTGGAGGAATGTCCCCAATTTGCAGGGGATTGACCGAGACAATGCAAGATGGATCGATAATGTTCTGTAGACTCTCAATGGTGTCTTCTGTCTCGAAAGACCTGGACAAGGCATCGGCCCTCACATTCTTGTCGGCCGGGCGATTAATGAAGCTCAAACTGAAAACTTGCAAAGAACAGTGACCACCTGGCCTGACGAGTGCTCAGCCGTTGGGCCGTCTGGAGGTAGGTCAGATTCATGTGGTCCGTAAAAATCAAGATCGGATGAGCTGTGCCCTCTAGTAGATGTCTCGACTCTTCCAGAGCCAATTTGATGGCCAGTAACTCCCGATCCCCAATCGAGTAGTTGCGTTCTGTGGAAGAGAACTTGCCCTTGGGACCTCTCTGGAACAGGAGTGCACCAGCACCGACAGAGGATGCGTCCACCTCCAACGAGAACTGCAGAGAGACATCCGGATGATGGAGGATAGAGGCTGACATGAAGGCACACTTCAGGCGATTGAATGCGGACTCTGCCTCTGGTGTCCACACCTTGGCGTTCATACCCTTCTTAGTAAGGTTAGAGATGGGAGAAGTCAGTGAGGAGAAGTTCGGAATAAACTGCCTGTAAAAGTTAGCAAATCCCAAAAAGCGCTGTATGGCCCTCAAGCCTTGGGGACGTGGCCACTCCAGGACAGACTTTACTTTCTCAGGGTCCATCTCGAGACCTCGATTAGATATGATGTAGCCCAGGAAGGGTAGAGCATCCTTGTCAAATACGCATTTCTCCAACTTGGCGTACAGACGATTCCCCCGTAACCGTAGCAGAACCTGACGGACATGCCTCTGGTGGGTCATAGGACCTGGGGAGAAAATCAAGGTAGACTACAACACAAACATACAGGAGGTCATGGAAAATGTCATTCACAAACTCCTGGAAGACCCCGGGAGCATTACACAGGCCGAAGGGCATTACTAGATACTTATAGTGTATATCACGGGTGTTAAAGGCAGTCTTCCATTCATCACCCTGGCGAATCCGGATTTGGTTGTAAGCCCCACGCAGGTCTAGTTTAGAAAAAAAAATTGCACCACGTATACGATCAAACAGTTCGGAGATCAGTGGCAACGGATATTTATTCCTCACCGTGATCTGGTTGAGACCACGGTAGTCGATGCAAGGACGAAGAGAGACATCTTTCTTTTTGATGAAGAAGAACCCGGCTCCTGCCGGGGAGGAAGACTTTTTTGTATGAAGCCCCTTTCTAAGTTCTCTTTCACATAGGAGGACATGGACAGAGTCTCTGGCAAGGAGAGAGGATATACCCTATCACGGGGAAGGGATGCACCAGGAATCAGTTCAATAGGGCAGTCATACGCCCGATTTGGAGGCAATGTCTCCGCCTCCCTCTTGCTGAAGACGTCCGAAAAGGTAGCATAATGACCCGGCAATCCTGCCAATGACCGAGGCAGCGAAGGCTGAGCCTAATGAATCCGCGCCAGGCAATGACCTTGACACTCAGGACCCCACTGAAGAACCTCTCCAGAATTCCAGTCCAGAACTGGGGCATGCAGTCGGAGCCAAGGCAGGCCCAGCAACACAGGGTTAACAGCTTTGGGCAGGACATAGAAAGGCAGAAGTTCGGAGTGAAGAGCTCCCACTTGGAGCCTCAGTGGCTTGGTCACAGCTAAAACAGTATCTGGCAGAGGTAGTCCATTTACTAAAGCTACTGTCAACGGGGTCTCCAGAGGGGTGGTGGGTAATTGCAGAAGGTGCACCAGATCTCTGCGGATGAAATTAGCAGCGGATCCAGAGTCCATATACGCAGAGACCTGATGCGTTTTCTCGCTGGACACTATGGTCACAGGCATGGACAATTTAAACGGAAGTCCATCTTTACCCAAGGTCGTCACTCCAAGCAACCCTAGCTTTTGGGATTTTTGGGGTCACAGTTGCACCAGATGGCCATCAAGACCGCAATAAAGACAGAGTCCAGATGTGCGTCTGCGTTGTCTCTCTTGGGTAGATAACTTATACTGATCCGTTATTACCGACTTCTTGGGAGGATCGACGTCTGAGGACAGCAGGGGTTGCTGCAACGTAGGGACCAGACTAGGAAGGGCTCCCTCCCGTTGAACCTCTTGGAGGCGTTCACGGATCCGTAAATCAATCCGTGCAGACAGAAGGATGAGGTCATCCAGGGTAGACGGCAGATCCTGGGCGGCAAGTTCGTGTTTAATTCTGGAAAATAGTCCGTGCCAGAAGCCAGCCACCAGTGCCTCATTGTTCCATAAGAGCTCTCCCGCCAGGGTGCGGAAGTGGATGGCGTACTCATTCACGGAGGTGTCTCCTTGGCGCAGGTTAATCAAAGAAGCCGCTGCAGATGAGACCTGTCCAGGCTCCTCGAACACCATGCGAAAAGTCCAGAGGAAGGCAGGGAAGTCACGGGTCACTGGTCCTTGTCTGTCCCAGATAGGGTTCGCCCATGCAAGAGCCTTTCCGGTGAGGAGAGAAATGATGAAAGCGACCCTGGCACCATCAGACAAAAATGTCCTAGCATACAAGCTGAAGTGGATCTGGCATTGATTAAGAAAACCATGACAGGTACTTGCTTCTCCATCATAGCGGTCAGGAAGTGGCAAAAAAAGATGTGGGTTAATACTGCCAAGAGGTGTAGACTGAGGATCCACAATTCCAGGAGGTGTAGTAGGAGGAACGGCAGCTTGTACCTCCTGCCTACGCGCAAGAATGTTCAACGCCTGGAGGAGTTGGTCCTGTCGAGACCGGAGGTCCAGCATATCCGCTCGCATCTCCTGTTTCGACGTCATAGTCTTAAACCGACCAGCGGGGTCCATGGCCTGAGCGTACTGTCACAAAGGGTTTGTGGACCCACTGGGCCGTACCGCCTTGGCGGTAAGGCAGCTGGCCAACAGGGTGCAGGTCAGAGTCTATAGTATATAGGGTACCTGTGGCAGCACGGACAGTAGCTTGCCAGGAACTAGGCAGCTGGTGGATGTCAGGCATGGAGAAGCAGACAGGCGTGGTATCCAGCACAGCACGACTATAGCAAGCACGTCACTAGATCGGGATACAGGCTACAGGAACAGGAAACACTGGGAGCAGGAAACACTAGGAGACCATTTGCATAGACAAACTATAGGGAACACAACAACGCTCAGGCATAGAACTAGGGGGCTGGCCCCTCTTATAGTCCAGGGTACTCATGGGTCAAAGTTCGTCCATAAGAGCGGGCACGAGCGTGTGCGTGCACCCTACGGCATCCGGCAGAGGTGAGTGGACGCGAGCGCTGGAGTCTCCTGAGGCGGAGGCTGGGGCCAGCGCTTGCCGACTCGTGGCTGCGGCTGTCAGGGGGAGGTTGGAGCTGACAGCCCGTAGCCACGGACATTACACATGGGAAGAGGAGGAAAGGAATATAAGTGAAAAAAGTGGCATTTCTCTGTAATAAGATATACAAAGTTTCTTATCTTTGCTTGTACTATTAATGCCAAATTGTTTTATACTCGGAGGTACACTCTAAGGGCTTACTCACACACACGTGTGTCAAATCGGCCGAGAAAGTAATTTCTATCCCGTTAGGATATTTGCATCATGTGCATCCGTGCAGGAGCCGATTTCACAGATCCCTCATGGACTTGAGTCTATTGAGGGATCTGTGAAAACGGGCAAAAATAGGACATGTCCTATTTTTCTCGGGCCATCGAAGTACATTGCTTTTAACGCAGTCGTGTGATGGCCGTTAAAAAAAATTGTCCGTCACACGGCCGATTAAGTCGTTTGTGTGAATAACCTGTTGTGGTAATTTTTGGGGTTTTTGTATTTATTTTCTTATTCCTTGGCAGTCAATTGTAACTGTTTTTTTTCTTTCTAATCTTTAGGTTTGTATACGTACCCCACCACAAGAAGTCATTGAGATACGACAACACCAACAGAAGCAGCAACAACCACCTATTCCAATGCCAAGCCAGAAAAAACGAAAGCCTGTGAACGATGATTTAAGTCGACATCTGCTTTCTGAAGCAGCAGCTGTTTTGAACCAAAAAGAAGATGAATTTGATGCATTTGGCGTCACAGTTGCTGCAAAACTACGCAAAATGGATGACAAACAAAGACTGTTATCAGAAGTTCTTATAACTGATATTTTGTTCAAAGGGATGATGAAGAAACTCACAGAAGAATCTAGCATTTCCCTATTTCAAATGCCACACTATGCTTGTCAACCACCAAGTTGCTCTAACTCCATTGACTATAATATTCAACATGCTCAGGCAATGACTTCCCCACGACAAGATTATGTTTCCATTAATCATGAATATAGCTGTAGTCCTACGCGGATGAGGGCAAATCAGTCTTTTTGTATGTCTCCACTGCCTAATTCACATGTTATAGAACCTTCCCAGTACAAGGAAGAACATTTATAACCAGTGCGCATTTGTAACAGTGTTACATTCAACACTTTTTAGGGCTTTTATTGGGACACTTACAATTAAAGCTGTTCCTTATTAGGATATAATTTAAGTTGTTTTTATTACAAAACTGGCATTTCTGTTTTATATGAAATTGTATAATTATTACGGATATATATATATATATATATATATATATATATATATATATATATATATATATATATATAGTTTCTTTAAGAAAAGAAAAATAACATCAGGTTTGTGTTATAGAAGATTAGCACCAAAGCTTAATTTTCAAGTAAGAAAGTATTTATTGAAATTTGTCATTTTTCAAATCATCAACAAACAATCAAAACCCTCCTCCTCCTACAATACACTCTCTAAATAAGACTATTGCCTTTATGTTCAATGCGTACTTGAGCAAAGTTGGCTTAGGAGAGATTTTAGATTTGAGAAACGGGTGGTTGGAAGCAGCTAATACCGTCTACTTCAGTAGTGAAGCCTGCACGCCTTAATGCCCTTTTACATGGGCAGATGTTTGTACAAATGCAAATTTTTCGATCATTACCCCATGTAAACATGGCAGCGATCAATCGACTAATCAGCAAACGCTCCTTTGTTGGATGAGCGCATCTTTTATGTGTGCAAAAAAAATCATTGTTTGGCGGCAGGGGACAAGTTCGTTGCCACACTCACCATGAGTGCTCCATGTAAATGGAGCTAAACAAAGCCGTTCTACATGATTTTATAGTCAATCACCACTTGTTACCTGCAGAAAGAGGGCTTTGTAGTGATAATAAGTATACATAAATAGCTTTATTATAAATCAAAAAACATTACATAAAAAATTAGCGACACTCGGAATATATAGTTGGCAACATCATAGGGACATGATGGAATAAATAACTGATCTAACAATCTAGTAATAAAGAGATGACAAACTAGATAATATAGTAATAAAGTGCAATAGTGCATATCCAATGTGTTATACGATAATAATCTCTCTTACCCCAAATAATGGCGGTTCTCCGGACGACACCAACCCCGACGTGTGTTCGGCAGAAGCCTTCGTGTGGGAGTGGAGTCATGCTGGTACCAGCCACCCATTTATGTCTGCACTGAACCAATCAGAAACCAATATATTCATGTGTATACACTAACTCAAATCCCCTTTGGTCATAAACCATACGAGACGTTCTCCATCCCGGCTCTCTGCATTTTCGCGTCATGTGAGCGGCGTCATGACGCAGCACTCCCGCCTGACGCGGTACGCATCACGTTATATAGGTTGTCCCCATAGATACAGAATGCCGAGTTCATGATGACATCACTCACGAATGTGCAATACCCTAGATGTATTATTTCCTAACTGGACAGAAATTACGGAGCGTCTATCCACATATCTATATATTGTGTAATAATTAGGTACAACCAGACATTAAAGTGACCACGCATATTATAACTTAATAATATCTAACTAGTTACTAAAGTAACTATAAATCAGAAAATCAGTTGTTATAAATATATATATATATACACTACCGTTCAAAAGTTTGGGGTCACCTAGACAATTTTGTGTTTTCCATGAAAACTCACACTTATATTTATCAAATGAGTTGCAAAATGACTAGAAAATATAGTCAAGACATTGAAAAGGTTAGACATAATGATTTTTATTTGAAATAATAATTTTCTCCTTCAAACTTTGCTTTCGTCAAAGAATGCTCCATTTGCAGCAATTACAGCATTGCAGACCTTTGGCATTCTAGCTGTTAATTTGCTGAGGTAATCGGGAGAAATTTCACCCCATGCTTCCAGAAGCCCCTCCCACAAGTTGGATTGGCTTGATGGACACTTCTTGCGTACCATACGGTCAAGCTGCTCTCACAACAGCTCTATGGGGTTGAGATCTGGTGACTGCGCTGGCCACTCCATTACAGATAGAATACCAGCTGCCTGCTTCTTCCCTAAATAGTTCTTTCATAATTTGGAGGTGTGCTTTGGGTCATTGTCCTGTTGTAGGATGAAATTGGTTCCAATCAAGCGCTGTCCACAGGGTATGGCATGGCATTGCAAAATGGAGTGATAGCCTTCCTTATTGTACAAATCTCCCACTTTACCAGCACCAAAGCAACCCCAGACCATCACATTACCTCCACCATGCTTGACAGATGGCGTCAGGCACTCTTCCAGCATCTTTTCAGTTGTTCTGCGTCTCACAAATGTTCTTCTGTGTGATCCAAACACCTCAAACTTCGATTCGTCTGTCCATAACACTTTTTTCCAATCTTCCTCTGTCCAATGTCTGTGCTTTTGCCCATATTAATCTTTTCCTTTTATTAGCCAGTCTCAGATATGGCTTTTTCTTTTGCCACTCTGCCCTGAAGGCCAGCATCCCGGAGTCGCCTCTTCACTGTAGACGTTGACACTGGCGTTTTGCGGGTACTATTTAATGAAGCTGCCAGTTGAGGACCTGTGAGGCATCTATTTCTCAAACTAGAGACTCTAATGTACTTGTCTTGTTGCTCAGTTGTGCAACGGGGCCTACCACTTCTCTTTCTACTCTGGTTAGAGCCTGTTTGTGCTGTCCTCTGAAGGGAGTAGTACACACCGTTGTAGGAAATCTTCAGTTTCTTGGCAATTTCACGCATGGAATAGCCTTCATTTCTAAGAACAAGAATACACTGTCGAGTTTCACATGAAAGCTCTCTTTTTCTAGCCATTTTGAGAGTTTAATCGAACCCACAAATGTAATGCTCCAGATTCTCAACTAGCTCAAAGGAAGGTCAGTTTTATAGCTCCTCTAAAGAGCAAAACTGTTTACAGCGGTGCTAACATAATTGCACAAGGGGTTTCAAGTGTTTTCTAATCATCCATTAGCCTTCTAACACAGTTAGCAAACACAATGTACCATTAGAACACTGGAGTGATGGTTGCTGGAAATGGGCCTCTATACACCTATGTAGATATTGCATTAAAAACCAGACGTTTGCTGCTAGAATAGTCATTTAGCACATTAACAATGTATAGAGTGTATTTCTGATTAATTTAATGTTATCTTCATTGAAAAAAACTGCTTTTCTTGCAAAAATAAGGAAATTTCTAAGTGACCCTAAACTTTTGAATGGTAGTGTAGGTTTTCTTAACTACAGACTATGTCTTATGGTTATAATGCTGCCTAAGGGCTATTATAGGTGTTAATTCAGTCCTTTATTATTAATAAAAATAAATTAAAAAATAAACATAATTGGTATCGCCGCGTCCGTAACGGCCTGAACTACAAAAGTATTTAATTTATTTATCCCGCGCGGTGAACGCCGTAAAAGAAAATAATAATAAACCATACCAGAATCACAATTTTGTGGTCACTTCACTTCCCAAAAAATGGAATAAAAAGAGATCAAAAAGTCGCATGCACCTAAAAATGGTACTGATCGAAACTGCAGTTCGTTACACAAAAAACAAGTCCTCACACGGCTTTCTTGATGGAAAAAAAAACAACTTTATGGCTCCTAGAATATGGCAACACAAAAAGTTAATTATTTTTAATAAAAAGTATTTTATTGTGCAAACGCCATAAGATATAAAAAAAACTATAAACATATGGTATCGCCGTAATCGTATCGCCACGCAGAATAAAGTGACTATTTCATTTCTAGCGCACGGTGAACGCTGTAAAAAAATTTAATAAAAACAATAGAATTGCTGTTTTTTAGCCGCCCCGCCTATTAAAAATAGAATAAAAACTGATCAAAAAGTCGCATGCACCCCATGAAAACTACAATGAATTCCTCAAGGGGTCTGGTTTCCAAAATAGGGTCACTTTTGGGGGGTTTCCACTGTTTTGGCACCACAAGACCTCTTCAAACTGGACATGGTACCTAATAAAAAGGAAGCCTCATAATCCTGTAGGTGATCCTTTGTTTTAGAGGCCGGTGCTTCAGTCCATTACCACACTTGGGCCACATGTGGGATATTTCTAAAAACTGGAGAATCTGGGCAATAAGAATTGAGTTGTGTTTCTCTGGTAAAACCTTCTGTTTTACAGAAAAAAATTGAATAAAAAGGATTTTCTGACAACAAAAAAAAAGAAATATCTAAATTTCACCTCTACTTTGCTTTAAATCCCTGTGAAACACCTAAAGGGTTAATAAACTTTCTAAATGCTGTTTTGAATACTTTGAGGGGCCTAGTCTCTAAAATGGGGTGTTTGATAAGGCTGTCTAATATATAGGCCCCTCAAAGCAACTTCAGAACTGAACTGGAACCTAAAAAAAAAAAAGAGGCAGTACCCACCCAGTTTTGACCGTTTGTATAAACGGAGACCCCTATTAGACCATTTCAGTGCCTGGTTTTCCAAAGCATACACCCCCGGGAAGTGTATTTATATTGATGAGTTCCTGGTACATTTTAAAGGGAGGTGTAAGTCTGGGTTCACACGACCATGTTACGTCCGTAATGTACGGAACGTATTTCGGACGGAAGACCCGGACCGAACACAGTGCAGGGAGCCGGGCTCCTAGCATCATAGTGATGTACGATGCTAGGAGTCCCTGCCTCGCTGCAGGACAACTGTCCCGTTCTGTAATCATGATTACAGTACGGGACAGTAGTTCCACGCAGAGGCAGGTACTCCTAGCATCGTACATCACTATGATGCTAGGAGCCCGGCTCCCTGCACTGTGTTCGGCCCGGGTCTTCCGGCCGAAATACGTTCCGTACATTACGGACGTAACATGGTCGTGTGAACCCAGCCTAAAGGATCTGCCAGGCACAACTTCTGTGTATACGCCCATAGGTAATCAGTCTGCACCTGAGTCTATGTCTCTGAGACTGACTCCAGCTTCCACCACTCAGAATGGCAGGCTTAGGAGTGGGAGAGCCTATCGCAGCCTGGCCAGACGGAGCTAGCTCCCGCCCTCTGTCTATTTATACCTGCCTTTCCTGTTGCTCCTTTGCTTGTGATTCTTCTCGTGTGGTTTCCTGGCCCAGCTACAGCTTCTAACGATTTGATCCTGCTCCATACTCACCCTGGCTTTCTGACTACTCTCCTGCTCTGCGTTTGGTACCTCGTGCACTCCTGGTTTGACTCGGCTCGTTCACCACTCTTGTTGCTCACAGTGTTGCCGTGGGCAACTGCCCCATTTCCCTTTGCTTTGTGTTCCCTTGTCTGTTTGTCTCTTGCACTTACTGAGCGTAGGGACCGCCGCCCAGTTGTAACCCGTCGCCTAGGGCGGGTCGTTGCAAGTAGGCAGGGACAGAGTGGCGGGTAGATTATGGCTCACTTGTCCATTTCCCTACCCCCGTCATTAGAGGAGGCTTCAATTCCTCCAGTACCTGCCGAGTAAGAGGGCATGGTATGGCGTGAAGATGTTTAAGCTGTGTGAGAGTGCATCAGGGTATACTTACAAATTTAGGATATATGAAGGGAAGGACACCAGTATTCAGCCCCCAGAATGCCCCCTCATCCTGGGAATTAACGCAAAAAATGTGTGGGATTTGGTGCACCCACTGCTGAACCAGGGTTACCACCTCTACCTGGATAATTTTCATACCAGTATCCCACTCTTCAAGCGCCTCGCTTCCAGAAGTACTACAGCATGCAGCACTACTAGAAGAAATCTGAGAGGCCTCCCTAAGACACTTCTTGGTCAAACAAGAAGGGGTGACAGCAGGGCACATTCTAGCAGCAACATATTGTGTCAAGTACAAGGACAAGAGAGATGCCACACCAGTACCCATGTACCAGAACGAGGTACCAGTACAGAGACCCCCAAACCAGACTACATCCTGGACTACAATAGGTACATGGGAGGGGTGGACTTGTCAGATCAAGTCCTGTAGCCCTACAGCGTCGTGCAGTGTGGTATAAGAAGCTGGCCGTGCACATCATACACATGGCATTCTACAATGCATACGTGCTGCATCGATTTACAGGCCAGACGGGAACTTTCCTGGAATTTCAAGAGGTGGTTATCAAGAACCTAATCTTTAGGGACCGGGAAGGGGGGGCAGCCAGTACTTCTGGAAGCGAGGCCACACGCGTCGTACCAGGGCAACACTATCCAGCAGAAGTTCCCCAAACTGGCAAGAAGGGAAAAAGTCAAAAGAGGTGCAAAGTCTGCTATAAGAGGGGGATAAGGAAGGACACAATATATCAATGTGACACGTGTCCCGAAAAACCAGTGCTCTGTATAAAAGTGTTTTAAAATTTATCATACATCCCTTGATTTTCAATCTACCCCAGTTTTACTTATCCTGATGCACTCCGCACAGATTATCCCCCTCATTTTTCCCTTCTGAGCCCTGCTGTGTTCCCAGGCAGCTGTTAACAGCCACACGTAGGGTATTGCCGTACCCGGGAGAACCCACATTACAGTTTATGGGATGTAGGTCTCCGGTGGCGCATGCTGGGCACAATATATCGGACACTTAAATGGCATATATGTATAGAAAATTGCAAATCTCACTCTGCACCATCTGCTGCGCATTATCTTTTACACAATACCTGTGGGGTCAAAATGCTCACTACACCTCTAGATGAATGCCTTAAGGTGTGTAGTTTTTAAAACAGGATCACTTCTCGGGGCTTTCAACTGTACTCGTACCTCAGGGGCTTCTGCATACATGACTTAGCACCAGAAAATCCCCAGTAGACCAAATGGTGGGCCTTTCCTTCTGAGCCCTCCCATGAGCCCAAACGGCAGTTTATCACCACAAATGTGGTATTGCTGCACTCAGGACAAATTGAGAAACAAAATGGGGTATTTTATTCCCCGTGAAAATAAGAAATGTTGAACCAAAACTACATCTTATTCACAGCCCAATTCGAATAAATTCTGTGAAAAAACTGTGGGGTCTAAATGGTCACAACACCCATAAATGAATTCATTGAGGGGTGTGGTTTCTAAAATGGGGTCACTTCTGGTGGGTTTCCATTGCTTTGATACCTCTAGGGCTCTGCAAATTCGACATGGCACCCGAAAACCAATCCAGCAAAATCTGGACTCCAAAGAACACATAGCGCTCCTTTCCTTCTGAGACCTCCCATGGGCCCAAACGGCCGTTTATAGCCACAAATGGGGTATTGCCGCACTCAGGACAAATTGGGCAACAAAATGGGGCATTTTGTTCCGTGTGAAAATAAGAACTTTTGATCAAAAATGACATCTTATTGGAAAAAAGTAAATTTTTTAAATTTCACAGCCCAATTCAAATACACGCTATGAAAAACAGTGGGGTCAGAATGGTAACAACAACCATAAATGAATTCCTTGAGGGGTGCAGTTTCTAAAATGGGATCACTTTTGGGGGATTTCTACTTTTTTGGCACCTCAACACCTCTTCAAACCTGGCATTCTGCCTAACATATATTCTAATAAAAAAGAGGCCTCAATATGCACTAGGTGCTTCTTTGCTTCTGGGGCTTGTGTTTAAGTCCTCAAGCACACTAGAGCCACATGTGGGACATTTCTAAAAACGGCAGAATCTGGACAATACATATTTAGTAGTGTTTCTCTGGTAAAACTTTCTGTGTTACAAAAAAAAGAAAGTTGAATAAAATTGATATTCAGCAAGAAAAATGAAATTTGCAAATTTCACCTCCACTGTGCTTTAATTCCTGCGAAATGCCTAAAGGGTTAAAAAAACTTTCTAAATGCTGTTTTGAATACTTTGAGGGGTTCTGGTTTTTAAAATGGGATGTTTTATTGGGGTTTCTAATACATAGGCCCCTCAAAGTCACTTCAGAACTGAACAGGTACCTTAAAAAAAAGACTTTTGAAATTTTCTTAAAATTATCAGAAATTGCTGTTTATGTTCTAAGCCTTGTAACGTCCAAGAAAAATAAAAGAATGTTCAAAAAACTATGCCAATCTAAAGTAGACATATGGGAAATGTGAACTAGTAACTATTTTGGGTGGTATAACCATCTGTTTTACAAGCAGATGCATTTAAATTTAAATCGACCAAATTTTACCACTTACATAAAGCGCAATGTCTCACGAGAAAACAATATCAGAATCACTTGGATAGGTTTAAGCATTCCGATGTTATTACCACATAAAGTGAAATATGTCAAATTTGAAAAATGGGCTCTGAGCCTTAAGGCCCAAACTAGGCTGCGTCCTTAAGGGCTTAAGGGTCAGTTCACACAGAGTTTTTTTTACGCGAAAACGCGCCAACAAACAGCCGAAAATGTATTGATTTCAATGGGAGGTGGTGGCTTTTTTTCCCGCGAGCGGGCGTTTACGTCTCTGACCTCCCATTGACATCAATGGGAGGCAGAGAAAGCGTATTTCGCAGTGTTTTTTGCCCGCAGCACTCAATGGCACTCAATGGCCGTGGGCAAAAAACCCCACAAAAAAACGCCACAGAAAACGTTGCAAAAATCAGCGTGCAGGCAGAGCAAAATCTGCCTTAAAAAATACCAAACTGAATTGTGAGGCAGATTTTCTGCCTGCAAAAATCTCTGTGTGAACTCAGCCTAAGCCCTTATTCACACGACAGGGTTTCCCGGCCAGGTGACGGCCGTTCATAAATCGGCCGTCACCCGGCTGCATTAGGAACAATAGACCCCTAATGGGGCTATTCACACGACCAATATTTTGACTGCCCGGGAAACCTGGCCGTCAAAAAATGGGACATGCCCTATTTTCAGAAGTCTATGGGGCCGGGTAATACACGGCCATCACCGGAATGTGTTCCGATTGATGGCCATGTATTCTGTCGCTCGCACTCTCTCTCCTCCTCACAGTGCAGAGTGCATGTGAGGAGGATGAGGGTCTTTTTACGCTCCCTGTAGAAGTCGGAATCTCCAATCCCCGGTCGGGGATTGGGGATTCCGCTACAGGAGAAGTGAGTGACTACACTGTCCATATATGGACACAGCGACATCACTCACTTCTGAAGCGGAATCCCCGACACCTTGGCCGGGGATTCCGCTACAGGAGAATTGAGTGACTACGCTGTCCATATATGGACACTGCGACGTCACTCACTTCTGAAGCGGAATCCCCGACACCTTGGCCGGGGATTCCGCTACAGGAGAAGTGAGTGACTACGCTGTCCATATAAGGACACTGCGACGTCACTCACTTCTGAAGCGGAATCCCCGACCCCGTGGCCGGGGATTCCGCTACAGGAGAAGTGAGTGACTACGCTGTCCATATATGGACACAGCGACGTCACTCACTTCTGAAGCGGAATCCCCGACACCTTGGCCGGGGATTCCGCTACAGGAGGAGTGACTACGCTGTCCATATATAGACACAGCGACGTCACTCACTTCTGAAACGGAATCCCTGACACCTTGGCCGGGGATTCCGCTACAGGAGAAGTGAGTGACTACGCTGTCCATATATGGACACAGCGACGTCACTCACTTCTGAAGCGGAATCCCCGACCCCGTGGCCGGGGATTCCACTACAGGAGAAGTGAGTGACTACACAGTCCATATGTGGACACAGTGACGTCACTCACTTCAGAAGCGTAATCCCGGACCCTGTGGCCGGGGATTCCTCTCCAGGAGAAGTCAGTGACTAAACTATCCATATATGGACATTGAAGTCAGTGACTTCTCCTGGAAGGGGGAGGGGATGGGTGCAACCTACAGGGGGCTGTGTGACATTACCTACAGGGGGCAGGGTGGCATTACCTACAGGGGGCAGGGTGGCATTGCCAACAGGGGGCTGTGTGGCATTACCTGCAGGGGACTGGGTGGCATTACCTGCAGGGGGCAGGGTGGCATTACCTACAGGGGGCAGGGTGGCATTACCTACAGGGGGCAGGGTGGCATTACCTACAGGGGGCAGGGTGGCATTACCAACAGAGGGCTGTGTGGCATTACCTACAGGGGGCAGGGTGGCATTACCTACAGGGGGCAGGGTGGCATTACCAACAGAGGGCTGTGTGGCATTACCTACAGGGGGCAGGGTGGCATTACCTACAGGGGGCAGGGTGGCATTGCCTACAGGGGACAGGGTGGCATTGCCAACAGGGGGCTGGGTGGCATTACCTGCAGGGGGCTAGGTGGCATTACCTGCAGGGGGCTGGGTGGCATTACTTGCAGGGGGATGGGTAGCATTACCAACAGGGGGCTGGGTGGCATTACCAACAGGGGGCTGGGTGGCATTACCAACAGGGGGCTGAGTGGCATTACCTACAGGGTGCTGTGTGGCATTATCTACTTAGGGCTGTGTGTGGCAACACATTTAGGCCTCATTCACACGACAGGGTCCGAGTGTCGGCCGGGAAAATCGGCCGTTTTTTCCCGGCCGGTTTGCATCCGTTTTGCATCCGTTCCGATTCCGTTCCGGGCCGAGTTGCCGTTTTTACCGGCCGATTTGGACCCGATTTGAATCCGTTTTTTTCCCTGTCCGTTTTAAAATCGGATGGATTTCATTTAAAATTTGTTGCCACACACAGCCCTTTGTAGATAATGCCACAGCCCCCCTGGTAGGTAATGCCACCCAGCCCCCTGTAGGTAATGCCACCCAGCCCCCTGTAGGTGATGCCACACAGCCCCCTGTAGGTGATGCCACACAGCCCCTGCAGGTGATGCCACACAGCCCCCTGCAGGCGATGCCACACAGCCCCCTGCAGGCGATGCCACACAGCCCCGTGCAGGCGATGCCACACAGCCCCCTGCAGGCGATGCCACCCTGTCCCCTATAGGTAATGCCACCCAGCTCCCTGTAGGTAATGCCACCCAGCCCCCTGTAGGTAATGCCACCAAGTCCCCTGTAGGTAATGCCACCAAGCCCCCTGTAGGTAATGCCACCAAGCCCCCTGTAGGTGATGCAACCAAGCCCCCTGTAGGAGATGCCACACAGCCACCTGTAGGCGATGCCACACAGCCACCTGTAGGCGATACCACACAGCCCCCTGTAGGTGATGCCACACAGCCCCCTGTAGGCGATGTCACCCTGCCCCCTGTAGGCGATGCCTCCCTGCCCCCTGTAGGTGATGCCACCCACCCTGCCCCCTGTAGGTGATGCCACCCTACCCCCTGTAGGTGATGCCACCCTGCCCCCTGTAGGTGATGCCACCCTGCCCCCTGTAGGTGATGCCACCCACCCTGCCCCCTGTAGGTGATGCCACCCTGCCCCCTGTAGGCGATGCCACCCTACCCCATGTAGGCGATGCCACACAGCCACTTGTAGGCGATGCCACACAGCCCCCTGTAGGCGATGCCATCCTGCCCCTGTAGGCGATGCCACACAGCCCCCTGTAGGCGATGCCACACAGCCCCCTGTAGGGGATGCCACACAGCCCCCTGTAGGTGATGCCACCCTGCCCCTGTAGGCGATGCCACCCTGCCCCCTGTAGGTGATGCCACCCAGCCCCCTGTAGGGGATGCCACCCACCCTGCCCCCTGTAGGTGATGCCACACAGTCCCCTGTAGGTTGCACCCATCCCCCCCCCCCTTTCCAGGAGAAGTCACTGACTTCAATGTCCATATATGGACAGTGTAGTCACTGACTTCTCCTGAAGAGGAATTCCCTGCCACAGGTCAGGAATTCCGCTTCAGAAGTGAGTGACGTCACTGTGTCCATATATGGACAGTGTAGTCACTCACTTCTCCTGTAGCGGAATCCCCGGCCATAGAGTCGGGGATTTCACTGCAGAAGTGAGTCACTTCGCTGTGTCCATATATGGACAGTGTAGTCACTCACTTCTCCTGTATCGGCATCCCTGGCCATAGAGTCGGGGATTCCGCTGCAGAAGTGCGTGACTTCGCTGTGTCCATATATGGACAGTGTAGTCACTCACTTCTCCTGTAGCGGCATCCCCGGCCATAGAGTCGGGGATTCCGCTGCAGAAGTGCGTGACTTCGCTGTGTCCATATATGGACAGTGTAGTCACTCACTTCTCCTGTAGCGGCATCCCCGGCCATAGAGTCGGGGATTCCGCTGCAGAAGTGCGTGACTTCGCTGTGTCCATATATGGACAGTGTAGTCACTCACTTCTCCTGTAGCGGAATCCCCGGCCATAGAGTCGGGGATTTCGCTGCAAAAGTGAGTCACTTCGCTGTGTCCATATATGGACAGTGTAGTCACTCACTTCTCCTGTAGCGGCATCCCCGGCCATAGAGTCGGGGATTCCGCTGCAGAAGTGCGTGACTTCGCTGTGTCCATATATGGACAGTGTAGCCACTCACTTCTCCTGTAGCGGCATCCCCGGCCATAGAGTCGGGGATTCCGCTGCAGAAGTGCGTGACTTCGCTGTGTCCATATATGGACAGTGTAGTCACTCACTTCTCCTGTAGCGGCATCCCCGGCCATAGAGTCGGGGATTCCGCTGCAGAAGTGCGTGACTTCGCTGTGTCCATATATGGACAGTGTAGTCACTCACTTCTCCTGTAGCGGCATCCCCGGCCATAGAGACGGGGATTCCGCTGCAGAAGTGCGTGACTTCGCTGTGCCCATATATGGACAGTGCAGTCACGCACTTCTCCTGTAGCGGAATCCCCAATCCCCAGCCGGGGATTGGGGATTCCGACTCCTACAGCGAGCAATAAAAGATCCTCCTCCTCACATGCACTCTGCACTGTGAGGAGGAGGAGAGAGAGTGCGCGAGCGACGGTAGACCCGGCCATCACTCGGGACACATTCCGGTGATGGCCGTGTATTACCCGGCCCCATAGACCATGTCCTATTACCCGGCCCCATAGACCATAGAGCATGTCCTATTTTTTGACGGGCGGTTTTCCCGGCCGTCAAAAAATCGGTCGTGTGAATAGCCCCATTAGGGGTCTATTATTCCTAATGCAGCCGGGTGCCGGCCGATTTATGAACGGCCGGCACCCGGCCGGGAATCCCTGTCGTGTGAATCCCGCCTTAAATGAAATTCATCCGATTTTAAAACGGACAGGGAAAAAAACGGATGCAAAACGGGTCAAAATCGGCCGTTAAAAACGGCAACACGGCCCGGAACGGAATCGGAACAATTTTATCGGCCGACACTCGGACCCTGTCGTGTGAATGAGGCGTAACACTTGTAGGTTTAGCAGTTAAAAATAAATGCACATAATATAGAACAGTCTTCAGCAATGTTTGATAATGTAATGGAATATGTTTGATGCTTTGAATGTAACCTGCATTTACTAGACAATTAACCCCTACCCGCACGAGTAAGTAACTATACGTCGTCGCGGGAGGTTACGTCCCGCACGAGGACGTATAGTTACTGAGTTGCCGACAGCTGACACTCCACTCTTGCCGGCCAGCGGTCCTTTGCCGCTGATTTCTGCGAATTAACCCCTTAAATTCGGTTGCAATATCGGCAGACCCCGGTCCGAAATCGCGGGGTTTGCCGATAGTTAGCATGGCAAACTGAAGCCAAACAATGGCTTCCGTGTCTGTCATGGACGGAAGACCATCAGGACCAACCTTCGGCTGGTCCTGATAGGCTTCCTGTCAGAATGCCTGGAAGTCACCGTGTCGTTTCCGATGCACACTGTCGGCGACAAGGTGTGCATCGGGAACTGGGAGATCAGCTGTCCCCAACAGCTGGCACTCCAGTGTTGCCAATCAGCGGCTCATCGCCGCTGATTTCGGCAATTAACACGTTAAATGTGGTGCTCGATTGCGATCGCCACATTTAGGGGATTTGTAGCACATCAGCATCCCCCATGCAATTGTGGGTTGCTGATGCTTGTGATGGCATCTGGAGGCCAGGCAACGGCCTCCGGGTTTGCCATGTATGGAAGCCTAGGAGGACCAGCCTCTGGCTGGTCCTCGTAGACTTAGGCCTTATTCACACGAACGTGTTATACGTCCATGATACGCGCGTGATTTTCACTCGCGTCGCACGGACCTATGTTAGTGAATGGGGCCGTTCAGACTGTCAGTGATTTTCATAAAACTCACGACATGTCCTATATTTGCCCGTGTTTCGCGCAGTACGCACCCATTGAAGTCAATGGGTGCGTGCAAATCGCGCACGGCACACGGAAGCACTTCCGGGTGACGCGCGTGATTCGTGCTACAGCTGGTAAAGAAAAGAAGGGAAATCCCCTACTTCTTTACTGTGTCATCACATAAAAAGGGAGTGTCATAATGATGCCGGCTGCGTGAAAATCACGCAGCCATGCACCATATACACATGTCACACCGAACTTTTGCGCGCGCAAAACTGACGCGTTCGTGTGAATAAGGCCTTACTGTCTGACGTCACACTGACAGTTGGAATACGTTACACTACCTTGGTAGTGTAATGTATTCTAGCACCGATCAGAGCTGCAGGTAAAGAAAATAAAGTGTAAAAAGTAAAAAAAAGTTAATAAAAATGTTTTATAAAAGTGTCAAAATAAAAGTTTTTGTTTTCTTTTTGTTTTCCTATAATAAGTCATTTATTATAGGAAAAAAATGTAAAACATTAAAAAAAGTACACATATTTGGTATCACCGTGTTCGTAACGACCCAAACTATGAAACTATAATGTTGTTTTTTCCGCACGGTGAACGCCGCAAACAAACTATGTCAGCATCGCTATTTTTGGTCACCACCCCTCCCAAGATATAGAATAAAAAGTGATAAAAAAGTCGCATTTACCCCAAAATAGTACCAATAAAAACGACAACCCGTCCCGCATAAAACAAGACCTCCCACAGCTTTTTTGACTAAAAAAATAAGGCTCAGAATAGGGTGTCTCAGAAAATAAATTATTTTATAGAAATGTAATTTTATTGTGCAAATGCTGCAAAACTTAAAAAGAACTATACACATATGGTATTGCCGTAATCGTACCGACCTGCAGAATAAAGTAAAACGTAATTTATTGCGCACTGTGAACGCTGTAAGAAATAAAGAATTGAAAGCGCCAAAATCGCTGTTTTTTGGTTACCTTAGCTCTAAAAAAGATCCTGTGGGGTCAAAATGCTCACTATACCCCTAGAAAAATTCATTGAGGGGTGTAGTTTCCAAAATAGGGTCACTTTTGGGGGGTTTCCACTGTTTTGGTCCCTCCGGGGCGTTGCAAACCCGACCTGGCACTGAAAACCAATCCAGCAAAATCTGCACTCCAAAATCCAAAAGGCGCTCCTTCCCTCCTGAGCCCTGCTGTGGGTCCAAACATCAGTTTATGACCACATATGGGGTATTGCCATAATCGGGAGAAATTGCTTAACAAATGTTGGGGTGATTTTTCTCCTTTATTCCTTGTAAAAATGAAATGTGACTCCATTTATTGTGAATCCATTTTATAGTTTAAAGTATCTGTCTCTGTAAAACTAACCTCATGTTGGGACTTTCTGAGAAAGCATGTGTTGACCTTGAGACCCTTGTCTTACTCAAGATTGGCTCAGCTCGAGCCAACTCCCTACTTGTGAGATATAATTGTAACTGCGTACTAACAGTAGACTAGAGAAGGATTGTGGGTATACAAATCATGTCTCTGTGTGTCTTACTTCTCTCCGATGCATATTGATATAACTAATTGGGTCTGGATAAGTGGCTGAAGGGTGCCTGTCAACATACCCATCAAAACCTTCAGTATAATATATTAGCACCCGAAATGTGTCAACACCCCCATAGTGCATTATTTTGATAGTACGGGTCTGTACGTACGTGGCAATACCAATGTGTACTTTTTTAGTTTATTACAAAATAAACCATTTTTTTTATGGAATATTGTTTATTTTTTGTATATTTGTTTTTCTTTATTTTATATGTTTTTACATTTTATTACACATTTTGATAGGAGACTAGAATATGCGATCGCTTGTTCGCTCATATAATACACTGTAAGGCCTTATTCACACGGCGCTCGAAAAAAACGCAGTGAAAAGTTTACAAAAATGCTAGCGGTTTTGTAAAGCTCTTTTTAAAATACAGGCTTTTTTACGCTCTTTTGTCGTGGTTTTTTTTTACGCATTTTGTGCTCGTTTTTGGCGCTGATAGGGGTGTGACAGTCCCTCTGTCAATTCGCTCTGTCACTATTAATTACGGCATCTAAGGCTTTAACCCGTTAGTGACCGCCAATACGCCTTTTAACGGCGGCCACTAACGGGCTTTATTCTGATGCATATGCCTTTTTACGGCACTGCATCAGGATAAAGTAAACAGAGCAGGGAGCGTCAAATCTCCCTGCTCTCAGCTGCTAGAGGCAGCTGAGGGCTGGGGGCGTCCCTGCTCTGCCGGGTGAGATCGATATAAGTATCGATCTCACCCGTTTAACCCTTCAGATGCGGTGCATAATAGCGTGCACCGCATCTGAGTGGTTTTGGAGAGAGGGAGGGAGCTCCCTCTCTCTCACACCGACACCCGGCGATACGATCGCCGAGTGTCTGTGTCTCTAATAAAGGCCCCCAGGTCTGCCTGGAGCGAATGCCTGCTAGATCATGCCGGAGGCATGACCTAGCAGATGCCTGTCCGTTTTAAACGGACAGGCAGTAATACACTGCAATACAAAAGTATTGCAGTGTATTACAATAGCGATCGGAGAATCGCATATTAAAGTCCCCTAATGGGACTAGTAAAAAAGTAAAAAAAAAGTTTAATAAAGTTAATAAAAAAAAATTTGAAAAAAAATGAAAAACCCAGCTTTTCCCCTTACAAAATGCTTTACTATTAAAAAAACTAAATAAAGTAAAAAAGTTACACATATTTGGTATCGCCGCGTCCGTAACGACCCCGACTATAAATGTATTACATTATTTAACCCGCACATTGAACGCCGTAAAAAATGTAATAAAAAACTATGGAAAAATTGCTGTTTTCTGTGAATCCTGACTTAAAAAAAATTTGATAAAAAGTGATCAAAAATTCGCATCTACTCCAAAATGGTACCAATAAAAACTACAAGTCTTCCCGCAAAAAAAAAAGCCCTCATACAACCGCATCGGCAAAAAAATAAAAACTTTACGGCTCTTCAAATATGGAGACACAAAAACAAATCATTTCGAAAAAAAAGCGTTTTTACTGTGTAAAAGTAGTAAAACATACAAAAACTATACAAATTTGGTATCGTTGCAATCGTAACAACCCGCTGAATAAAGTTATTGTGTTATTTATATCACACGGTAAACGCCGTTGATTTAAGACGCAAAAAAGAGTGGCGAAATTTCAGGTTTTTTCTATTCCCCCCCAAAAAAAAGTTAATAAAAGTTAATCAATAAATAATATATCCCCCAAAATGGTGCTATTGAAAAGTACAACTTGTCCCGCAAAAAACAAGACCTTATACAGCTATGTCGACGGAAAAATAAAAAGCTTATAGCTCTTGGAATGCGACGATGGAAAAACGAAAAAAATGGCTTGGTCATAAGGGTATGTGCACACACACTAATTACGTCCGTAATTGCCGGATGTATTTCGGCCGCAAGTACCGGACCGAACACAGTGCAGGGAGCCGGGCTCCTAGCATCATACTTATGTACGATGCTAGGAGTCCCTGCCTCGCTGCAGGACAACTGTCCCGTACTGAAAACATGATTACAGTACGGGACAGTTGTCCTGCAGAGAGGCAGGGACTCCTAGCGTCGTACATAACTATGATGCTAGGAGCCCGGCTCCCTGCACTGTGTTCGGTCCGGTACTTGCGGCCGAAATACGTCCGTCAATTACGGACGTAATTAGTGTGTGTGCACATACCCTTAAGGTTTAAAATAGGCTGGTCATTAAGGGGTTAAAGGATCACAGTTATTTCCATTCCTGGCCGTTGCAGAAGGGTGACAGCTGTATGTTATAACTAACACCCACTTCTGATGGTGAGGGCTCAGCTTCTAAGCCCGTGCCATTAGGTGCCATAAATGTAAGGCAATTTGCGCTAAGGCCCCCAAGCCAGTTAAAGAGACTCTGTCACCACATTATAAGTGCCCTATCTCCTACATAAGGAGATGGGCGCTGTAATGTAGGTGACAGTAATGCTTTTTATTTAAAAAAACGATATTTTTTCACAAAGTTAGGAGCGATTTTAGTTTATGCTAATGAGCTTTCTTAATGCCCAAGTGGGTGTACTTTTACTTTCGACCAAGTGGGCGTTGTACAGAGGAGTGCATGACGCTGACCAATCGGCATTATGCACTCCTCTCCATTCATTTACACTGCACTAGCGATATAGTTATATCACTATGTGCAGCTACATACACAAACCCTAACATTACTACAGTGTCCTGATAATGAATACACATGAAATCCAGCCTGGACGTCATGTGTACTCAGAATCTTGACACTTCTGAATCTTTTCTGTGAGATTCCAGCAACGGATACGAAATCTCGCGAGATCTCGGAGCTAAACGAGATTTGGTTTCACTTGCCGGAATCTCACAAAAAAAGATTCAGAAGTGTCAGGATTCTGAGTACACATGACGTCCAGGCTGGATGGTCATGTGTATTCATTATCAGGACACTGTAGTAATGTTAGGGTTTGTGTATGAGGCTGCACATAGCGATATATCTATATCGCCAGTGCAGTGTAAATGAATGGAGAGGAGTGCATGATGCTGATTGGTCAGCGTCATGCACTCCTCTGTACAACGCCCACTTGGTCGAAAGTAAAAGTACGCCCACTTGGGCATTAAGAGAGCTCATTAGCATAAACTTAAATCGCTCCTAACGTTGTGAAAAAAGATCGGTTTTTAAAAATAAAAAGCATTACTGTCACCTACATTACAGCGCCGATCTCCTTATATAGGAGACAGGGCACTTATAATGTGGTGACAGAGTCTCTTTAAGTAGATGTCAGTCAGGGTGCGTGAAGGGGTTAAACTACAGTGTGTAAACCTGCAGCAGATAACAAGGAAAGGAATTCTGCAGATGTTTACATCCCCTTTCTTTATATATATTTTTTTGTTTTTTTTAAATGTATAATTTACCATAATTGTTGGCCCCTTTCTACAGTTGGCAACAAGTGTCCAACTGTATATAAGTCTAAACTGTTTTTGTATTTTCTAATAAATGTTTATAGGGGTTGGAGCTCCAGTTTTTGCGATGCAGAGCTCTAAATTTACTACTTCACATCACACAGCCATAAAGTGAAATTGAAAAAAATGTTTGGGGTTGGCTACAGAGGGAGCTCGGCGTATACCATATCAGGAGCATATAATGTGCACTGCCCATGAAGTGTCCTTTTGGAATACGTTTGGCCTGTATATGTTGGTATACCTTTTCTTCAACTGCTTTTCAATACAAGTGGATCCTTAAAAAAAACAAAAAAAAACAACAAAACAATTCTGCAAGGTATGTATATGTTTTTTTTAAAAGTGGCAGTCAATGGCAGATATATACAACTGTATAGACATATAGTTGCATATGTTTTGGGCATATGTTTGGCGGCACTCTTCAAACGATCCCGCCTAATGTAAAGCCCAAACACTGGTGATCTGTTAAAGATTTATCCAGCTCTGTGATAAGGGGATTATGTAAAAGAATCTCCATCTCCTAGGGTACATGGAAACAGGGCAGAAGGTAAAGAAATTCATATAATCTTTAATTAAATCTCGCAAGCTTTTTCACAAGTTTACTTAAATTAACCAGCCATGCAGCTTTGTTCACAAGAGCACTAAACCTTAAAGGGGTTTTTCAGTCCCTAAAAATTGATGGCCTATCCTCAGTATGGGCTATCAATAGCTGATGGGTCAGAGTCCGACTCCCAGGACACCCGCCAATCAGCTGTTTTGAAGGCGGGGGAAAGCGCTCATACGAGCACTGCTTCCCCTTCATTTCTACTTGCCCACTGTGAATCGTCGACACAGATGTTGCGGCGATTCACAGTTTTGCAGCCTTCTTCCATTGAAGTGAATGGAAGAAGGCTGCAACACTGTGAATCGCCACTACACACTGGCGTAGCTATAGGGGTCGCAGCGGTCGCAATTGCGACCGGGCCCCGAAGCCAGGGGGGCCCACGGCCCCCCGCACTACATCAATAAAAAGTTACTATAGTAACTCGGGCCGCGGGCCCCTGTTACTATAGTAACATACTTTACTTACCTTCCTGGTTCCGGATGGCAGCGGAGGTCCTGACGTAAAGCGCTGCGCGCAGCGCATGACGTCACCACGCTATGCGCCGCGCACAGCTTCGAGACCACAGAACTCCCGCCGCGGCCGAAGAGGAAGGTAAGGTTAGCCCTGACTGGCGGGGTCCGACTCCCGGGACCCGCCAATCAGCTGTTTTGAAGGGGCCGCAGCACTCGTACGAGAGCTGCTCCCCTTCATTCCTGTCACTTCATTCCGGTCACACTGTGAATCCGTTTTGGCGATTCACAGTGTGGGCGAGTAGTGAAATGAAGGGGAAGCAGCTCTCGTACGAGTGCTGCGGCCCCTTTAAAACAGCTGAATGGCGGGTCCCGGGAGACACATCAGCTATTGATGGCCTATCCTGAGGATAGGCCATCAATGTTTAGAGACTGTACAACCCCTAAGCCTACGATGTAGCAGGCTTAGGGGGCCCATGAGACAGGATCACAGATTGTGTGATCCTGTCTGCTGGGCCCTGTATCTAAGCCAATCACATGGTAGGCTTAGATACATGGCCCATGCGTGATCCTGTCTGCTGGGCCCTGTATCTAAGCCAATCACATGGTAGGCTTAGATACATGGCCCATGCGTGATCCTGTCTGCTGGGCCCTGTATCTAAACCAATCACATGGTAGGCTTAGATACATGGCCCATGTGTATTCCTGTCTGATGGGCCCTGTATATAAGCCAATCACATGGTAGGCTTAGATACATGGCCCATGCATGATCCTGTCTGATGGGCCCTGTATATAAGCCTACCACACTGTAGGTTTAGATACAGGGCCCCAGCACACAGTAATCTTATACTGTATAAGATTACTGTCTGCTGGACCCTGAATCTAAGCCTATGTTGTGGTAGGCTTAGATACAGGGTCCCACAGACAGTATCACACATGGGCCCTGTATCTAAGCCTAACACACGTGTTACTAATCATTTTTTGTGTGTTTTCTTACAGGTTCGGTCGTTGGACTACGGCGGATTCCAGGACTACTTCGATGACGGCTTTTTTTTTATTAATAAAATGGTTAATGAGGGCTGTGTGTTTTTTATTTTTTATTTCAATAAAATATTTTTTCTATGTCTTTGTGTTTTTTTTTAAACTATATTACTACCGCCTTAGTAATGGCCACCGGCTGATTGACAGCATCCATTGCTAAGGCGGGGCTTAGTGTTAGCCGATGCAGAAGCTAACACTAACCCTCTTTATTACCCCGGTACCCACCGCCACCAGGGGTGCTGGGAAGAGTCGGGTACGATCCAGTACCTGACCATCTGTAGTGATGGTCGGCCACTGGGGTGGCCGCAGGCTGGTATTATCAGGAGGGGAAAGGCTAAAAACAGTGGCCCTTCCCACCCTGGTGATGCTGCCTGCTGCTGCTTTATTGTATCTGGCTGGTTATGAAAAATGGGGGGGAACCCACGTTATTTAAAAAAAAAAAAAAATTGGAAAGAACGATGTGGGGTCCCCCCCAATTTTCATAACCAGCCAGATACAACACAGCAGCAGCAGGCAGCATTACAAGGGTGGGAAGGGCCACTGTTTTTGGCCTTCCCCAGCCTAATACCAGCCTGCGGCCACCCCGGTGCCTGCCCGTCACTACAGATGGTCGGGTACTGGTTCGTACCCGGCTCTTCCCAGTACCCCTGTTGGCGGTGGGTACCTGGGTAATAATGGGGGTTAGTGTTAGCCTCTGCACCTGCTAACATTAAGCCCCGCCTTAGTAATGGAGCTTGTCAATCAGCCAGCGGCCATTACTAAGGCGGTGATAATAAAGTTTAAAAAGATACAAGCACACAGAAAAAATATTTTATTGAAATAAAAAAACACAACCCTCATTAACCATTTTATTGAGAATAAAAAAAACGCCGTCATTGAAGTCCTCGTATCCGAAGTCCAACAACCGAACCTGTAAAAAAAACACAAACACACAAAAATAATCAGTAACACATAAAGAAGCAAAATTATTATTCTTACCTATCCTGGGTCCAGCGCTGGAGACGCAATGTCAGCGAGCTGGGCCCTGTATCTAATCCAATCATGTGTGATACTGTCTGCTGAGCTGTGTATCTAATCCAATCATGTGTGATACTGTCTGCTGAGCTGTGTATCTAATCCAATCATGTGTGATACTGTCTGCTGGGCCCTATATCTAATCGTATCTTGTGTGATACTGTCTGCTGGGCCACTGTATCTAATCCAATCATGTGTGATACTGTCTGCTGGGCCCTATATCTAATCGTATCTTGTGTGATACTGTCTGCTGGGCCACTGTATCTAATCCTATCATGTGTGATACTGCCTTCTGAGCCACTGTATCTAATCCTATCATGTGTGGTACTGTCTGCTGAGCCACTGTATCTAATCCTATCATGTGTGGTACTGTCTGCTGGGCCACTGTATCTAATCCTATCATGTGTGATACTGCCTTCTGAGCCACTGTATCTAATCCTATCATGTGTGATACTGTCTGCTCAGCCACTGTATCTAATCCTATCATGTGTGATACTGTCTGCTGAGCCACTGTATCTAATCCTCTCATGTGTGATACTGTCTGCTGAGCCACTGTATCTAATCCTATCCTGTGTGATACTGTCTGCTGGGCCACTGTATCTAATCCTATTATGTGTGATACTGCCTTCTGAGCCACTGTATCTAATCCTATCATGTGTGATACTGTCTGATGAGCCACTGTATCTAATCCTATCCATAGTTTATAGGGTCGTAGTGCTATAGATATGCTGTCTCATATACACACTTTTTTTTGGGCGGACACATATGTATTGGGGCTATTTCCCTGACATGTTAAGCCCTGAGGGTATGTTCACACGGCAGCGTCTGTTACGGCTGAAATTACGGTGCTGTTTTCAGGAGAAAACAGCACCGTAATTTCAGCCGTAATGGCATGTGCAGGCGTCTTTCGCTGCGTCCATTACGGACGTAATTGGAGCTGTTTTTCTATGGAGTCCATGGAAAACGGCTCCATTTACGTCTGAAGAAGTGACAGGCACTTCTTTGACGCGGGCGTCTTTTTTACGCTCCGCCTTTTGACAGCGGCGCGTAAAAAAAAATGACCGTCGGCACAGAACATCGTAAGACCCATTCAAATGAATGGGCAGATGTTTGCCTATGCTATTGAGCCGCATTTTCGGATGTAATTCAATGCTAAAACGCCCGAATTACGTCCGTAAATAGGGTGTGTGAACCCAGCCTTAGTGACGCCCCTGGCTGCTAGTGCTGCATTGTTGGGTCACTTAGGAGACCCAGCGATGCAGCTGAAAGCTGCGGACCGTCGGCCATGAGAAGTTTGCGGGGGGGGGCCCCAGTAAGAATTTTTGCATCGGGGCCCATGAGCCTTTAGCTACGCCCCTGCCACTACATGTGTGTCGACGATTACAGTGAGCAAGTAGAAATGAAGGGGAAGCAGCGCTCATACGATCCCTGCACCCCTTTCAAAACATCTGACCGGCACGGGTCCCGGAAAACCCCTTTAACAGAAACAAATGATTTCCTTTTCTTGTCCAGCACTAACTAAATGCGGACATCTCTTGGAGCACAGGGTGTACACCCAATTCCAGGTGCTACTGTCATAAAACATACTAAGTTCATACAAATTGCCGTGTCAATACAAGCAAGTGTCATCATGGCTCACCATAGGCTTGTGCCACTTTTTTACTGCTGGTAGCACCACCTCAATGAATTGCACCCTTGGTAAAGAGATGCTACAGCTAGTACTAATTACCTCTTAGGATAGCACGTTCGTTGTATAGATCATACAAAAGGAACAAGGTTTGCTAATTACATGTTGTTAAAAAAATGATCCAGTGAAGAGTTATGACATTTATTTATTTAGTATGCCGCCACCTTGTGTTCAAAGTGTATAGCAATGTGCACGTCAGCCTAATGAGATGAGTGCTGGAAACAACCACACCTGTACAGCCTTCCTTTGCTTTGACACAGGATTCAAGGTTGAACTAGATGAATTTATTTATTATTATAATTTATGGATTTTCTGTTGCTTACACAATACCAACATATTCTGCAGTGCTGTACAGAGATTGTCATCACTCACATCTGGTACTGTTCCCATTGGGGCTCACAATCAAATTTTCATATCTCATATACACACACATTAGTGCCAATTTAACCTATGTTTTTGTAATATGGGAAAAAAAACAATGCAAACAAGGGGAGAACATACAAGCTTCATGCAGATGTTCTTGTCGACACAAACCCAGGACCACAGTACTGCAAGGCAACAGTGCTAACCACTAAGCCACCTTATGTTATATAATCATTCCCCACACTGCCCCCGGTAGATAGTGCTACACACTGCTCCCTGTAGATATTGCCACACACTGCTTCCTGTAGATAACGCCACATGGGCCCCTGTAGATAGTGCCACAGTGCCCTCGGTAGATAGTGTCACACACCCACTTTTTAGATAGTGCTACAGTGCCCTCTGTAGATAAAGCCACAGTTCCCTATGTAGATAGTGCCACATCCCCTGTTGACAGAGCCACACAACCCCCCTGTAGATAGACCCATACAGCTCCCCTGTAGATAGTGCCACAAAGCCCCCTGTAGATAGTGCCACACAACCCCTGTAGATAATGCCACACCACTCTGTAGATAATGCCACAGTGCTCTCTGTAGGTAGTGCCACACATCCCCTGTTGATAATTCCACAGTGCCCTCTATAGATAATGCCACAGTGCGCTCTGTAGATAGTGCCATAGTGCCCTCTATAGATAGTGCCACGCAGGCCCCTGTAGATAGTGCCACAGTGCCCTCTGTAGATAGTGTCACACACCCACTTTTTAGATAGTGCTACAGTGCCCTCTGTAGATAAGGCCACAGTTCCCTATATAGATAGTGTCACACCCCCTGTTGACAGAGCCACACAACCCCCCTGTAGATAGACCCACACAGCTCCCCTGTAGATAGTGCCACACAACCCCTGTAGATAGTGCCACACCCCTCTGTAGATAATGCCACAATCCCCTGTTGATAATTCCACAGTGCCCTCTATAGATAATGCCACAGTGCGCTCTGTAGATAGTGCCACAGTGCCCTCTATAGATAATGCCACAGTGCCCTCTATAGATAATGCCACAGTACCCTCTGTAGATAGCGCCACAGTACCCTCTATAGATAGTGCCACACACCACCCTGTAGATAATGCCACAGTGCCCCCTGTAGGTAATGCCACACAGCCCTCTGTAGATAGTGCCACAAAGCCTCTGTAGGTAATGCCACCGTGCCCTCTATAATCAGTGTCACACCCCCTGTAGATAGACCCACACAGCCCCCTGTAGATAGTGCCACACACCCCCTGTAGATAATGCCACAGTGCGCTCTGTAGCTAGTGCCACACATCCCCTGTAGATAATTCCAAGGTGCCCGCTATAGATAATGCCACAGTCAAGGGCGTAACTAGGAAAGACTGGGCCCGACAGCAAACTTTTAACAGGGCCCCACTGCCACACAACCCCCCCCTTGTAGATAGTGCCTCCCTGTAGATTCTGCCACACAACACCCCCTGTAGATAGTGCCATACAGCCCCCTGTAGATAGTGCCATACAGCCCCCCTGTAGATAGCGCCATACAGCCACCTCCCTGTAGATAGCGCCATACAGCCCCCCATGTAGACAGAGCCATACAGCCCCCTGTAGATAGCGCCATACAGCTCCCCCTGTAGATAGCACCATACAGCCCCCTGTAGATAGCGCCATACAACCCCCTGTATTTAACGCCATACAGCCCCCTGTAAATAGCGCCATACAGCCCCCCCTGTAGATAGCGCCATACAGCCCCCACTGTAGATAGTGCCATACAGCCCCCCTGTAGATAACGCCATACAGCCCCAACCCCCACCCCAAAAAAATGGCCTGTAGCCTATGGGTTGTCCCACAAAACACATGTATCCCCTATCCACAGGGGATACATGTGTTATTTCTGGGGGTCCGACTGCTGGGACCCCTGTGATAAGGAGAACGGGGGACCGAAAGTCTCCCGAAGTGCTCCATGAGAAACCTTGGACTTACGGGGTCTCTGTCCGGCAGATCCATAGAAATGAATGGAACGCTTGTGCGCATGCGTGGCCAGCGTTCCTTTCATATTTTATTGAGCTGACGGACACCGACTTGGAAGTCCAAGGTTTCTAATGGAGCACTTCTGGGGACTTTCGGTCCCCCGTTCTCCTTATCGCTGGGGGTCCCAGCGGTTGGACTCCCAGCGATCACACATGTATCCCCTATCCTGTGGATAGGGGATACATGTGTTTTGTGGCAGAGCGGGGATATACCTCCCTGCTCTGCCGTAATGTTCAGTGGCGTCGCTAATACTGTAGCAGCCATAGCAGCTGCTAGAGGAGCCTACGCTAATAGGGGGGCCGTGTCTGATGGGCGGCAAGGGCCCCCTCATGCCATGGGCCCCGTAGCAGCCACTATGGCTGCTATAGCGGTAGTTACGCCACTGGCCACAGTGCCCTCTGTAGATAGTGCCACGCAGGCCCCTGTAGATAGTGCCACGCAGGCCCCTGTAGATAGTGCCACAGTGCCCTCTGTAGATAGTGTCACACACCCACTTTTTAGATAGTGCTACAGTGCCCTCTGTAGATAAGGCCACAGTTCCCTATGTAGATAGTGTCACATCCCCTGTTGACAGAGCCACACAACCCCCCTGTAGATAGACCCACAGCTCCCCTGTAGATAGTGCCACAAAGCCCCCTGTAGATAGTGCCACACAACCCCTGTAGATAGTGCCACACCCCTCTGTAGATAATGCCACAGTGCCCTCTGTAGATAATGCCACAATCCCCTGTTGATAATTCCACAGTGCCCTCTATAGATAATGCCACAGTGCGCTCTGTAGATAGTGCCACAGTGCCCTCTATAGATAATGCCACAGTGCCCTCTATAGATAATGCCACAGTGCCCTCTATAGATAATGCCACAGTACCCTCTGTAGATAGCGCCACAGTACCCTCTGTAGATAGTGCCACACACCACCCTGTAGATAATGCCACAGTGCCCCCTGTAGATAATGCCACAGTGCCCCCTGAAGATAGTGCCACACAGCCCTCTGTAGATAGTGCCACAAAGCCTCTGTAGATAATGCCACCGTGCCCTCTGTAATCAGTGCCACACCCCCTGTAGATAGACCCACACAGCCCCCTGTAGCTAGTGCCACACATCCCCTGTAGATAATTCCAAGGTGCCCGCTATAGATAATGCCACAGTCAAGGGCTTAACTAGGAAAGACTGGGTCCGATAGCAAACTTTTAACAGGGCCCCACTGCCACACAACACCCCTTGTAGATAGTGCCTCCCTGTAGATTCTGCCACACAGGACCCCCTGTAGATAGCGCCATACAGACCCCTGTAGATAGCGCCACATAGCCCCCTGTAGATAGTGCCATACAGCCCCCCTGTAGATAGTGCCATACAGCCCCCCTGTAGATAGCGCCATACAGCCACCTCCCTGTAGATAGCGCCATACAGCCCCCGATGTAGACAGAGCCATACAGCCCCCCTGTAGATAGCGCCATACAACCCCCCTGTATTTAACGCCATACAGCCCCCTGTAAATAGCGCCATACAGCCCCCCTGTAGATAGCTCCATACAGCCCCCACTGTAGATAGTGCCATACAGCCCCCCTGTAGATAATGCCACAGTGCCCCCTGTAGATAATGCCACAGTGCCCCCTGAAGATAGTGCCACACAGCCCTCTGTAGATAGTGCCACAAAGCCTCTGTAGATAATGCCACCGTGACCTCTATAATCAGTGCCACACCCCCTGTAGATAGACCCACACAGCCCCCTGTAGATAGTGCCACACACCCCCTGTAGATAATGCCACAGTGCGCTCTGTAGCTAGTGCCACACATCCCCTGTAGATAATTCCAAGGTGCCCTCTATAGATAATGCCACAGTGCCCTCTGTAGATAGTGCCACAGTGTCCTCTATAGATAATGCCACAGTCAAGGGCATAACTAGGAAAGACTGGGCCCCATAGAAAACTTTTAACAGGGCCCCCCTGCCACACAACCCCCCCTTGTAGATAGTGCCTCCCTGTAGATTCTGCCACACAGTGCCCCCTGTAGATAGCGCCATACAGACCCCTGTAGATAGCGCCACACAGCCCCCTGTAGATAGTGCCATACAGCCCCCCTGTAGATAGTGCCATACAGCCCCCCTGTAGATAGCGCCATACAGCCACCTCCCTGTAGACAGCGCCATACAGCCCCCCATGTAGACAGCGCCATACAGCCCCCCATGTAGACAGCGCCATACAGCCCCCTGTAGATAGCGCCATACAGCTCCCCCTGTAGATAGCGCCATACAGCTCCCCCTGTAGATAGCGCCATACAACCCCCCTGTATTTAACGCCGTACAGCCCCCTGTAAATAGCGCCATAGAGCCCCCCTGTAGATAGCGCCATACAGCCCCCACTGTAGATAGTGCCATACAGCCCCCCTGTTGATAACGCCATACAGCCCCAACCCCCCCCCAAAAAAAAACGGCCTGTAGCCTATTGGTTGTCCCACAAAACACATGTATCCCCTATCCACAGGATAGGGGATACATGTGTTATTTCTGGGGGTCCGACTGCTGGGACCCCTGTGATAAGGAGAACGGGGGACCGAAAGTCTCCCGAAGTGCTCCATGAGAAACCTTGGACTTACGGGGTCTATGTCCGGCAGATCCATAGAAATGAATGGAACGCCGGTCGCGCTTGTGCGCATGCGTGGCCGGCGCTCCTTTCATATTTTATTGAGCTGCCGGACACCGACCTGGAAGTCCAAGGTTTCTCATGGAGCACTTCTCCTTATCGCTGGGGATCCCAGCGGTTGTACCCCCAGCGATCACACACGTATCCCCTATCCTGTGGATAGGGGATACATGTGTTTTGTGTCAGAACGGGGATATACCTCCCTGCTCTGCCGTAATGTTCAGTGGCGTCGCTACTGCTGTAGCAGCCATAGCAGCTGCTAGAGGAGCCTACGCTAATGGGGGGGGGGGGCCGTGTCTGATGGGCGGCAAGGGCACCCTCATGCCACAGGCCCCGTAGCAGCCACTATGGCTGCTACAGCGGTAGTTACGCCACTGGCCACAGTGTCCTCTGTAGATAGTGCCACACAGCCCTCTGTAGATAGTGCCACGCATGCTCCTGTAGATAGTGCCACGTAGGCCCCTGTAGATAGTGCCATACAAGCCCCTGTAGATAGTGCCACGCAGGCCCCTGTAGATAGTGCCAAACAGGCCCCTGTAGATAGTGCCACACAACCCCATTTAGATAGTGCCACACCCCCTGTAGATAGCGCCACACACACACACACACACACACACACACACACACACACACACACACACCCTGTAGCTAGCGCCATTGGGGCTCCCTCTAGGAGCGGAATGCCCAGCCAGAGTGTTGCCGATGCTCTGGCCATGGATTCTTCTCCTGGAGGAGCCCTTGACGTCACTGTCCATATATGGATTGTGATGGCAGGAGCTCCTCCAGGAGCAAAATCCCTGCACAGAGCGTCGGCAACGCTATGGCCGAGGATTCAGTTTCAAGAGGAGTGATTGGCAGAGCAGGGAGCGGAGAGTTTCCTGCCTTGCCATAGTATTCAATTGTATCTGTGTCCTGAGAACGCAGATGCAATTGAATATGCTAGTTGCCGGAAAAAAAGTCTGGGGCAGAAATTTGCTGGGACTATCTCCGTACATTTGTGACAGTCCCAGCAAATTCGGGACTGTTGGGAACTGGCAACATGTGAATGATATGGCGGCCTGAGTGAAGTTGGTGCCAGCCTGGGAGTGTACCAGTCCAGTCACCTGACCTGAGTCACCTGACCTTACGTCACTGACGTGAGGTCAGATTACTCAGGCCAGGTGACTGGACTGTTCCACTCCCGGCACCGACCTCAGTCAGGCCGTTACTCACTTGGCTCCGTCCACCCTGCTCCTGCTCCTAAATGTATTTGCCGTGGCCCATGGCCTACTCTTCCCTTCTTTGCGCTGCGCATGTACATTTTGGCAAATGCGCAGTGCAACGTTTCTGGGAATGGAGGATAAATCCAGGACGGTGTTTTTTTCTGCCGGACTCTACCGACGATAGAAAAAAACACCCATTTTTTGTGGACTGTCTGTACATTTATGGACAGTTGGCAACCCTGATACTTTGTCGTGTGTTTAGAAATTTATATTAAGAAGCAGACACACAGTTGTACTAAGGCCCTGTTCTTACGACAAGGTTTCTCGGCCGTGTGACGGCCATTCAAAAACGTCCGTCTCATGGCCGCAGTAGGAACAAAAGACCCCAAATGGGGCTATTCACACTACTCCTGAAACAGAATACCCGGCACTGTGGCCGGTGTTTCCGCTCCAGGAGAAGTCCCTGACGTCACTGTACATATATGGACAAAGTGACGTCAGGGACATCTGAACCGGAATCCCAGGCGCTGTGGCCGGTGTTTCCGCTCCAGGAGAATTCCCTGACTTCACTGTCCATATATGGACACAATGATGTGAGGGACTTCTGAAGAGGAATCCCCGGCGCTGTGGCTGGTGTTTCTGCTCCAGAAGAAGTCCCTGACTTCACTGTCCATATATGGACATTGAAGTCAGGGACTTCTCCTGCAACGGTCACCTACAGTGGCGCTATCTACAGAAATTCAGGAAAACAGAAGCACAGCCACAAAAAATTCTTCAGTGTGAAAGGACAACTCCCCAAACATGGGTGGTGCACACAGCAAAGAATCCCAGGTCCAAGGGAGACAATCAATATGCAATCGAGGAAAGGAACTGCAGCACTCAAGATAATCCAAAGAAGTGCATTTGATTTTTTCACAAAGCATAAAAACACTTGCAACGTTTGCATGACGTCATCGCGTCACTTGCCTCTATGAAAGGTGCTGATTGGCAAGGCAGAATGACTTGCCCTGTCAATCGGTGCCTTTCAACGACGCAAGCGGCGTGATGACGTCATTGCACCGCTTGCGTAGTTCAATCCCAGCAGACCTGCTCAGAGGAGAGCATGTCTGCATTGCCAACGGACGGTGCGAGACCGCGATTAAGGTGAGTATGCAAAGCTTTGTTTTTTTTTATCCTAATAGAAATTTGAGTAACATTATCTACAGGTGGGCTCTATCTACAGGGGTTGGATCTATTTACAGGGGGGGGGGCTATATACTGGGGTGGGCTATATGTGGAGCACTATAAGGGGAGCTACATGTGAGGCACTATATACAGGGGGAGGCTATATACAGAGCTGGGCTATATGTGGAGCACTATAGGGGGAGCTATATGTGAGGCACTATATACAGTGGTGGGCTATATGTGGAGCACTATTTATAGGGGGAGATATATGTAGGTCACTATCTACAGGGGTGGACTATATGTTGGACACTATATACAGGGGTGGGCTATATGTAGAGCACTATCTACTGGGTGGCTATATGTGGGGCACTATCTACATGAAGGGCTATATGTGGGGCATTATATACAGGGGGCTATATGTAGGACACGATCTACAGGGGGCTCTATGGGGGGCACTATCTACAGGGGGCACGGTGTGTGGGTGGGACACAGTGTATGGCGCTATTATAATTAGAGGTGCAGTGTATGGTGCTATTATATTTAGGGGCACAGTGTCTGGCACCATGAGAACTTTATCTTTGTTTATAGGTGCAGAAATGTTTGAAAAGCGAGAAGCTGAAGACATCTGAGTTGCAAACTGCAGAAATGTGCTTTTGGCCGGGAGAAGTCGTCATAGAGGTCTGGACTGGATGGAGAAGAAAATAGAAAAAGAACAACTAGAATCTGACGTCACCGTCACTTAATGTAAATGTTTATTCTGCCTCTAATCAGTACTGTAGTCACTGTATGATCTGCAGTAAGATGATCCGTGGTATGATTTTTGTTGTATACAACTGCAAACCTATACGGCAAGGGTTGTACTAAATTGAGCTGTATTTCTGCTGGTGTTGTATTTATGTACTGAGCTTTGTTCTGGTGCTGTATATATGTATTAAGCTTGGTTTTAGCACTGTATATATGTACTGAGCTTTGTTCTGGCACTGTATACATGCACTGAGCTTGGTTCTGGTGCTGTATATATGTATTGAGCTTTGTTCTGGTGCTGTATATATGTACTGATCTTGGTTCTGGCACTGTATATATGTCCCGAGCTTTGGTCTGGTGCTGTATATATGTACTGAGCTTGGTTCTGGCGGTGTATATATGTACTGAGCTTTGTTCTGGTGCTCTATATATGTACTGAGCTTTGTTCTGGTGCTGTATATATGTACTGAGCTTTGTTCTGGTGCTGTATATATGTACTGAGCTTTGTTCTGGTGCTGTATATATGTACTGAGCTTTGTTCTGGTGCTGTATATATGTAATGAGCTTGGTTCTGGTGTTGTATATAGTATATTGCTTGTAAAATGTACAAATGGCTTTATGCTCGAGTTACATAAAAAACAATGTAACGTCCCCTGTAGATAGGGCCCCTGAAACATCCCCTGTAGATAGGGCCCCCTATAGAGTCCCCTGTATCTAGTGCCCCCTGTAGCGTCCACCAGTAAATAGGGCCCCTGATAGTCCCCTGTAGAAAGCGCCCCCTGTAGCCTCCCCTGTAGATAGGGCCCCCAATATAGTCCCTTGTAGATAGTGCCCCCTGTAGCATCCCCTGTAGATAGGACCCACTATAGAGTCCCCTGTAGATAGTGTCCCCTGTAGAGTCCCCTGTAGATAGGGCCTTCTATAGATAGGGCCCCCACCCCTTCTTAAAGTTGTTTTTTTCAAGTATGGATAAAATCATACAGATATATTTGTTGTATCTGCGTGATGACACAGATATATTTTGACATAAACAAGGTGATGTAAATTGAGCACACATAGGAACAAATGACAAGTCATATAAAATGAGAGTAACGACAGATCATTTTATATGTACAATAAAATGTCTATCACACAATGAAAAGATGACAATGACTATTTTAAAGACATTTTCATTGTTCGTGGAAGTAATGCAGAGATTATAGAAAATTACAGATGCTGCTCACTTTTAAGCGTTTGAATCATCTGTCTTCTAGTTCCTTTTTTTATTATTCATTTCATTTTATCAGGATTTTTTTAAGCTGTATTAGGTGGACTTTAAACAAAAGTGAATCTTTAAAGTATTTTTCCGCTAGCTATTTGAGTATAAAGATCCTGTATTAATGTCAGTTAGTGTTAGGAATTTTGTTGTGTCCTATTATTGGTTTTGCTTCTATTGGCATTTATTTCTTGTAACCCTTTAACAAAAACTTGAGTTACCAAGTGATGAATATCAGAAATCAGCCTAGCTCCTTCCCCTTTGTAATGGATGGTTGTGTGATGAAAATAACTCAATGGCTTGCATATCTAAAATCTTCTGAATGCATGCCCCTGACCGCTGGGATGCCCACCAATCAGCAAAATAAAGGGTACTCATTTGAAAGAGGTTGAACTTCAGTACCAGGCAAAGCCACACATACGGACAAGCTGCTGGATAAACATTAAAGGGTCTACGGCATTCACTGGAGTAACGCGGCCCCTTTGTTCTGCTCATTGGCTGGGGTTCCTGTGGTTGAACCCCCTGAATCCACATTGATAGCCTATCCTAAGGTTTAACAATAAATTCATATTCTATGAAAATCCATTTTAAAATGGCCATAAACAAAAAAATATCCTCAGGAGATAATAAGCATTCCGATGTATTTTTTTTTGCGATTGAAATGCTTGTTGGAAAAGATTTTACCACTTTGAAACATGAATGAACCAATATTTGTCAGTATCATTAATGATCAAACATTTTTCGTTATCAACAATCATTCGTCTATGGCCAGTTTATATATATATACACGTTTCTCCCAACTACCCCATAGACAGGCATACTCTGCTTATCTACCAATAGGAGCAAAGAATCAAATGGTTTTTTTAACCACACACAGGAGTGGACAAAAGAAAACAAATGCACCAGTCTTTTATTTATACCATTTCTTCCTTTTCGATCTGCTTCTGGCTTTGGTTCAAAAGAGTGAGCCAAAAACTGCCACAAAAACTGCATCAAAACTCTGTGTGTGATCCTAGCCTTAATCGATCCTACTAACCCTTGCATAAAGAATTTAAACCTCATGGAATATTTTTAAGACTTTCACTCCTATTCTGTTTAGGATGAATAGTGCTAAGCATTTTTTATGTTTTTTTTTGCTTCTTATTCTACTCGCCCAGGAAATATTAAAAAGTAAAAATATTTTTTAAGATTATGGCAACCCAGTTACAGGCAAAGAAATTATGAGTATATGTATTTGACTGTGTTTTACTTTTTTTTAACTCTCATCAATGTCACATAACTACAATTTATATGTGTTTAAGTTACTATTTCTGTAAACAACGGCTAAAAAGATGCTCCTTACAGCATAGAACTATTCATAAATGTGCAAATGTTTTCAGTCATCATCATCAAAGAGGTAATTAGATTTAATTCATTCAAGTGGCTCAATTCATATCCTGCCATTTTCAAACCGTGTGGATATGCTCAAGTTAAAGGCTTAGTATAATCAATGTTTTTGGATGCACGCCCTGATTACTAATCTCTGTAGTAAGAAATACAGGAACCTTAAGAGGGTTTTATTAGCACGTGTAATGCAAATAATATACTGAGCAACGAAATAGATGACAAGCTCACTAGTGTTTAGCTATGCTGCTGCGTACACTATACGAGCTATATCTAACACTCATTGAAAGTATACATATAGTATATAAGTGCATAGAACTGCTTTCCTCGTAGCAGTTGCACCTTCTGATGTGTAATCAGAAAAACACCCAGGTACATGTTATGTCTCATGCACACGACAGTATTACGCCTCCATACAATCTCCAAGTTGTAAGGAGCCATAATATAGCACCTATAGAAATGTGGGACCTTACTGTGCCTCCATTTGCCTCTGATTTTTTTTGCCGTATTACAGGGGTATACTTCACTAGAATCATTGCTCCATAGTATGGAGCCAGAAGGGACTCCATATTTTGCCGTACCTTCTCCTCCACATAGCGTTGCCAGTGCATAAAGGCCTAAGGCTTTATTCACACGACCGGGTGTCAAATCAGCTGTGTAAAATGGACGTTTTTTACGGCCAATTTGCACACGTGCGGGACCCATTTTCAAGGATCCCTCATAGACTTGAGTCTATTGAGGGATCCATGAAACCGGGCAAAAATAGAACATGTCCTATTTTTTCCCGGGCTGTTCACACGGTCCGTAAAAAAACATATGTCCGTGTGACTAGCCCCATAGAAATGCGTTGATTTTAATGCAGCCGAGAGACGACCATTAAAATGTGAAAAGGGTCTTATGGAACTGATATCAGAAAAAGATTCACAAATTAAATGGATGTATGGTTTCTCCATTTAACAGAAATCCTATGGACATACAGTAAGGCCTAAATAGCGTTTTTCCTGCTATATAATATAATAACATGGAAGGATATGTTGGACCTGATGGACCTGTATCTTTTTTAGCCTTTTCAACTATGTAACTATATAATAGAATGGATTCAGCTGTTAACAGATGCAACTGATCCAGGCAACGGACCTCCATGCCAATGGCTCCAGTCATGGAATAGCGTCACGAGCTTCAAGTGAATAGGAGCAGAGCTGCAGTTCTGCAGCACAGGCGCTATGCAATGTATGGAGCCAACTGCTTCCAGCTCCTTACATTGCATAATGTGCCATAACATTCGGTGCCCGCAGGCCAACGGAGCAGCTGTTTCGCCGGTGGCTTTCTCAAGGGGGGCGTCGGGGCACTCTTCTATACCGCTGGGTCACACTCAATCTCCCATATATGGGTAAGTGCATCTATCGGACTTAAACTTGGCTTTATGCCGTTTTTCCAAGGCACCAATCACTTTTGAGTTATTACAGGCCTTTTTGAGTTAGGCATATTGTCCCTCTTTGCACAGCTTACATTTAAAATTACTCCTATTTGATGCACCCTATGTTGGAGCTACATTGAGCCACAGTAATTGTGCATACCATCAGTGTATTATATATATATATATATATATATATATATATATATATATACACTGCTATCAATGTATACATATGTGATCCGTACAAGGATTTATTTTAGATTCTCTGTCTATGTCATTTAGTGTATTTTATGTTATCAATAAAGATGTTTAATTCTTTCATATGTTGATATGTATGGACTCTTTTTTTCTCTTGTTTATCATATATTGTTAGAGTCCTTATCTCTAATTATTTATATGGGTGGTTGAGTGTTGTCTCCCACCTTGACACGTATTTGTCCTGTGAGACTTCTTGTCTAATTTATATTTTAATATAGACTTTAATGTAAGATCTGGCTGCAATAAAAAACATAAAACGCAGCAAGACACGCTGTTAAAAAACCCATAAAAAACAGACAAAAACAAAGCCAAATGCTGTGTGTGAATCCAGCCTTAGGGAAGCATTTTGGGTTACCTTTTACTTATACCAATAGTGTTAGAGCAGCTATCAGGAAAATAACATGTAGATCGAATTTGTTAAACAGATTCCATTCCTTGTTCAGGAGCCTCATCTATTAGCCAGTGTGGAGCGCAACTACAAAGAGCATTGTCCAGATAGGACAGAACATTGATTTCAATGGGAACTGCATAAGGACAGGATCCCACATACGTAGTTTTGGTGCAGTTTTTGGCTCCGTTTTTTTAAGCCAAAGCCAGAAGTGGATTCCGGAGGAAAGAAAGCCATAAAGAAAAGACTGAAGGATCTCCTTTTTTTGTATCCACTCCTGTGTACAAAAACAGAAACAGCCAAAAAGTGCATAAAAACTGAAATAATTCTTAAAGGCTATGCGCTGCAACCTAAATCCGTCAGATCAGCGGGACTGACGGCTTCGGTGACAGCGGGTCCTGCATGTCTCTAAAACACAGGATCCACCTGTTATTGATCACATCTAAGTTCGGATCAATGTATATATTGTGGATTGTGTGGTCCATGTCTAGTTTCTCACAATACTGATATTGTATATTCTATCCTCTCCAATTTTTTTGTTTTACTTGGCACCAGCACTCCACACATTTGAAAAAACCCCAGCTGATTTTAATTCAGGAATGACCTCATAAGTGTTTCTGCTCTTGCTTATGCTCTCAGTTTGCCACTGGGGGTGCATGGTAAGGTGAGCTTATTCCATCTGTTCACATGTTGTGGGGTGGCGTCTGTTGCTGTAGTGCTGCACTTGTGGGGGGACGTGGCCCAGAGCTAAGGAGGCTTGGCACAGTCTGATAGCATGGGTGCTTTTGGGCCTCTGGGTTGCTCCCTCTGCAGGAGTGGTGTGGCGGTGGTTGCCATGCAGTGCTGCAACCGATAGAGTAGGGTCCCACTTTGAAAGAGGTCTCCGTGAAGTGGCAAGTGGGCTTATACAGTTTGATCAAAATTTTAACAAAGAACCTCATGTTCAGGTTTATAAATTATGCCTAGCGGCTCAGATCAACGTATATATTGTGGATTGTGCGGTCCATGTCTAGTTTCTCACAATGCTGAAGTTATGAACTTAGATGTGATCAATAAGAGCTGGATCCTGCGTCTCGCAGACATGCAGGACCCGCTGTCACCGAAGGCGCTAGTCCTAATGTGACTGTAAGATACAGCTTCTATGTATTCAAAAAGTATGTACTCAAAAAGTAAAAAATGTTAATAAAAACAAATTACAAAGTTGCCCTAAATACTATAGCACATTAATAGATTCTTGATATTCCTGTACTCACCGCCACACCCAAGCAACTGTAAGCAGTGGCGTAACTACCGCCGTAGCAGCCGTAGCGGCTGCTACGGGGCCCGCGGCATGAGGGGGCCCGTGTCGCCCGCCGGCACGGGCCCCCACCATGGCCGGAGGCTCCACTAGCAGCCGCTATGGCTGCTACAGCGCGACGCCACTGAACACTACGGCAGAGCAGGGAGGTATCTCCCCGCTCTGCCATTAAACAAAAGACATGTATCCCCTATCCACAGGATAGAGGATACATGTGTGATCGCTTGCATTGATAGGGAGAACGGGGGACTGAAAGTCCCCTGAAGTTCTCCATCACAAACCTCGGACTTCCGGGGTCTGTGCCGGCAGCTCCGTAGAAATGAATGGAGCGTCGGTCGCGCTTGTGCGCATGCGTGACCTGCGCTCCTTTCATTTTTATTGAACTGCGCAGACGCGAGAAGTCAGAGGTTAGTCATGGAGAATTTCAGGGGACTTTCGGTCCCCCGTTCTCCCGATCGCTGCCAGCGATCACACATGTATCCCCTATCCTGTGGATAGGGGATACATGTCTTTTATAGGACACACTGTAGGTCGGATTTTTTTGGGGGGTTAGCGCCATACAGCCCCCACTGTAGAGAACGCCATACAGCCCCCACTGTAGAGAACGCCATACAGAGTACAAAGGGGGCTGTATGGCGTTATCTACAGGGGGGACTCTGTATGGCGTTCTCTACAGGGGGTCTGTATGGCGTTCTCTACAGGGGGGCTGTATGGCATTCTCTACAGGGGGGCTGTATGGCGTTCTCTACAGGGGAGGCTGTTATGGCATTCTCTACAGGGGGGGGCTGTATGGCGCTATCTACAGAGGGGACTGTATGGCGCTATCTACAGAGGGGGCTGTATGGCGTTATTTACAGAGGGGGCTGTATGGCGTTATCTACAGAGGGGGCTGTATGGCGTTATCTACAGAGGGGGCTGTATGGCGTTATCTACAGAGGGGGCTGTATGGCGTTATCTACAGAGGGCTGTATGGCGTTATCTACAGAGGGGGCTGTATGGCGTTATCTACAGAGGGGGCTGTATGGCGTTATGTACAGAGGGGGCTGTATGGCGTTATCTACAGGGGGGCTGTATGGCGTTATCTACAGGGGGCTGTATGCCGTTATCTACAGGGGGGCTGTATGGCGTTATCTACAAGGGGTGGGTTGTGTGACACCCAGGGGAGGTGGGGCCCCAGTCAAAAGTTTGCTATGGGGCCCAGTCTTTACTAGTTACGCCCCTGCCTGTAAGGGTATGTTCCCATAGGTCAGATACAAAAGTATGCAGCGTATCCGACCTAGAACACGCAGGGAATTCTGGTCGCAAACCCGAACCAAATTGTGATGCAGATTTTCGGTCGGAATCGCAGGAAAGCAAAGTGGAAAAAAAAAGCCAGCGCTTACCTCACTAGCGTTGCCACAGTGACGTGTTCCTTTGTTGTCCATGCAGCCCAGCATCCTGTGATGATGCCAGTGGCGGATTAAGTGTGCCGCGAGCACTTGGCTGATAACACAACTTGGGCCCCTTCCTTCTCCCTTACACACAATGCAACCCCCCCACCCCATTTCCCCTTGCGGGACACCTTAACAACGCTTTTCTTCTTTGAACTTTTATTAAAAGTTTAAAACAGGCAATCCTATTAATAATTTTTTTCAAATGTAAAACCGTAGTATATACTTAGAACTTAGATGTGATCAATAACAACTTGAACCTGCGTGTCAGAGGAACGCAGGACATGCTGTGACTGAACCCGTCAGTCCTGCTGACCTGATGGATATAGGATTTAGTGCTAGATATAGCTGCTCTGTATACAGGATACAAAGCAGCTCTATCTCAAAAAGTCATTTTTAAAAGGTGTACATAGCCTTTAACACATCAAATAATTATTTATTTTTTTAAATCGACTGTGCTATTGATACTGCCCAAAAAAATGGAAACCTTACAAAACGGAGACAAACAGAAACCATTTGCAATGGAAATATTACCATTGAAATCAATGGTAATGCAAACTGAAACTATGGTTTCCATTTTCCTTTCCGTTGATGGGTTCCTCTAACCCATCAACGGAAAACCCAACACTGATGTGAACACACCCTCACTGTATCAATAATGCAGTCAATTCAGAAGGCGTTGTGCAGAGAACTGCATTGCTGATTTCTAGCGCGTCCAGGAGTGTTGCAATACCCAAAGCATATGTCCCCCCTCTTACACAAAAAAAAATATCTATATACTGTTATTAAATCATACCACTATACCAGATGAAATAATACCTGCATACTGTTATCAAACACAACTCACTATTATAAGGCCAATATTACCAAATAATAAAAAAATATAAAGTCCAAATAATACCGCCACACAATAACCACATAGTGACTGAATAATACCCCTATACTCTTACTAAATAATACCGCCACACCATAACCACAGTGACTGAATAATACCTCCACACCGTAACCACATAGTGACTGAATAATACCCCTATACTCTTACTAAATAATACCGCCACACCATAACCACAGTGACTGAATAATACTGCCACACCATAACCCCATAGTGACTGTATAATACCGCCATGCGGTTACTGAGTAATACCACCATACCATAACCACAGTGACTGAATAATTCCCCCATACTGTTACTGAATAATACCTCCACACCATAACCACATAGTGACTGAATAATACTCCTGTACAGTTACTGAATACCGCCACACATTAACCATATATAGTGACTGAATAATACCCCCATACTGTTATTGAATAATACCGCCACACATGAACCATATATAGTGACTGAATAATACCCCCATACTGTTACTGAGTAATACCGCCACACCATAACCACATAATGACTAAATAATACCCCCGTACTGTTACTGAATAAAACCGCCACACCATAACCACATATTGACTTAATAATACCCCCATACTGTTACTGAATAATACTGCCACACCATAACCACATAGTGACTGTATAATACCGCCATGCTGTTACTGAGTAATACCTCCACACCATAACCACATAGTTACTGAACAGTACCCCATACTTTTACTGAACAACACCGCCACACCATAACCACATAGTGACTAAATAATACCCCCATACCGTTACTGAATAATACCACCATACCATAACCACATAGTGACTGACTAATACCCCCATACTGTTACTGAATAATACCTCCACACCATAACCACATAGTGACTGAATAATACCCCTGTACAGTTACTGAATAATACCGCCACACATTAACCATATATAGTGACTGAATAATACCCCCATACTGTTACTGAGTAATACCTCCACACCATAACCACATAGTGATGGAATAATACCCCCATTCTGTTACTGAATAACACCGTCACACCATAATCACATAGTGACTGAATAATACCCACATGCTTTTACTATATAAAAACCACTATAAAAAGGCCAATATTACCACCATGTAGTGACCATATAGTGGAAGATTCCAGTTATGCACAGGAGCCCTGCAGACAATATAAGTGATTACAGCACATTTATATCTAGTGACTCACAGGTGATGTCTTCTCTGATTAGAGTCGTTAACTTTCCCTTTTTTCTCCGTCTGGCCCAGACCACTGTGAAAACATATTCCAGCCATGACTCCTCTCTGCAAAATTTGACACACAGACATGTTGGTTTCTCACTTTTCCAGCACCCTCCACACCTATACCCCATCCTCTAAAAAAATATGTAATCCACAGTGCCCCAGACAGTAATAATGACCCCCTCAGTGCTCATCACAATAAAAGTGCCCCATCAGTAAATGTGCCCCCTTTGTGCCCCCACAGTAATAATGCACCCTTTGTGCCCCCTGTAGATAGAGCCACACACAGCCCCAAGCAGATAGCAACACACAGCCCCCCTGTAGATAGCACCACAGTCCCCCCCTCTTGTATATAGTGCCACACAGCCCCCTAGTAGATAGTGCTGCACAGCCCTCCCTTAGTAGATAGTGCCACACAGCCCCCCTTAGTAGATAGCGCCACACACAGACCCTTGTAGATTGCGCCACACACTACCCCCTGTTTATAGCGCTACACATAGTCCCCTGTAGATAGCGCCCCCTCATGATCTCGTGTCTGACTAATTTAGGGGTCTGAACTAGGGTCTGATTAATTTAAGGGGTCTAAATTTGTGTTGCTACAGAGGCTGGGAATGGCTTTTGAAGTGAGAGGCCAAAGATATCTTAGCAGCAAACTCTGCAATCATCAGGAGAAGTCGTCATAGCGGTATGGGCCGGATAAAGATGAAAAGCAAAAATCGATGTCCACAATCAAAGAAGATGTCACCCGTGAGCAGGGTTGCCAACCGTCCGTTAATTCACGGACAGTCTGTGAAATTAGAGGACTTTTGACAACTGTCTGTTGTGTCCGGAATAAAAAGAATGTGTCCGTGATTTCTATATTTTTTTGTTGTTCAAAGAGCTGCGCATGTGCAAGTTGTATGTGCCGGGTCACACGCAGGCTGCGTGATGACCTCATGTAGTACATTGTTAGCGCCTTCCCAGTCTTCGCGCACCATGTCTGGAGTGCGGTACTAGCAGGGGCCTCCTGCCCGCCACAGAGGAGCAGAAGGAGGACAACGGAGAGCAGGAAATCTGACAGCGGAGAGAGCGGCTTGACCGGACAGGTGGCACAGGAGAATATATGCAGAGTAGGATGCTGGGCGGCCGTTACTTCTGCTTGTACTGCTGATGTGTGAAGCCCCTGCCCAGCGTCCTGCTCTGCTTCTAATTCACTGCCCAGCAGCTGTACAGGTCAGCAGTACCCAGTTCCATCACTGTGTCTGCACCGCTGACCTGTATAGCTTCTGCTGCTAAAATGTCTCCTAAACCTTGTACAGCCCAGTACTCCCTTGATAGCCCCTTCAGCTCCTAATCTCCCTCTGTGCACCCATCCCCCCAGCACTGGAGCACCACCCCGTGCTGAAGAAGTGAGAGGAGGCAGAAGTTGCCGAAGGAGCAGATTACAGGAAGGAGATAACTAACTGTATGTCAATGTGTCTAAAGCCAAAGAGTGTGTGTGTTGGATCCATATGTGTGTGTATATGTAGCATGTGTGTGTGTGTGTATATATATATATATATATATATATATATATAGATATATATGTGTGCATTCTGTCTATATATGTAGTATGTGTGCAGTGTGTGTATATGTAGTGTGTGTGCAGTATGTATGTGTGCATTGTGTGTAAATGTAGTGTGTGGGCAGTATGTATGCGTACAGTATGTATGTATGTATGTGTGCAGTATATGTATATGTGTGCTGTAGGTATGTGTGTGCTGTAGGTATGTGTGTGCAGTAGGTATATGTGTGCAGTAGGTCTGTGTGTGCAGTAGGTATGTGTGTGCAGTAGGTGTGTGTGTGCAGTAGGTGTATGTGTGCAGTAGGTGTATGCGTGCAGTAGGTGTATGCGTGCAGTAGGTGTATGCGTGCAGTAGATGTATGTGTCCAGTAGGTATATGTGTGCAGTAGGTATATGTGTGCAGTAGGTATATGTGTGCAGTAGGTATATGTGTGCAGTAGGTATATGTGTGCAGTAGGTATATGTGTGGGGATCCTTGTTGTGGATTGCGAGCTTGCGTCCTTTTGGCCAAAATGATTACTAATACCCCAGGTATTTTTCATTATCACTTATATTTGCTTCTTTTGGACACAGCAGGGTCTTTGATGCTGGGAGAGAATGGTGTGCTGTTGTTTGGCATAGTAAGCAGGGTAGCCCGCTCTATGAATTATCAAGGCATCACAAATAGGCTTCTACCTGGATATACATGCTGCGCCTCATGACCTACACACTATCCCTCCATGTTTCACACACACTGGCACCCCATTATTCATTTATCTTTATTTATGCACTTTACTCATTACTGCCCCCTATATTTCACCCCTATTATCACTTGCACATACACTATTCATTTATTATTTTTTACTACACATCCCATGCACCACACGCCACTCCCCTCAAGACTAGTGGGAGTGGTTACTATTATTTAAAGCACCTGCTCACTCCCCTTCATCAGCGTTTCTGACCTGGCTGTGTCCATTTGTAAGTATGGCCTTTTTTCGGTGTTTTTGTGAGATATGTCCCCTTGTTTTTATCCACTTCCCATAGAGACAAAGCCGCTATATGACCACAACGCCCCACTGAAAAGACACGGAAGAAAAACCAAATGTTACATCCTGAGACATCCCAATCTATAGCTAAGGCAAGTTACGAAACGCCTTCCACTGATCCCATATAGAAACAAAAGTGTGCCTTGTACGAAGCTCCCAGTTTGAAATTTCCTCAAATCTGTATAGCTGATCTATCTTATTAAGCCATTGTTCTAAAGGCGGTAAATCGACTGAAAGCCAGTATCTGCGTATAAGTAATCTAGCCGCAATCAGCATTTGTCTAAATAGAAGTGTCGACTTCATCCCTAAGTTCCCGGGGAAAATAGCAAGCAAAGCCAGTTTTGGATGGTGCACAAAAGCAGTACCACAAACAAAATTACAAGTATTGAAAATCTCCTTCCACCAAGACTGTATCTTCTTGTACGACCACCAAATATGGTAGTAAGACCTAATTTCCTCCAAACATCTCCAACAAACAATGGACGCGTCTGGAGCAAAGCGAACAATTTTATCCGGCGTCTTATACCACCTTGATAGAATTGTGTAGCCATTCTCCTGAATTCTTACATATCTTGATGCTTTATGGGGAATGCGTATAAGCAGCGATACTTCTTGCTCAGTAAATGTTTCACCAATATCTGACTCCCATTGCTGCACGAATCTTCGGGTTGAGACTACAGACGAATATGACAATCTCTTATATAACACCGAGATGACTTTACATGGGTATAATGGGTTTGTAAGGATGGATTCATACCACGTTTAAAAAGTGCTAATTCACTTATCTTAACCATGTTGTTCTTTAAATAAACCAGGATAGGAAGATGCAACGGAGATATACCTAACTTCTGAGCTAAGTCAGCTAAGGACAAAGGCTGGCCCTGAGGATCTAGCAAGTCCATGACAGGTCTCATTGAAGACCTAGTCGGTCTCGGGGTGCTATCTCTCAGCGGCAGGGGTGCGCTCTCCACCAGATCTCGTATCTGCAGTAAGGGAAATGGCTAAAAGTGAGCACTATCTGAGCGGATAAACCAGTGCCAAGCCAACCAAGTAGCCTTGGTGATTGGATTGGTAATGGGCCTGTCATCAAGTTGTTGCGGAGGCACAAATAGTAACGCTCTAAATGTCATGGGTACCATCTGCTCCTCTATCGCTAACCATGTCTTATGTACAGGAGCCCTGACCCAATCCACAATATAAGCAAGATGGACCACCCTGGAGTATCTTTCCAGGTCAGGAAGCCCTATGCCCCCCTGTCTTTAGGAGCAGACAGTAATGATCTCGCTATTCTCGCTTTTTTGCCCTGCCATATAAAGCAAGACATCAACCGTCTTATGGAATGAAAAAATGACTTCGGAACTACAATAGGCAAAACTTGAAGCAGGTAAGTCAATTTAGGCATTATCAGTGACATGACAATATTTTTCCTCCCGAACCATGAAAGGAGTGAAGGAGTGGGACATCTAATTTCTGAATAGCGGATTGTAAGGTTTTCAACATTGGGATATAGTTCAGTCGGTACAAATGCGATAAATCTGTATCGTAACGCCCAGGAATGTTAGTTGTTGTGAGCTCCAATCAAAAAGAGAATTTGCAGTTATTTTTGTAACAATATTAGGCGGAACATTAAAGCTAACAGCTTGCGACTTACTGGGATTTACTTTAAAGTTAGATAAGCCTCCAAAATCAAGAAACACATTTTGGATCTGGGGGAGAGCCACACCTGGATTAGTCGTTAACACCAACAAATCATCAGCATATGCTGCCACTTTCTGCTCCCTACCCTCCACACTAAGCCCCTCAATAAGAGGATGGCAACGGATGGCCTGCAGCAAACTCTCCATCACCAGTACAAATAGCATCGGTGAAAGTGGGCAGCCTTGCCTCGTGCCGTTCGAGATCTGAAAAGGTGACGACAGTAAACCATTAACGGAGGGAGAAGCCGAAGGGGTGTCATACATTGCAAAAATAGCAGATATTAAGGCAGATGGAAAATTGAACTTGTGATGAACTTTCTTCATGTAGCCCCAACTATGCAGATGACACCAAGCTATGCAATATAGTTCAGACTATGGAAGATGTTTGTGAATTGCAGGCAGATTTAAACAAACTAAGTGTTTGGGCGTCCACTTGGCAAATGAAGTTTAATGTAGATAAATGTAAACTTATGCACCTGGGTACGAACAACCTGCATGCATCATATGTCCTAGGGGGAGCTACACTGGGGGAGTCACTTGTTGAAAAGGATCTGGGTGTACTTGTAAATCATAAACTAAATAACAGCATGCAGTGTCAATCAGCTGCTTCAAAGGCCAGCAAAATATTGTCGTGTATCAAAAGAGGCATGGACTCGCGGGACAGGGATGTTATATTACCACTTTACAAAGCATTAGTGAGGCCTCATCTAGAATATGCAGTCCAGTTCTGGGCTCCAGTTCATAGAAAGGATGCCCTGGAGTTGGAAAAAATACAAAGAAGAGCAACGAAGCTAATAAGGGGCATGGAGAATCTAAGTTATGAGGAAAGATTAAAAGAACTGAACCTATTTAGCCTTGAGAAAAGACGACTAAGGGGGGACATGATTAACTTATATAAATATATGAATGGCACATACAAAAAATATGGTGAAATCCTGTTCCATGTAAAACCCCCTCAAAAAACACGGGGGGACTCCCTCCGTCTGGAAAAAGAAAGGTTCAACCTGCAGAGGCGACAAGCCTTCTTTACTGTAAGAACGGTGAATTTATGGAATAGTCTACCGCAGGAGCTGGTCACAGCAGGGACAGTAGATGGCTTAAAAAAAGGCTTAGATAATTTCCTAGAACAAAAAAATATTAGCTCCTATGTGTAGAAATTTTTTACTTCCCCTTTCCCATCCCTTGGTTGAACTCGATGGACATGTGTCTTTTTTCAACCGTACAAACTATGTAACTATGTAACTAACCCTGTCAAAGACCTTTTCTGCGTCTGTTCCCAAAAGTACCAGTGGTGTTTTATGTTGTCTTGCAAGATATAGTAGATGGAGGACCCTGGCAGCGTTATCCTTCCCCCCTCTCTATTTTTTGTACAGCCGACTTGATCAGAGTGGATCAAGTTAGGAAGGATATTGGACAATCTATCTGCTATAATTTTAGCCATCAATTTCAGATCTATATTAAGTAGGGAAATGGGCCTATAATTAGAGCAAACCGATAAATCTTTCCCTTCCTTTGGGATCAATGAGATATAAGCATGAGTCATAGACGCAGTAAAGGGGCACCCTAACAATGCTGAATTACAAATAGATAAAAGGTGGGGGAGTAATATAGATTCAAAGGTAGAGTAATATGTAATAGGGAATCCATCTGGCCCCAGGCTCTTCCCTTTAGGGGTACTTTTTATGGCTGCTCCCAGCTCTGATAACGTAAATGGACTAGCTAAAAATTCAGACTGCTCTACAGTGAGAAATGGTAAATCTAAAGATGCAAGAAACGCATCAGTCTCCTGTTGTCTATCTAAAAGGGTAGTAGCATCCGAGCTGGAGTCCAAATTATACAAGTCAGTGTAGAAAAGTCTAAACTGTTCTGCAATATTTTTTGATGAGGAGACCATACCCCCCGTCGATGACTTAATCAGGGGAATAAAACTCTGAGCCGACGTTTTCTTGAGTCTCTGTGTCACGAAGTGGGTTAGTGGACCCACTAGGCCGCTGTACCGCCGTAGCGGGGAGGCAGCTGGCCAAACAACAAGAAACCCCAGCAATACAATGTCCCGCACAAGGGTACCTGGATAGTCCAGACGGTTGCCACAGCTCTGGCACCCATGGAGATGGTTGCAGCAGATAACGCCAAATGTGGCGGATGACACAGGTGCCGCAGGTTGCGCCAGACGTGGCGGATTCCTCCGGACGTGGCAGATGACACAGGATGAGGCGGATTCCTCCAGACGTGGCAGATGACACAGGACATGGCAGATTCCTCCGGACGTGGCAGATGACAGAGGACATGGCGGATTCCTCCGGACGTGGCAGATGACACAGGACGTGGCGGATTCCTCCGGATGTGGCAGATGACACAGGACGTGGCACGACTTGATACTAAAGGCACAGTACGGGAAACAGGAACAGGGAACAAGGCACGGGTAACAACTGGAACGGGAAACACTAAGGGACTATTTGCAAGACAGACTGGGAAAACTTAACAACGCTCAGGCAAGGATCAGAAGGCCTGGGGCCTTCTTATAGACCAGGAAATCATGGCAGTTGATGATGATGACGATTTCCTTTGTGCGCGCTCTGGGCCTTTAAGGCCAGGCACGAGCGTGCGTGCGCACCCTACGGGACACAGCAGAACGAACGGAAGTGAGCGCTTGTGTCTCCTAGGAAGGAGATGGGGACCAACGCTCACAGATCCATGGCTGCGGGCGTCGGGAGGTGAGTAAACCAGATGGCCCGCTGCCATGGACGCTACAGTATCTCCCCTCTTATGCCCCCTCTTCTTGGGGCCAGAACGAGAGAGGAACTTTTTAATAAGAGCAGGAGCACTGAGGTTCTCTTCTGGCTCCCAGGACCTCTCCTCAGGACCAAACCCTCAACCAGTCCACCAAATAGAAAGTCATTCCTCCTACCCTTTTGCAGTCCAGGATCTCCTTTACCTCGAATACATCAGAAGGAAAGCTGGGAGCAACTGTGGAACTAGAAGTCTTGCTGTAGCGGTTCAGGACAACTGGTTTCAGGAGGGACACGTGGAAGGAGTTGGGGATTCTGAGGGTAGGAGGCAGCCGCAGCTTATAGGAGACAGGGTTGATTTGTTGCAGAATCTCGAAAGGACCAAGGAACCTGGGAGCAAACTTGTGTGAGTGTACCCTCAAGCGAATGTTTCGAGAGGACAGCCAGACTTTAGTCACCGGAAGATACTGAGGCGGCTCTCTTCTCCTAGTATCTGCCTTTCGCTTCATGTGATCTACTGCCAGCAAAATAGAGGACCGGGTTTGTTGCCAGATTTGCAGGAAGTCCCCATATGCAGAGTCAGCCGCGGGTACCTGAGATGAAGTCGACACAGGAAGAGGAACTCTAGGATGTTGACTGTATACAATGTGAAATGGAGTGGAAGTGGTGGACTGTGGTTGTTGTATGAGAACTCGGCCAATGGAAGAAGCTGTACCCAGTTATCGTGCTGTGAAGAGATGAAGTGGCGGAGATAATTCTCCATGATCTGGTTGATCCTTTCAACTTGCCCATTGGACTGAGGATGAAAGGCTGAGGAATAGTCCAAACTCACATCCAGGAGTTTACAGAGGGCTTTCCAGAACTTTGACGTAAACTGAACCCCAGAGTCGGACACAATGTGTAGAGGCAAGCCATGCAAACGAAAGATGTGTAGAATGAAGAGACTCGCCAGTCGAGGAGCAGAAGGTGGGCCGGTCAGAGAAATGTGCCATCTTAGAGAACCGGTCCACCACCACCCAGACGGTGTTGCATCCTGCTGAGGGGGGAAGGTCTGTGACAAAGTCCATCGCAATGTGCTGCCAGGGGGCATTGGGTACAGGCAGAGGTTGAAGCAGGCCAGCAGGCTTGGAGTGAGGAACTTTGTTAGAAGCACACACCGTGCAAGAAGAGACAAAGTCCAGAACATCTTTAGGTAGCTTGGGCCACCAGAAGTGACGAGCGTTCAGGTCTCGGGTCTTACGGACACCAGCGTGCCCAGCCAGTTTAGAACTGTGTCCCCAGCGGAGAATTCTTCTCTTGTCTGCCAACCGAACAAAAGTCCTCCCAGGAGGATGTCTCTAACCTGCAGAGGATTGGCAGTGACAATGCAGGACGGGTCTATGATAGTCTGAAGGGACTCCACCGTGTCTTCCGTCTCAAACGATCTGGACAGGGCATCGGCCCTCAAATTCTTGTCCGCGGGACGGTAGTGGAGCACAAACTGAAAACGGGTGAAGAACAGCGACCACCTGGCTTGACTGGGATTCAGTCTTTGAGCGGACTGAAGGTAGGTAAGGTTTTTGTGGTCAGTGAAGATCAGGATGGGGTGAGCAGCGCCCTCTAGAAGACGTCTCCACTCCTCCAGAGCCAATTTGATGGCCAGCAGCTCCCGATCTCCAATAGCGTAATTGCGCTCAGAAGAAGAAAAAAGTATTGAGTAGTAGCCACATACAACTGCCTTTCCTTTCGGACTCCTCTGGAACAGAATTGCACCTGCACCAACACCTCCAGTGAGAACTACCGAGATACATCAGGATGATGGAGGTTCGAAGCTGAAGTGACGGCATTGTTGAGGCTAATAAATGCGGACTCTGCCTCTGGAGTCCACACCTTGGTGTTCACACCCTTCTTGGTAAGGGTAGAGATGGGAGCCGTCAGAGAAGAGACGTTAGGAATAAACTGCCGGTAGAAATTGGCGAATCCCAGGAACCGCTGTATGGTCCTTAGGCCTTGAGGACGTGGCCACTCCAGGACAGCTCTCACTTTCTCAGGATCCATCTTGAGACCTTGATCCGAGATGATGTAGCCCAGGAAGGGCAGAGAACTCCTCTCAAGCTTCTCTTTTCCAGCTTTGGCGTATAAACGATTCTCCCTTAATCGTAGTAGAACTTGATGGACATGCGTCCGATGAGTCGTCGGATCTGGGGAGAAAATCAAAATATCATTGAGATAATAAACAACACAGACATAGAGGAGATCTCGGAAGGTATCATTAACAAACTCCTGAAACACTGCGGGAGCGTTACACAGTCCAAAGTGCATCACTAGGTATTCGTAGTGCCCATCCTGGATGTTAAATGCCGTCTTCCATTTGTCACCCCGGCGAATCCGGACTAGGTTATAAGCCTCCCGCAGGTCTAGCTTAGAAAAAATGTTGGCTCCACGTAAGCGATCAAACAGCTCGGATATAAGTGGCAACGGGTACCTGTTCTGGACCGTGATATGGTTGAGACCCCGGTAGTCAATGCAGGGTCGAAGAGATCCATCCCTCTTTTTAACGAAGAAGAATCCAGCCCCGGCCGGGGAGGAAGATTTTCGTATAAAACCCCTCTCCAAATTCTCCTTGATATAGGCTGACATAGATTAAGTCTCTCGCAAGGAGAGAGGATAAACCCGTCCACGGGGAAGTGAAGAATTTGGAACCAGTTCAATGGGACAGTCATAATTCCGATGTGGAGGCAACGTCTTAGCCTTTCTCTTGCAGAAGACATCCGCAAAACTGGCATACTGAGATGGTAGACCGGAAAGTGACTGAGGCAGAGGGGACATAACAGGACGGACTTGTGACAGGCAATGGCTATGGCATCTGAAACCCCATTGAAGAACCTCTCCGGAACTCCAGTCAAGAACCGGGGCGTGCAGGCGAAGCCATGGCAGACCAAGGAGGATAGGATTGATAGCCTTAGGTAGTACAAGGAAGGCGATATGAAGTGAAGAGCTCCGACCCATAGTGTCAACGGCTCCGTGATGAACACAATCGGATCGGGCAATGGTAGACCATTCACAGAGGCAACAGCCAGGGGTCTCTCCAGAAGAACTGTTGGTAGATGCAAACGATCCACTAGATCCTGCTGGATGAAATTAGCAGCCGCTCCGGAGTCAAGATAGGCAGAGGGGGGATGTGACGTTGGGGATGGCCACAGGAATCGACAATTTGGGAGAGATTTTAACATTTGAAGACGTTCCACCTAGAGTTGCCCCTCCAACCAACCCTAGGTACTGGAGTTTCCCGGTTTCTGTCGGCAATAGCGCACAAAATTACCCCTAACGCCACAATACATACATAGTCCAGAGGAGCGTCTGCGCTGCTTTTACTGTTCAGATAACCGGACTCTTTCTACCTGCATGGGTTCTTCAGGTAGCGTACTAGGGGAATGCAATAGAGGTCTCTGGACCAAGGGTGCTGGTCTGTGGACCCGGCTCTCCTGACGAACCTCTTGAGTGCGCTCCCGGATTCTCATATCAACCCGGGTGGCTAACAGGATGAGGGCATCCAAGGTAGAAGGAAGGTCGCGGGCTGCCAATTCATCCTTAATGTGAGAGGAAAGTCCCTTCCAGAAGGTCGCCACCAGTGCCTCATTGTTCCATGCCAGCTCGGCTGCCAGAGTACGGAAGGAGATAGCATACTCCCCTACTGTGGAACCCTCTTGCTTGAGGGTCAACAGAGTAGCAGTGGCAGAGGATGTTCAACCCGGCTCCTCGAACACGGCACAAAAGGACTGCAGGAACAAGGCTAGGTCCGAGGATACAGGTCCTTGTTGCTCCAAGATTGGGTTCGCCCATGCGAGGGCCTTGCCAGCAAGAAGGGAGATGATAAATGCTACCTTGGCCTCCTTGTTGGGGAACAGATGAGCCCGTAGCCTAAAATGAACCGTGCATTGATTAATAAATTCTCTACATGCTCTGGGATTACCGTCGTAGCGAGGAGGAAGAGGCAGAGGAACTGTGGATCTGGAACAAACAGGAGGAACAACGGGCGGTGGCACAGCAACAGCCTCAGGAGGAAGATCCGGAGGTGGAACAGTGAGTAGATCCAGGGGGACCATGATAGTGTTTACCGCCTCAAGGAGTTGATCCTGACGTGTGCGTAGGTCATGCATCTCCATCTGTATCATCTGGACTGCGGTCTTGGGCTGGGCAGCAGGTTCCATGGCCTGAGCGTACTGTCACGGTCCCAGGGTATGTGGATCCACTAGGCCGCTCTGCCATAGCGTAGGGGCAGCTGACCAGGTCACAGTCTATACGAAAGGCTAAAGTAGTAGTAACACTTGGTTACCTGAACTAGTCCAGACAGCGGCTGTGGCTTCAGTACGGATGGAGGTTGGTTCAGCAGGTAGTGCCAGACGTGGTGGGCAGTATCCGATGTGGCAGAAGACACTGGACGTGGCAGAAATCACTGGACGTGGCAGAAGACACTGGACGTGGCACACAACAGCAGGTGCAGAAGGCACGACTCCGTCACTAGTAGGCACATGAACAAGAACAGCACGGGATACAGGAACAGGTGACAGGGCACGGGTAACAACTGGAGCGGAAAACACTAAGGGACCCTTTGCAAGACAGACTAGGGATAACTAACAACGCTCAGGCAAGGATCAGAAGGGCTGGGGCCTTCTTATAGACCAGGAAATCTTGGGCAGTTGATGATGATGATTTCCTCTTGTGCTCGCGCTGGCCCTTTAAGGCCGGGCATGAGCGTGCGCTCGCACCCTTCGGGATACAGCAGACCAGAGCGGAAGTGAGCGCTGGCGTCTCCTAGAAAGGAGATGGGGACCAGCGCTCACGGATCAATGGCTGCGGGCCTCGGGAGGTGAGTAAACCCGACGTCTCGTGGCCATGGACGCTACAGGCAGGACAAAGAACGAGAGGAGCTCGGAGTGAAGGGCTCCAACTTGGAGCCTCAGCGGCTTGGTCACAGCTATAATTGGGTCTGGCAGAGGTAGTCCATTTTCAGATGCAACAATCAACGGCCTCTCGAGAGGGGTAGTTGGCAATTGGAGAAGATCCACCAGGTCTCTACGAATGAAATTAGCTGCAGATCCAGAGTCCAGATACGCAGAGACCCAATGCGTTTTCTCGCCGGACACTATGGTCACGGGAATGAACAATTTAGACGAAAGTCCTTCTTTTCCCAAGGTTGTCTCTCCCACCAACTCTAGGTTCTGGGGCTTTTGGGGACACAGATGCACAAGATGGCCTCCGAGGCCGCAATATAGACAGAGTCCCGAGGTGCGTCTTTGTTGTCTCTCCTGGGTAGACAGCTTAAACTGGTCCATCCTCACAGACTCCATAGGTTGATCGGCTTCTGAGGACAGCAGGGGTTGCTGCAATGTAGGGACCGGACTATGGAGTCCTTTCTCCCAACGAGCTTCTTGGAGCCGTTCTCGGATCCTTATATCATTCCAGGCGGCCAGAAGGAGGAGGTCATCCAGGGTAGACAGTAGATCTCGGATGGCAAGCTCGTCCTTAATCTTAGGAGACAATCCCTGCCAGAATGTAGCCACCAGGGCCTCATTGTTCCAGAACAGTTCTCCCGCCAGGGTGTGGAAGTGGATGGCGTACTCGCCCGCGGAGGGGTCTCCCTGGTGTACGTTCCGCAAGGAGGCGGCTGCAGACGAGATTCGTCCAGGCTCCTCAAAAACTGTGCGAAATGTCCGGAGGAACCCCTGGAAGTCACGGGTCTCTGGTCCTTGTCTCTCCCAAATAGGATTCGCCCATGCAAGGGCCCTTCCAGTGAGGAGAGAGACGATGACAGCGACCCTTGCGTCATCAGACGAAAATAGAGGCTAAAGTGGATCTGGAACTGGTTCAAAAATCCACTGCAGGTCCTTGCATCTCCATCATAGCGGTCAAGAAGTGGCAAAGAAAATCGGGGATCAGCATTGCCAGGCCGGCTGGTTCCCTGGGCTGAGTTCTCGTACAACAACCATACTAGTGAGTCCACCACTAAGAGTCCATTCTTCATTGTTCGTGGCCAACACCCTCGAATACCTCTTCCTGTTTCCACTACGTCCCAGGTGCCTGCAGCTGACTCTGCATTCAGGGACTTTCTAAAGATCTGGCAGCAGACTTGATCTTCTATTCTGCTGGCGGTCGACCGCATGAAAAGAATAGGCAGATACAACAAGACGAGAGCCTACCCAGTTCCTTCCAGGTACTAAGCTCTGGCTGTCCTCTAGGAATATCCTCTGAGGGTGCCATCGTACAAGTTTGCTCCCAGGTTCCTTGGACCCTTCGATATTTTACAAAAATCAACAATGCTTCCTACAAGCTTCGGCTGCCTCCTACCCTCAAGATCCCCAACTCCTTCCATGTCTCCCTGCTGAAGCCGGTGATCTTGAACTGCTACTACAAGGCTTCCACTCTTGCAGTGGCTCCCAGTGGTTCATCAGAGACTTTTGAGGTTAAGGAGATCCTGGACACTAAAAAAGTAAGAGGAAGAACCTTTTATTTAGTAGATTGGAAGGGGTTTGGTCCAGAAGAGAGGTCCTGGGAGCCAGAAAAGAATTTCAATGCTCCTACCCTCATTAAGAGGTTTCTCTCTCGTTCTGGTCCCAAGAGGAGGGGGCATAAGAGGGGAGATACTGTAACCTCCGTGGTCGCTGACCACGAACTCCTTCCATCCAGTCTATGCCCTGCTCTCCAGAGATGTCTGTACATACGGCCGTCTTGTTCCACAGTGACCACCAGGGTGCGCTCGCGAGCTCAGTCCAGACTTAAGGAGCCAAAGCGCATACAGGTGGGAGATTGAGCTGATTGCTCCCAGAGCACAGTGGGCTATAAGAAGGGTTGTGCCCCTCCGTGCTTTGCCTGAGCGTTGTTTTCGTACCCTAGTCTGTCTAAGCAAATGGTTTCTTATAGTTTCCCAGTTCCCAGTGTTTCCCGTTCGTGTTACCTGTAACCTGTTGAGCTGAAGCCGTGCTGTATACAACGCCTGTTTTGCTACACCATGCCTGGAGCCTGCCTGCCTAGTCCCAGCTGAGCCTGTCTTGCTACTGTCTGAGTTACCACAGGTACACTATACAAACCATAGACTGTGACCTGTGTCCTGTTGGCTAGCTGCCATACCGTCAAGGCGGTACGGCCCAGTGGGTCCATGTACCCAATGTGACAGTAACTACTGTATGTATCGGACCAATGGCTTTCTTTAAACTGAACTTTTGTCCCTGATGCTGCAAAAACTGTTTGACTTATTTCCCAAGTTGGGTCTACGCCCCATTTCCCCTGTTCTTCTGTTCAGTGCCCGACTTGTGGATACTGCTCCAGTTATGTTGTTTCACCTGAAGAGAAACAATGCCCTATTGTGCCGGTGGTCACTGACCGCCGCCACGTCATACTCACCGGCAGCCGTGACTGCATATAGATCTATGATCATGAAAGATATACAGGTCATGTAACCATGCACTACGATATATCTACCCTCTGGGTCCACAAGTGTCCTAGTTGCTTCCCATCGTACTGAACGATGAAATAACAATGAAACTACACGAGAGTAGGAGGAGTACCAAGAGTGCCTGGTCAATTGGACCCATGGTTTCTGTAATCTATTAACAGAATCAGCCGAATTTCTTAATGTGAGCAAATACCGGAATTCCCTAACAGGATTTACCCAATCCTCGGATATTCCATGACATCACTTTCAACACAGACATGATGAGATTACAAATACAATATCTAACAAGGCCACTGCCGTAGTCATTACATGCGACATATGTGCTACATGTGAGAATTTAATACATTCACGGTGTGCAAAAATAATATCAAGCTTTACAACAAATAACCAAAATAACATAACCAAGCCCTGTAAGGGCAAACTTGGGAGGGGTCTCTTCCCACAATTAGAAACTTCAATAACCATTTTGAGTTATGGTATGTTCACACACAGTGTGGTTTTACCCTTCCATTCTCACCCCTCCAGGTCAAAAAAGAAAGCATAGTCACCAGTACTTGTGGATTACATTCATGATCAGCAGGTCTGGAAGTGGCTTTCCAAATTATACTAGTGTCAATGACGTGAGCCAGTCCTCAGCTTCCTTCGGGTCTCCAAAGAAGATGGCTTTTTCTCCATCAGATATCCTGAGACGTGCCGGGTAGGCCATAGCATATAGAATGTTTAAATCACGCAGTCACTTTTTTACCGCAATAAATGTTGCCCGCTTCTTTTGTAATTCAACTGAGAAGTCCAGGAATAACAAAATACAAGAGTTCTCATAATGGATCTCTTGTTTTTTTCCAGGCCATTTGCCGAATCATATACCGATCTTTCCTATTTAGGAGATGTGCAAGTAAGGGTCTTGGTGGTAAGCCAGGTTTTGGTGGTCTTGTCGGTACCGTGTGGACCCGTTCTACCGCAAATGCAGATGAAAAATGGGCTTCTGGAAAGGTGCTCCTGAGCCATTGCTCAATGAAGGTCCCAGGCGTTGACCTCTCTGCTCGCTCTGGCAGCCCTATAATACGGATGTTATTTCTGTGCGATCGATTTTCCAAATCAACGCATTTCTGCTGCCATAGCTGTACTTTTTTTCTCCACCGCAGGCAAGTGGTCTGGAATGTGAGCACTATTATCCTCCAAAGTTTAAATGTGTTGCTCTGTCTCCTTCACACTGTGTCAGAGCTTCTGAACGTCATGGCAGAGAAAGCCCAGGTCCACCCGTAGCTCCACTATGTTTCCGGTCAGCGAGGTGGTAGAGAAGGTGATAGCCTGTAGCAGTTGTTCATACACCTGTTCAGGTGAGTTCAGGTCCAGGTTCCAGCTCCTCAGAGTGGCTTTCAGAAGCGCTTTGACAACGCTGCGGTCTGTAAAGTGGGGTTTGAGAGGCCGTGGAGCCATTTTGATAACTGTCTCTGGCGAATTCTTTTAGTTCCTCCGCCGCTGTTGACACTTTTGTGGGACATCATGGGGGTTTTGCCTTCCTCTAGATTAACTGTAATGACGAGGTAGGGAGACAGACAGGTGAGCCCTAATATACCCGCCACTCAGTCCCTGCCTACTTGCAACGACCCGTCCTAGGCGACGGGGTACAACTGGGCGACGGTCCCTACGCTCAGTAAGTGCACGACAGACAAACAGACAAGGGTACACAGAAGCTAGGGAAACGGAGCAGCTGCCCACGGAGACACCGTGAGTAACGAGAGTAGTGAACGAGCTGAGTCAAACCAGGAGTGCACGAGGTACAAAACGCTGAGCAGGAGAGTGGTCAGTAAGCCAAGGTCAATAACAAGCAGAGGATCAGTAGTTCAAGCAGCAGCAGCAGCAGCAGCAGAGCCAGGAAACAAGCAGAGCAGAATCACAGGCAAAGGAGGAACAGGAAAGGCAGGTATAAATAGACAGTGGGCGGGAGCTAGCTCCGTCAGGCTAGGCTGTTATAGGCTCTCCCACTCCTAAGCCTGCCATCCTGAGTGGTGGAAGATGGAGTCAGTCTCACAGACATAGGAGCAGTAGCAGACTGATTACCCACGGGCGTCGACACAGAAGCTGTGTCTGGCAGATCCTTTACAGTACCCCCCCTTTTATGACGGGCCACCGGACCTTTTCTAGGTGGACCTGGTTTATTGGGGAAACGAAGGTGGAACCTCCTGAGCAATACCCCAGCGTGAACATCCCGGGCGGGTACCCAAGTCCTCTCCTCAGGCCCGTATCCTCTCCAATGGACCAGGTACTGGAGGGAGCCTTGGACCATCCTGCTGTCCACAATCTTGTCCACCTCGAATTCTACCCCCTCAGGGGTGAGAACAGGGACCGGAGGTTTCCTCGAGGGAGCCAAGGACGGGGAGCAGAATTTAAGGAGGGAGGCATGAAACACGTCGTGTACTCGAAAAGACGGGGGCAACTCCAGTCGGAAGGAGACAGGGTTAAGGACTTCAATGACCTTGTACGGCCCTATAAACCGGGGAACAAACTTCTTGGACGGGACTTTAAGGCGCAAATTTTTTGAAGATAGCCAGACCAGATCCCCGACCACAAACAAGTGGTTAGCAGAACGTCTTCTATCTGCCTGAGTCTTTTGTATGCTCTGGGACGCCTCTAGGTTCTTCTGAACCTGGGCCCAGACTGTGCACAGTTCCCGATGAACGACCTCTACCTCGGGATTGTTGGAACTACCAGGTGAAGCGGAGGAGAACCGTGGATTAAACCCAAAATTACAGAAAAAGGGGGACACCCCTGACGAGTTACTGACCCGGTTATTAAGGGAAAATTCGGCGAGGGGAATGAATGAGACCCAATCATGTTGACAGTCAGAGATAAAACACCTTAAATATTGTTCTAGAGACTGATTAGTCCTCTCAGTTTGGCCATTAGTTTCAGGATGGAAAGCCGAGGAGAAGGACAGATCAATCTCCAACTTTTTACAGAAGGCTCTCCAAAACAATGAAACAAATTGTACCCCTCTGTCAGAAACAATATTGACAGGAACCCCATGGAGACTCAGGATGTGTTTGACAAACAAGGTAGCTAACGTCTTAGCATCGGGTAGTTTCTTGAGGGGCACAAAGTGGCACATTTTATTGAAGCGGTCTATTACAACCCACACCACCGACTTGCCTTGAGATGTAGGCAAATCGGTGATAAAATCCATGGAGATATGGGTCCAAGGTCTCTGGGGAATGGGCAAAGAACATAGTAAGCCCGCTGGTCGGGACCTGGGAGTCTTGGACCTAGCACAAACTTCACAAGCGGTGACGTAGGCCTTAACGTCTTTAACCCCTTCCCGCAATTTCACGTACAGTTACGTCATGGGAGATGGCCTTTTCCCGCATCTCCACGTACGTCATGAAGATGAAGCTGGCTCAGGAGCTGAGCCAGCGACATCACCGCCGGGTGACAGCTGTATGTTACAGCTGGCACCCTGAGGTATCGGCCAGGACCGGAGCTAGCCTCCGATCCGACCGATTAACCCCTCACATGCTGCGTTCAATAGAGATCGCAGCATGTGAGGAGTTTATAGCCATCGGCACCCCAGCAACGTGATCGCTGGGTTGCCGGTGGCTGCAAAGGCGATCGGAGGGCTAATGCTTACCTTCCGGTCCGCCAGCAACGGAATCCTCCTATGCCCCGTCGTCGGCGGGGCCCAGGAGGCTTCCTGTACCATCGGCAAGATGGCGCCGGCTCAGCTTCCGGCTCAGAAGCTGAGCCGGCGTCATCAGCAGTGGGTGTCCGCTGTATGTAACAGCGGACACCCCGATCTATCGCCAGGAACCGGAGCTAGCTCCAATTCCTGGCATTAACCCCTTCGATGCAGCGATCCACTGTGATCGCTGCATCCTAGAGGTTTGTAGCAAATCGGCAGCCTTGCCACGCGATGGCAATGCTGGCGACTGCTACCATGGCAACAGGAGCCCTAACAATGGACTCCTGTCTGCCATTACGTAAGCTGATTAGGCCCCTCCCAGAGGCGGAGCCTGATCGGCTTGCTGTCAGTGAACAACTGACAGTTCTATTACATTGCACTACATAGGTAGTGCAATGTATTAGAACATCAAACAAACAGTTGGACCTTCAAGTCCCCTAGTGTGACTAAAGAAAAGTGTAAAAAAAAGTGTAAAAAAAGTAACAATAAAAGCTGTAAAAAATACAATAAAAGTTTCAAATAATAACACAAAAGACAATCGCCCTTTTTCCCTTATCAAGTAATTTATTATTGAAAAAAATAATGAAGCCATACATATTTGGTATCGCTGCGACCGTAACGACCTGAACTATAAAAATATTATGTTATTTATTCCGCACAGTGAACGCCGTAAAAAAAATAACTAAAAAATACTGACATAATTGCTATTTTGTGGTCACTTTGTCTTCCAAAAATTTAAATAAAAAGTGATTAAAAAGTCGCATGTACCTAAAAATGGTACCTATAAAAACTATAACTCGTCTCGCTAAAAACAAGCCCTCATACAGCTCCGTCGACTAAAAATTTAAAACCGTTATGGCTCTCAAAACTTGGCGACAGAAAAAATCCATTCTCTTTACAAAAGTTATTTTATTGTGCAAAAAGTTGTAAAACATAAAAAGTGCTATAAATTAGGTATCACCGGAATCGGACTGACCTGCAGAATAAAGCTAACATGTAATTTATAACGCATGGTGAACGCTGTATAAAAAGAATTAAAAAAATATGCCAGAATTGCTGTTTTTTGGTCACCTTGCCTCCCCAAAAAAAAGGATAACAAGTGATCAAAAAGTCGCATGTACCCCAAAATGGTACCAATAAAAACTACAGCTCGTCACACAAAAATAAACAGCCCTCATACCACTACGTCTATGAAAAAATAAAATTAGTCAAGGCACCAATAAGCCAGGAAATAAAAATATGCAGTTGTGCTGGCCCGAGGGGAACGTCTCTTCTGTTTCAAGTGGCGAATTATCAAGGCCCCTAAAATTAGGGATCCAGGAAGGGGAGGGCCCAAACATATCTGCTGGAAGTGAGGGCGCCCGTATTATACCAGGACAACACTTTCCCAGAAAAATTCCCCAAACTTCAAAGGTGCGGAGTGCGGACCAAAAAGGGGAATAAGAAAAGACCATTTATTAGTGCGACACCGGCCTGTGCAGAAAGGATTGTGTCACAGCGTAGCACACATCTATGGATTATTTTATTGTTTTTTTTACCCCACTATACCACCTGACTATGCCCCTTATATACTCCGCCCGCCTTACATGTGCCCCCACATTATAAACGGAAACACCAGTAATACTCCAAACAAAACTACTACAAGCAAAATCCACGCTCCAAAAGCCAAATGGCGCTACCTCCCTACTGAACGATACAGTGTGCCCAAGCAGCAGTTTACTTCCACATATATGGCATCGCCATACCCGGGAGAACCCTTTTAACAATTTTTGGGGTGTGTGTCTCCAGTGGCACAAGCCGGGCGCCACATATTGGCATATCTATTGAAAAACCATTTTCACTCTGCAACATCACGTGCACATCAATTTCTGCCAATCACCGGTGGGGTTAATATGCTCACTACACCCCTAGGTGAATACCTTGAGGGGTGTAGTTTCCAAAATGGGTTCACTTCTGGAGGGATCTACTGTTTTGGTCCCACAGGGACTTTGCAAATGCGACATAGCGCCCAGAAACCAATCCAGCAAAATCTGTACTCCAAAAGCCAAATGGCGCTCCTTCCCTTCTGCCCCCTACTCTGTGCCTAAACAGCAGTTTATGACCACATATGTGGTATTGCCGTACACAGGAGAAGTTGCTTTACAAGTGTTGGGGTGCTCTTTTACATTTATTTGTTTTCAGCTAAAACTACGTCTTATTGAAGAAAAAGGATTTTTTTTATTTTCACTGCCCAATTCTAATAAAATCTATGAAACACCTGTGGGGTCAAAATGCTCACTACACCCCTAGATGAATTCCTCTAGGGGTGTAGTTTCTACTGTACTGGTACCTTAGGAGCTTTGCAAAAGTGACATGGTGTCAAGAAACCAATCCAGCAAAATCTGTGCTCCAAAAGCCAAACGGCACTCCTTCTCTTCTGATCCTTGCCGTATGCCCAAACAGCAGTTTATGACCACAAATGGGGTATTGCCGTACTCCAGAGAAGTTGCTTTACAAATGTTGGGGGTTCTTTTATTCCTTTATTTGTTGAGAAAATGAAAAATGTTGAGCTAAAGCTACATCTTATTGGAAAAAAAGGATTTTTTTTATCTTCACTGCCCAATTCTAATAAAATCTAGGAAACCCCTGTGGGTTAAAAATGCTCACTACACCCCTACATGGATTCTTCAAGGGGTGCAGTTTCCTAAATGGAGTCACTTTTTTGGTGTTTTCACTGTTTTGGTCCCGTAGGGGCTTTGAAAATGCGACGTGGTCTCCGCAAACCATTCCTATTAAATTTGATCTCCAAAAGCCAAATGGCGAGCTTTCCCTTCTAAGCTCCGCCGTGTGTCCAAAAAGCCGTTTATGACCACATGCGGGGTATTGTTTTACTCGGGAGAAATTGCTTTACAAAAGTAGTGGTGCATTTTCTCCTTTTAGTCCTTGTGGAAATTAGAAAAAATTAGCTAAACCTACATTTTCTTTGAAAGAATGTAGATTTTCATTTTCACGGCCTACTTCCAATAATTTCTGCAAAAAACCTGCGGGGTCAAAATGCTCACTATACCCCTAGATAATTTCCTCAAGGGGTATAGTTTCCAAAATGGTGTCACATTTGGGGGATTTCCACTGTTTTGGTGCCGCAAGAGCCTTTCAAACCCGACATGGAGCCTAAAATATTTTCCAATAAAAAGGAGGCCCCAAAATCCTCTAGGTGTTCCTTTGTTTCTGAGGCCGGTGCTTCAGTCAATAAGTGCACTAGGGCCACATGCGGGGTATTTCTAAAAACGGCAGAATCTGGGCAATAGATATTGAGTGCGTTTCTCTGGTAAAACTTTCTGTGTTACAAAAAAAATAGATGAAAAATGAATTTCTGCAAAAAAAAAAAGAAATTTGAACATTTCACATCTACTTTGCCTTAATTCCTGTGAAACATCTAAAGGGTTAAGAAACTTTCTAAATACTGTTTTGAATACTTTGAGGGTGACGTTTTTAAAATGGGGTGACTTATCGAGGGTTTCTAATATATAAGGCCCTAAAATCCACTTCACAACTGAACTGGCCGCTGTAAAAATAGCCTTTTGAAATTTTCTTGAAAATGTGAGAAATTGCCGCTAAAGTTCTAAGCCTTGTGATGTCATAAAAAAATAAAAGGATGTTCAAAAAACGATGCCAATCTAAAGTAGACATATGGGTGATGTTAATTAGCAACAATTTTGTGTGGTATTACCATCTGTCTTACAAGCTGATACATATAAATTTAGAAAAATGCAAATGTTTGCAATTTTTCACAAAATGTTGGTGTTTTTCACAATTAAATACTTAATGTATCGAGCAAATTTTGCCAGTAACATAAAGTCCAATGTGTCACGAGAAAACAATCTCAGAATCGCTTGGATAGGTAAAAGCATTTCGGAGTTATTACCACATAAAGTGAAACGTCAGATTTGAAAAAATTGGCTGTGTCCTGAAGGCCAAAACAGGCTGTGTCTTGAAGGGGTTAAGCAACCCAGGCCACCAGTAGTTTCTGGCAATGAGGTACTTGGTACCCAGGATGCCTGGATGGCCAGATAGTGCAGAGTCATGATTTTCCCTAAGTACCCTTAGCCGAAATTGCAGGGGAACAAACAGCTTGTTCTCAGGAAGGTTCCCGGGAGCTGAACCTTGATCAGCCACAATTTCGGAGACTAAATCCGAATCAATAGAGGAAATGATTATACCTGGAGGCAAAACACAAGCAGGATCTTCCTCCGAAGGAGAGCTGGCCATGAAGCTACGCAACAGTGCATCAGCCTTAATATTTTTAAACCCAGCCCTATAGGTGACCAAAAAGTTGAATCTGGTAAAAAATAACGCCCATCGAGCTTGTCTCGGGTTTAGCCTCCGGGCAGATTCTAAGAAAACCAGATTCTTGTGGTCAGTAAGGACCGTTACCTGGTGCCTAGCCCCCTCCAGGAAGTGGCGCCACTCTTCAAATGCCCATTTAATGGCTAAGAGTTCGCGGTTGCCAATATCATAGTTACTCTCAGTGGGCGAAAACTTCCTGGAGAAGTAGGCACAGGGACGGAGATGGGTGAGGGACGTGGTATCCTGGGACAAGACAGCACCCACTCCCACCTCGGAGGCGTCAACCTTCACGATGAATGGCTCCATTTGGTTGGGCTGATCCAGCACTGGGGCCGAGATAAAACACTTCTTAAGGACCTCAAAAGCCTGGACAGCCTCAGGAGGCCAGTGGAGGAGATCAGCACCTTTGCGAGTGAGATCCGTAAGAGGCTTAGCGATGACCGAGAAGTTAGCAATAAATCTCCTGTAATAATTAGCGAACCCCAGGAAGCACTGTAACGCCTTCAGGGAGGCAGGTTGGACCCATTCCGCCACAGCCTGGACCTTGGCGGGGTCCATGCGGAATTCATGAGGAGTGAGGATTTGACCCAAAAATGGTATCTCCTGCACCCCAAACACACATTTTTCGGTCTTAGCAAACAGTTTTTTTCCCGAAGGGCCTGGAGCACCTTCCTGACATCCTCAATATGGGAGGACCAGTCATTGGAAAACACAAGTATGTCATCAAGGTACAATACACGAAATACCCCCAGGTAGTCTCTTAAAATCTCATTTATGAAATTCTGGAAGACCGCGGGAGCATTACACAACCCAAAGGGCATGACGAGGTATTCGAAATTACCTTCGGGCGTGTTAAATGCAGTCTTCCACTCATCCCCCTCTTTGATGCGGATAAGGTTATAAGCCCCCCGTAGATCAAACTTAGGGAACCATTGGGCCCCCTGAACCTGATTGAAGAGATCAGGAATCAAAGGAAGGGGGTACTGGTTCCTTACAGTGACCTTATTCAAGTTCCGGTAGTCACTGCACGGCCTAAGACCACCATCCTTCTTCCCTACGAAGAAGAAGCCAGCACCTACCGGAGAAGTAGAGGGGCGAATGTAACCCTTGGCCAGGCATTCCTGGATATACTCTCTCATGGCTTCACGTTTGGGACAAGAGAGATTAAATATCCTACCCTTAGGGAGCTTAGCTCCTGGTACCAAATCGATTGCGCAATCGTATTCTCTATGAGGAGGTAACACTTCGGAGGCCTCTTTAGAGAAAACATCAGCGAAGTCCTGAACAAACTCAGATAGAGTGTTCACCTCCTCAGGGAGAGAAATAGAATTAGCAGAAAAACATGACGTCAAGCATTCATTACCCCATTTGGTAAGATCCCCAGTATTCCAGTTAAACGTGGGATTATGCAACTGCAACCAGGGAAGGCCTAAAACCAAATCGGACGATAATCCCTGCATCACCAGTACAGAGCACTGCTCCAAATGCATGGAGCCAACAAGGAGTTCAAAAACAGGGGTATGCTGTGTAAAATAACCATTAGCAAGAGGAGTGGAGTTGATACCCACTACCGGGACAGGTTTAGGTAAAACAATCAATGGCATAGCTAGAGACAAAGCAAATTCCACAGACATAATAATAGCAGAAGACCCTGAATCCACGAAGGCACTGCCGGTAGCAGACCTACCACCAAAATAAACCTGAAAGGGAAGCAAGATTTTATTAGGTTTAATATTTACGGGAAATACCTGTGCGCCCAAGTGACCTTCCCGACGATCACTTAGGCGAGTACAGTTTTCCGGCTGCTTATTCTTATGCCTAGGACAGTTGTTCACTTGATGCTTGTCATCCCCACAGTAGAAGCAGAGACCATTCTTCCTGCGGAACTCTCTACGTTGTTGGGGGGACACGGAGGCCCCGAGTTGCATAGGTACATCCGAGTCTTCCATGGAAGAACAAAGCAACGGAACCTCGGGAGGCATCATGGGGGAGTCAGAGGAAAAGACACAAAAACGTTCAAGTCGTCGTTCCCTGAGACGTTGGTCAAGTCGTACCGCTAAAGCCATAACCTGATCTAGGGAGTCAGAAGAGGGATAGCTAACTAGCAGGTCTTTCAGGGCGTTCGACAGACCCAATCTAAACTGGCACCTCAAGGCAGGGTCATTCCACCGAGAAGCTACACACCACTTCCTAAAGTCAGAACAATACTCCTCAACAGGTCTCTTACCCTGACGTAAGGTCACCAGCTGACTCTCGGCAAAGGCAGTCTTGTCAGTCTCGTCATAAATGAGCCCGAGAGCAGAAAAGAAAAGATCAACGGAGGAAAGTTCAGGGGCGTCAGGAGCCAAGGAGAAGGCCCATTCTTGGGGCCCGTCCTGAAGCCGGGACATAATTATACCTGGCTGGCTCTCAGAACCTGAGGAGTGGGGCTTTAAGCGAAAATAGAGCCTACAACTCTCCCGAAAGGAGAAAAAAGTCTTCCGGTCCCCTGAGAACTGGTCAGGCAACTTGAGGTGGGGTTCAAGAGGTGAGGTGGGGGGCACTACCAGGGTAGCATCATGCTGGTTGTCCCTCTGAGCCAGGGCTTGGACCTGACCTGTAGAGAGAGGCCTTGCATTTGCTGAGCCAGGGTCTCAAGGGGGTCCATAGTTGTGTCAGGGACCAGGGTAGACTAGATATATGGGCATGTAATTATGTAATGATGGGGTAGGGAGACAGACAGGTGAGCCCTAATCTACCCGCCACTCAGTCCCTGCCTACTTGCAACGACCCGTCCTAGGCGACGGGGTACAACTGGGCGATGGTCCCTATGCTCAGTAAGTGCACGACAGACAAACAGACAAGGGTACACAGAAGCTAGGGAAACGGGGCAGCTGCCCACGGAGACACCGTGAGCAACGAGAGTAGTGAACGAGCAGAGTCCAACCAGGAGTGCACGAGGTACAAAACACTGAGCAGGAGAGTGGTCAGTAAGCCAAGGTCAATAACAAGCAGAGGATCAGTAGTTCAAGCAGCAGCAGCAGCAGAGCCAGGAAACAAGCAGAGCAGAATCACAGGCAAAGGAGGAAACAAAAAAGGCAGGTATAAATAGACAGTGGGCGGGAGCTAGCTCCGTCTGGCCAGGCTGTGATAGGCTCTCCCACTGTAAAGAATTTGCCAGACACAGGTTCTGTGTCGACTCCCCCGTGGGCAATCAGTCTGCACCTGCTCCTATGTCTGTGAGACTGACTCCATCTTCCATCACTCAGGATGGCAGGCTTAGGAGTGGGAGAGCCTATCACAGCCTGGCCAGACGGAGCTAGTTCCCGCCCACTGTCTATTTATACCTGCCTTTCCTGTTCCTCCTTTGCCTGTGATTCTTCTATGCTTGTTTCCTGGCTTGCGGCTGCTGCTTGTACTACTGATCCTCTGCTTGTTATTGACCTTGGCTTTCTGACCACTCTCCTGCTCAGCGTTTTGCACCTCGCTCTCTCCTGGTTTGACTCGGCTCGTTCACCACTCTTGTTGCTCACGGTGTTCCGTGGGCAGCTGCCCCGTTTCCCTAGCTTCTGTGTACCCCTGTCTGTTTTGTGTGTCTTGCACTTCCTGAGTGTAGGGACCGTCGCCCAGTTGTACCCCGTCGCTTAGGACGGGTCGTTGCAAGTAGGCAGGGACTGAGTAGCGGGTAGATTAGGGCTCACCTGTCTGTCTCCCTACCCTGTCATTACATACTCGAAAAGACGGTGGCAACTCCAGTCGGAAGGAGACAGGGTTCAGTGACCTTGTACGGCCCTATAAACCGGGGAGCAAATTTCTTAGACGGGACTTTGAGGCGCAAATTTTTAGAAGATAGCCACACCGGATCCCCGACCACAAACAAGGGGTTAGCAGAACGTCTTCTATCTGCCTTAGTCTTTTGTATGCTCTGGGACGCCTCTAAGTTCTTCTGAACCTGGGCCCAGACTGTGCACAGTTCCTGATGAACGACATCTACCTCAGGATTGTTGGAACTACCAGGTGAAATGGAGGAGAACCGTGGATTAAACCCAAAATTACAGAAAAAGGGGGAGACCCCTGACGAGTTACTGACCCGGTTATTAAGGGAAAATTCGGCGAGGGGAATGAATGAGACCCAATCATGTTGCTCACGGTGTTCCGTGGGCAGCTGCCCCGTTTCCCTAGCTTCTGTGTACCCCTGTCGGTTTTGTCTGTCTTGCACATACTGAGTGTAGGGACCGTCGCCCAGTTGTACCCCGTCGCTTAGGACGGGTCGTTGCAAGTAGGCAGGGACTGAGTGGCGGGTAGATTAGGGCTCACCTGTCTGTCTCCCTACCCTGTCATTACATAATCACAGGCGTAGTACAAGCAGCAGCAGCAAGCCAGGAAACAAGCATAGAAGAATCACAGGCAAAGGAGGAACAGGAAAGGCAGGTATAAATGGACAGTGGGCGGGAACTAGCTCCGTCTGGCCAGGCTGTGATAGGCTCTCCCACTCCTAAGCCTGCCATCCTGAGTGGTGGAAGATGGAGTCAGTCTCACAGACATAGGAGCAGGTGCAGACTGATTACCCACGGGCGTCGACACAGAAGCTGTGTCTGGCAGATCCTTTACATTAACACGGTAGGATTATAGGTTGGACTTGTTGGGTCTACGCCCCATTTCTCCTGTTCTTCTGTTCAGTGCCGACTTGTGGACACTGCCCCAGTACTGTTGTTTCACCTGAAGAGAAACATCGCCCTGTTGTGCTGGTGGTTGCTGACCGCCGGCACGTCATACTCACCAGTAGCCGTGACCGCAGGACACTTGGAGCTTGCCGGTATCTCCCTCCCGTGGAGACGCCAGCACACGCGGCTGCAGTTTTCCACTGCTACTTCTAGGGTGCGCACGCGCGCTCGTTCCTGGCCTTAAAGGGCCAGCGCATGCAACAGTAAAATGTTCCCTACCCAATCCCAACGCACCCTGGACTATAAAATCGACTCTGCCCTCTTCCTCCTTGCCTGAGTGTTGTTGTGTCTGCCCATGTTCGTTTTGCAAATGGTCCCTTAGTGTATCTTGTGTTCCTGTATCCTGTATCCCGTATCCAGTAATTGATTTTATCCAGTGCGAAGTGCAGTGTCTCTGGAAGTCCGCCGGGAGAAGAGGTCTTGTCGACTGGCACCCAAGTTTCAAAGGCCTCTACTGCCCTGTCCTGTTTCACCTCGGGAGGAGCCAATGCAAGTAGACAGACTCTGACTGTCCGAACAGGAATGGCAGTGCAGACGTTCGAGTGGGTTGTGTCTGTACTGTGGTCACAAGGGACATTTCAAAAGATGGGAAACACCAGCACCTAGGCTTGATTGGAGAGACAATCCTAGGTGAAGCGACGCCGACTACTAAATTCTCTCCCAGACTTTACATTCCTGTGTCAATCTTCACCAGTGAAGGATCGCACTCTGTTCCTGCTTATTTGGATTCTGGAGCAGCTGCATACTTTATCCATCAGGACTTAGTAGACAGTCTCCTCTTAGTCACAGTTCCTCTGGAGAAACCTTTGGCGGTACCTTCTGCAGATGGACACCTCTGCCGGATCCTATCTATCACCAAACCAGAGACTACAGATAGGAGTCCTCCATTCAGAATTAGCTTTTTATGTCCTATTCAACCTATTAACCCCATCCTGCTGGGATTGCTTTGGCTTTGCCAGAAAGCTACAATATTGTGTCTGACCAGGGTGTACAGTTCACATCCAAATTCTGGAGAGTCCTATGTGGTCTGTTAGATGTGAAGCTGGACTTTTCTTCTGCTTATCGCCCACAGTCTAATGGTCAAGTGGAAAGGATCAACCAAATACTCGACAATTTTCTTCGTCATTTAGTTTCTGTTCAACATGACAACTGGATACAGCTTCTGCCTTGGGCGGAATTCTCTTACAATAACCATACAACGGAGTCTACTGCTTCTTCTCCACTCTTCATTGTATACAGTCAGCATCCACAAGTTCCTTTTCCTGTGCCAGCTTTGTCTCAAGTGCCTGCAGCCAATTCTTCCTTCGGGACTTTTCTTCACATCTGACAGCAAACCAAGTCCGCAATTCCTCAGGCAGTTGATCATAGGAAAAAATATTCCGATAGGAAAAGAAAGGTTCCTGCTCAGTTTTCGTCTGGAGTCAAGGTCTGGCTGTCTTCAAAGGACATTCATCTTAAGATCCCTTCCCAAAAATTCGCTGCCAGGTTCCTTTGCCCCTTCAAGGTTTTTCAACAAGTAAACCCTGTGTCCTATAAGATTCGGCTGCCTCCTACACTCAAAATTCCCAACTTGTTCCATGTGTCCCTTCTAAAGCCTGTGGTCCTGAAACATTACTGTAAATCTCCTGGTTCTACAGTTGCTCCCAGCGGTTCTTCTGACGTATTTGAGGTGAAGGAGATCCTGGACTACAAAAGGGTAGGATGAAAGACTTTCTATCTTGTGGACTGGAAAGGGTTTGGTCCTGAGGAGAGGTCTTGGGAGCCAGAAGAGAACAATAATGCTCCAACTCTCATCAAGAAGTTCCTCCTATGCTCTGGACATAAGAAGAAGGGGCGTAAGGGGCCCCCTCACCGGCATCCACCACCGCAGAACACTTGGAGCTTTCCGGCATCTCCCTTCCCAGAGTTCTCTACTGCTTCCCCTAGGGGTGCGCCCTTGTGCTTGTTCCCGGGCTTGAAGGGTCAGCGCGCGCACCAGCTAAATGTTCCCTACCCAATCCCAATGCACCCTGGACTATAAAATGGACTCTGCCATCTTCCACCTTGCCTGAGCGTTGTTTTCTGCCCATGTTCATTTTGCAAATGGTCCCTTTCGTTGTATCCTGTATCCTGTGTTCCTGTATCCCCTATCTAGTAATTGTGTTTGTTCCAGTCTAGTGTTGGAGTTGAGTTCGTCATCTGTGCCAAGTGTCATCTGTGCCAAGTGTCATCTGTGCCAAGTGTCTGCCACGCCAAGTGTCTGCCACGCCTAGTGTCTGCCAAGTCAAAGTATCTGCCAAATCCTCTATCCAGTTACTGTTGTCCTAAGAGACTATCATTGACTATTGTTTGGCCAGCTGCTACTCCGCTACGGCAGAGCGGCCTAGTGGGTCCACATACCCCACAGCCATGACACGCCCGTATTTCCTTTGTTCTTAAAAGACAGGCTTTTGTTTCTACCTCAAAGACTTTTTGCACTATTTTACTGTTTCACTTGAAATGCACTTGTTTTAACACTTCTGTTTACAGATTGTCTTAATTGCACCGGAGAAGTAGATGCCAAGGACATATTAAAAGTCTGGGCGTATGTAGTGTCCCTCAAGACACTGCTTGCGAGACAAGATGTTGTAAATGTATTTTATGCAAGATGGTATTTTCCTGGAAGTTTCCAGAAGGTGGGAGGAGTTTAGTTTATATATGGTGGGCCCTCCTCCCTCAGAGTGGCAGTTGAAGTGAGTAGTGACTAGTTCTGCTGGAAGAACAGCAGTTGAACCCCTGAAGACAGGCTAGAGCAGCTCACTGAGGAAAAAACCAGGAAAGAGAGAGAGAGAGATCACATTGCAAGTGCCTTTGACTACAAAATCTGTGAAATAAATAACCCCAAGAATTGGGAACAGAGCCAGAGAGCCTGACAATATAGAGAGGTACTAATGTGGGTTATAAAAGCCCTATACAGGATATATTCCTGGGTTCGACCACGGGTAGCAGCAGAGTAGACTGCTATAGCATAGAAAACGCCATACTTGCACTTCGCGGTGTTGTAGATTGACATTATTACAGGACCTTGTATCTTCATTTTGTGTGGACTTGTAAATTACATTTTGCAACACTCCAAATCACCATCAGGACAGGAGAAGACACAGAGTGTCCCGGGGGATTTAGAGACTGACATCCTCATTTAACCGTGCAAACCCCCTCATTACTAGCTGTAAGCAAACTCTGAGAGAGTGGGAAGGCCTGTTAGCCACTGTGATCCCCACTGAGAGGCCAGCCAGTCGTCATTTTGTGGGCCTACGCCTCCCTCATGCACGCTAACTTAGGGTACGGTCCCAATTAGCGGCATGCTTACACCTCTACATGGGACCGTACCCGTAAAGGATTCCATATGTTTTGGAAGTGTTAAATCAACGGTTGGAAGCAGTCAGTAATGACGAGGCAGAAGAATCACCTTTTGACCTCCTTCACACAGAGTTTTTGTCTGGCGTTTTAAACTGCCTAAAAACGTCAGCTTTTTTAAAATGTCTTTTTTTTATTTAATGACGTTTTTACATGCATCTTTTTTTTTTTTTTTTATATAGTGTAATTTTATAGATGTATTTTTCCAGCCATTTTTGCAGTTTTTTAGAGAACCATATGGAGAAAAATGCCAGAAAGAACGATATCCCTATAGCATGCTGACTCGAAAAATGCACTAAAAAAGTGTGAAAAACACCACTGAAAAGTTTTAAAATGCTGTGTGTGAAACCGCCCTAAAAAAGTACTGTGCAAGTGAACTATGAATGATTTCCATAATAATTTAATTCTGGAAGTGGATTTTCTGGAAGTTCTACATTTCTATTTGATTTTTTTTAAGAGTAAATCTGCCAATTTAACCTAATACCAGTCCTAGAATGTTATGATATCTAGGCATATACCTGTGTAATGCGTGTATCGGAAAAGGGTGGCTAAACATACAATGTAAGCTCATTTCCTGCTGGTTCAAGCCCTATATTGGGATTCCCTCAATTCTGTGCTCTAGGCCTAAGGCTGGATTCACACGACCATGGTACGTCCGTAATGGACGTAACGTATTTCGGCTGCTAATCCCGGACCGAACACACTGCAGGGAGCCGGGCTCCTAGCATCATAATTATGTACGATGCTAGGAGTCCCTGCCTCGCTGCAGGACAACTGTCCCGCACTGTAATCATGTTTTACAGGGCACATGTCCGTCCACCGCTCCATTCAATGTCCTGCTCAAGTGAGGCGGAAAGGGGGGGGGGGTTCGGGACCCCTGTTCTCATGATCGGTGGGGGTCCCCAGAAAATGATCATCTATTCTAATGATAGGTGATAATTTATGATTCTGTTAAAAAAAAAAAAAACTTTAAGAAAATGCCCCTGTTACTAGATAATATCTAATAAAACTGGAGGAGCAGCCTCTTTATTATTTATAATTTCCAATGGACGCTAGCAGGGCATTGTGTTTCATATTACAGCACACCTCCAGACCGGCTGTAATGTGCCATCATGACCCACAGTAACCTCCAGGCCCCATTATCAGTGTCTTCTCCATAACTGGAGGCTGGAGCTATACTGTAATGAATTATTATTAGTAACCCCTGTTATCACAGTGTCCTGTCTGGACCGCTTTCACAGCTGAATTCCCCTTTCTGTCCTTTATTTACAAGTGAGCGGCAGAACCAGGAGATAATAGTGGGATATAAGAAACAGAGCGAAACAGCAAGGATCAAGCACAGCATAAGTAAAGTAAAGAAAAAACAATGTTACTACGTGAAAGAGTCCTGTCCTGCCCTCACATAAATGTTGGTGGAAATGAGCTGTGATGAGACAGAACCAGCTCCTTCCTTACTCATCCTGAGGTAGCGTGTGTATCTAGAATCCTCTTCCCCTGTCTCCTCCAATCCAGTGCCTCCGAGCACAAAAGGGGAGGAGACAGGGGAGGATTCTAGATGCACATGCAGGCTGCTGAACAAGCGCTGTGTAAGGAAGAAGTTTTTATCTAAAAAGTAATGTTACGGTCAGTCTAAGTGTGGTGAAGGGGGTCTGTAGGCCCCCGGGCTTAGGGGCCTTGTCGCAATTGCGACTGTTGTGACCCCTATAGCTACGCCACTGCGAATTCCCTTGATAATGAGACCAGTATATTGTCCTATTGTATTAATTATCTACTGTGGATTGAAATGGTATAGAGTGGAAGTAGTGCATATTTGAGATGTTGCTGTGCTATAGTTTTCTCCACCACAGGTGTGTTGAATTCACCAGCCAAGATCTGGGATTATGAAAGGAACAGGATATGTGGCGAAGGTGGGTGTCTGACAATCAATGGCAGACAAGGACAAGACTGTGTGATCTCTCGAGCGAGATCACACATGCACCCCTGCCCATGGCCCTTGCTCTCGAGCAAGATTACACAGTCTTTTCCTTGTCTGCCGAGAGCTAAAGAGTGAGTGAGATTGTGCGCACGCTCTCCTCTCTCCAGCTCTTGCTGTGGCACTGTCCATAGCTGATTGGACAGTGTCACAGCAATGTTACACATCCCTTTGCCAATTACATGCCCCATTGACAGTTCAGGGGGTTATTTAAATATCGGGCGTCAAATATAACGGCGCCGATATCTAAATGACGGAAGAGTAGAGGAGAGTGTGGTGGCTTTTAAGGGAGTGAACATCTTGCCATTTTTGTTGCTGCGGGGGATCAGACTAAAGGAGAGCTGAGTCTGAGAGAAGATAGGGAGCTGATACTGAGGCATCATACAAAGACTGGTGAGAACTGGGCTAGGCTTACTCTATGCTAGGGCCTGAGCTGCTGCAGGGTCCCGGATAGCAAGCAATGGTTGAGGAGACATCCCACACTGTGAAAAGAGCTAGCTAGGCCATTAGATGAGGAATGTAAAGAAGACGTTCGGTATAAGAGAAGTTAAGAGTGCACCTGCTGTATCCAGCCACAGAAAAACAACATAAAAATAGGCAGTACTTATAGGAAAGATCTATTGGGGCCTTATTGGCTAGCATCTAGCGATCACAACTACAGAAGGGGCGATAGGCCCGAATCACGCAGGCGCAGTCACAAGCTTGCGGCCTGCTAGGCCTAAGCAAACTTCCCTTTGCACCGCTGCCCATGGTCCTTGCTATGCCGCTCACAGAAACAATATGCCAGCTATCTTGCCAGCCTGCTCCACCTGTATATAGTTGCAACTACGCACTGTACATCCCACACCAGAAAGAATGAAAGAATATTTGTGTCCGAAAGTACCATCAGCAACGACAAACGAACTATATATATTGTTAAGCTAAAAGTAAAGGTTAAAGTGGTTACTCTGACTTCCTGCTTTGTTTTATCTTTTTCCGTGGCATTCCTGTGGGGGCTCTACCATCTCACCTCAACCACCCCCACCTTACATACTAATGATGCAAGAGAAACACTTTAGTCCTGCTGAGCGTATCACGGCCCGATCTGTCCGCTGATGGATGCTTCTTAGAGCCCCTGTGCATGAGGGGAATTAAGCATATGAAAACAAAAACGGTAATAGGATCTCCACTGGACCCACCTGAGCTCAGTATGAGTAGTATGGTGCCAACCAGGGAAAGATATAATCTATATAAACAAAGAGAGGAGCAAGAGGAGAAATGGCTGAACCCTGTAAAAAGAAAGGGGTACTCAGCAGTTATATAAAAATATCAAAGTAGTTTATTAGCAAAAAATATAAGTAAAAAAGAGATTTACATCATGTGTGATCCTTCATCACAAAGAACATGGACCTCACAAACCTGGCCAGGTAACAATATTACTGCAATACTGTTTACGAAATACAATTTATAATCTCAGTTGCATAACAATATACTGTGCAAGTGACAATTTAACCCACATAAATAGGTGCTGCACAAAAATATATCTCAACAAATACAAAAAGCTATTAGTCAAATATACATATAGAACATGTAAGGCAAATAGATTAAATATATAGATCCCATATAACAAAGGGAAATAATTAGGCAGTCAGTGGTATAATACCACGTGGGTTTGAATAACATAGTAAAGTACAATGATGGTATCAGCCGCAAAGGAAATAACAATGGCCATAGGGACATTAGCTACACAAGAGACACAGGGTGACAAATTCGCACAGCATCCGCTATATGGCTCAATAGGTTATTTCACAGTGGGTAAACCTTGGAGCCAGTCCAAGACTCAAATCCAGACCAGAAAACTTCAGGTTTCCAAAAAAAGACAAGTCAATTAGACCATATACTTATCCGCCATGATGATGCCTCATCCAAGGCGGGCTTAGCATAAGTAGCAAATAGTAATCCGGTAGCATGTAGGAAAGTCCAGCCAGCTGAATGGTCTATGATTTGGTCTTGGTAAGTTGTCTCCACAGCAGTTAATGCGTGATCCCCATACTCCTGGATGTAGTGATGTTTGTCCCAAAATTAAGGCCAAGTAGAGAGAGCATATGCGGTATGAGTGTCCATTAGAGCGGCATACGGCTGAACCCACAAGTTCCTGGCATGTGATGTCAGAACGTAAGCGGTATGCTTACCAAATATTGTCACCCAGTCGGGTTTGTGATGTTCACGTTTTTTGTGATCCATCACATATGATGTAAATCTATTTTTTATTTATATTTTTGCTAATACACTACTTTGATATTTGTATATAGCTGCTGAGCCGAGTGCCCCTATCTTTATACAGGGGTCCCCCATTTCCCCACTCGTTCCCCTCTTTGTTTATATAAATTAAGCATATGCACAGAAAATCCAATAGCTTACTAATGTTTGGCAGAAATATCAGGACACAAAGTGATCTAAATACTAATATTAATTAATGGCTGTACAATTTTACAGGTAAAGGGTCGATTTACCTACAACAACGTGCGGCCATTAACAGGCTGTTTGACAGCCGCGCTGAACATGGTACTGGCGTGTTTGTTGGCTGCATCGCGGCCAGGTCAGTGCCGCTCCGTGTGGCCTAACCCTAGTTTTTTTTTATGCAATTTAAATTGCCAGAAAAATTCTGTGTGTGAAGGAGGCCTTAGGGTATATTCACATGTGGCACATTTGTTGCAAAAATGTATGCAACTACAGGTGTAGCCATCTTTATCTTGACTTTTAACGCATTAATACATAGTGTCAAGATCTCTTATCTTGATATTTTCAATGACTTTTCAATGGTGTTTGTTGTGTGATATCACGCTGCAAAAAGTTATTAGAGTCAAGATAAAGACGGCTACATTCTTATCCCATTCATATGAGTGGGGGTGTCAGGAATTGTGCATACTCCAGAAACAACCCTATTCAGATGAATGGAACAATTACATAAATAAATGAATAGTAGCTATCCGAGAAAGTGTTGACTGAGACAAGGAAAGGTGTAACCTAGAGCATATTAATATAATCTGAGGGTGTGCGTCACGATGCCTCTGCTATAAAAGCTGACTTCATCATGCAGTACCTAGCTTGTGTCTGACATAGCTATACATATTATTTAAAAACTGTTAACCATTATTTAACGTGCAATACGGCGACCAAGAATCTAGAAGACGTTATCTTGTAAAAGTGAGTGCTTCTTTTCCTTCTTTTCTATCTGTCATGTATTATAACATTCAGAATATTAAGTAAAGTATACATACAATTCAATCGTAATGTAATATTTAATTTTAAATTATTGATTTGCTATAAAGATATTTATGTTGCATTTGTTTTTTTTCAATATTAATATTACTTTTAAATTGTATATATTTTCTTGTTAGAACAAAAGTATTCTTATTGGTACATTTGCTGAAGCAAATACCAACTGCCATTGGTTGAAATATTTCAATTGCTTTGCCATATCCTGCATTTTTTAAAATTTATTTTACAGTTGTCTGTAGTCTGCTGACAGCATCCAGACTAATATAACATCAGATTGTTCCTGCTGCTAACGGGAGCATCTTGAATAATAAAATGTAATAGAATTGCTACTAAACAGGTTGCCCCATTAAGACACCCCTTTTGCATATGTCCTATTATTGCATATAAATTTTATAGATGGGGCCACCGCTCAGGACTTCCCTCTACCAGCTAGAGAGGAGAGATGCTTCAGAGAACAGCCCTGCTCTAAATGGGTGTGATGCAATAATACATTCCCCTGCAGTGGTAGAACTCAGTTTGATTGGTATTGTTGTTGCTGTTCTTTGTTTGTAAATGTAACCAGATTATTTTACTTACATGCAATGTATTGGACTAACATTGTACTAAAAAAACTGACATTTTAACAGATATTCACTTTAATTTGAACAGTTATAAAAGTATATTGATTACTATTCACCCAGTAGCAAAGCTATAGGGGGTTCAGAGGTTGTAATTGTACTTAGAGCCTCGGAGGGTCCAGAGGCCTGACGGTCACAAAAGAGAACGGCAAAGCAGCGCTATGGTGCAATGATGTGTGAGGGTAACTTTGTAATAATGTGATAACTGTAGAGCTGTGTTACTATACAAATATATACTTCACTTTTAGAATGTGATGTCCGGTTAAGGATTTTAATTAGCATAACAATCATGTTTATTACCACAGACTGAGGGGATAGGTGGCTGCCAAACACCTATGCTAGCGCTTATCTCCAGGGGAACAAAGAATTAGTCATATTAGAATCTGACATATGCATTAGATTGTTAATGGATTCTGGCGGGATCTGCCATCAATTTTATTCTAAAATGCATGGCTAGGTTTAGTGTGAATCTTTTGTCAAGTTTTCCAGACAAGCTATTTATATATTTATCTTTGTAGATTAAATCTTAATGTATAAGGGTTGTCCCATGAAGATAACCCCTTTTTTAAAAAGAAGCTGGCCTGGTGATTAGATGATCGCCGCAGGTCTACCTTCTTTACGGACCTGGAGATCGGCTGTCATTGCCAGGGGAAGCCACGTCTGGCTTTACACGGTAAAATAAAGCATTACATAGCAGCCATTCAAATGACTGGCTGTCCATGAAATGCACGGATGCACTAGATCCGCTATAGGGTATCGTAGGTGGTTATACGAGGGCCTTTACATTCTGGTTCTGTTAGCGGAACTCTATAATTTATATTTTTTTTATCTTGATGAAAAATGTTGTGACATTAAAAAGATTGATGTTCAGAAATGGGTGTAACAGAAATCTTAGTCTACTTGTTCCTGTCGTTTAAAATAAGTGGGCCTGCTTCGCCATAATACTATTTTCTATTGTGGCTATAGACATTAGATGTATGTCAGCCATTTTTATCAGGACAGGCTGACCTTCTAATGAGTATTGGCCACGTCCCGACTCTCCCCCAACGGAAGATGACGGGGGAGAGAAGGATCGGGCTGTTGAATTTCATCATGGCCGATCCTTTTGTTTGCAAGTAGATAAGCCGCTGCCAGAAGAGTCTGTCAGAGGCGTCCTCATTTCCCCCTATTGAAAACACATGCAGTCAGCCGAACCGAGCGTGCATGTGTATTGAGGAGTCGGGTGGAATATCTGTCGGCCAAATAATTGTTCATTCAACGATCATTCGGCCAACAGCCATCTCAAAGTGTATGGCTAGCATTGCACTTATGTGATATGTCATGTAGATGTAAAGCGACCCATCAGTCTCCTTATACATTGTAATGAAGAGCTCAGACTGTAAAAAAAAAAAAAGAAGACAACTACCTCATCCCTTTAGGTCTTAGTGGTAGTCTTATGTCATGGCGACATCCGTCACCATGACTACCCCTGAATGGTGGTTCACTTTATGTATGTACAGTATATTATGTCACTGCCTGAACAATTGAATTGCGTTTGATCTGAATTTCTACTGGTATCACATTACACATGCAGCATCAATGTCTTAGTATGTTCTCTTTTTTTTTAATTGTTTGAGTTGTTTTTGTCACTGAGTATAAAGTAAAAAAACCAGTAACAATTAGTTGGCTTGGTGGCTCTATCATGTACAGCTCATGATGCAGAGCAGCCTGTGCAGGCTTTGTTCAGGTTTTTGATGCAGTTTGTCAAGCGAAAACCAGGTGTCTATCATAAAAGGAGATACAGTATAATATATTGCTATTATTTTTATTCACTGCTGGTTTTGGCTTTAAAAATGGCATAAAAACCCCCCTAAACAAAACCTGATCAAAACCTGTACATTTACGAGTCCACACAGGACAGATTTGATGAGGATAATTTCCGCAGCATATCCACAGGTAAATCCACACCAAATCGTGCAGATTTGATGTGGATTGGCCGCTGCAGAATTTCTAAGAAGGAAAAAAAGTAATTAATTTAAAATCCGCACTTTAAAATTTCTTCAGAAAAAAATTCACAACACTAGGATTTGATTGCAAATTTTAGCTTCCCCATTTAAGTCAATAGGGAAAATCGACAACAAATCCATGTTCATTCTGCGACAGAAATTTATATGCTATGGATTTAAGAATCAGATGTTGAAATCTCATCCACTTGCCTGCTACTGTATTCTGCTGCAGATTTTCTGTGCGCAAATTTGGATGGAAAATCTGCAGTGATTTCTGTCCCGTGTGAATTTGAAGTAAAGCTTCTAAAGCTTTAAAGCTTCTAAAGCTCAACTTAAATGACAGCTTTAAAATGTTTAATGAAATGGTTAATGAGGCATTATGGTTGCTAACTTTGATTACTCAACAGATCCTCGCAAAGCTTTTAAGTCTATTTTAATTCCTCTGGCGTTAATATTTACACCACTGTTAAGTGACTAATTTGTTCCTCTGAGAATAAAGATTTTTACAATTTTATAAGTTACATTTCTCTTTCTAAGTGCAAACAGGATTTCACCATATTTTTTGTATGTGCCATTCATATATTCACAAGTTAATCATGTCCCCCCTTAGTCGTCCATTTTCAAGGCTAAATAGGGTTAATTATTTTAATCTTTCCTCATAACTTAGATTCTCCATGCCCCTTATTAGTTTAGTTCCTCTTTGTATTTTTTCCAACTCCAGGGCATCCTTTCTATGAATTGGCGCCCAGAACTAAATTACACATTCTAGATGAGGCCGCACTAATGCTTTGTAAAGTGATAATATTATATATCTGTTCAGCGAATCCATGTCTCTTTTAATACACAACAATATCTTGCTGGCCTTAGAAGCAGCTGATTGACATTGCATGCTGTTATTTAGTATATGATTTACAAGTACACCCAGATCCTTCTCAACAAGTGAATCCCCCAGTGTAGCTCCCCTAGGACATATGATGCATGCAGGTTATTGGTACCCAGATGCATAATCAGCTTGCAATTTACGAACATCTTCCATAACTGAACAATACTACATAGCTTGGTGTCATCTGCATAAATAGAAATAGTGCTATTAAAGAGGCTCTGTCACCAGATTTTGCAACCCCTATCTGCTATTGCAGCAGATAGGCGCTGCAATGTAGATTACAGTAACGTTTTTATTTTTTAAAAACGAGCATTTTTGGCCAAGTTATGACCATTTTTGTATTTATGCAAATGAGGCTTGCAAAAGTCCAAGTGGGCGTGTTTAAAGTAAAAGTCCAACTGGGCGTGTATTATGTGCGTACATCGGGGCGTTTTTACTACTTTTACTAGCTGGGCGTTCTGACGATAAGTATCATCCACTTCTCTTCAGAACGCCCAGCCTCTGGCAGTGCAGACACACAGCGTGTTCTCGAGAGATAACGCTGTGACATCACTCACAGGTCCTGCATCGTGTCGGACGAGCGAGGACACATCGGCACCAGAGGCTACAGTTGATTCTGCAGCAGCATCAGCGTTTGCAGGTAAGTCGATGTAGCTACTTACCTGCAAACGCTGATGCTGCTGCAGAATCAACTGTAGCCTCTGGTGCCGATGTGGCCGACACGATGCAGGACCTGGGGCAGGAAGTGAGCGACGTCACAGATCTGCACTGCCAGAAGCTGGGCGTTCTGAAGAGAAGTGGATGATACTTCTCGTCAGAACGCCCAGCTAGTAAAAGTAGTAAAAACGCCCCGATGTACGCACATAATACACGCCCAGTTGGACTTTTACTTTAAACACGCCCACTTGGACTTTTGCAAGCCTCATTTGCATAAATACAAAAATGGTCATAACTTGGCCAAAAATGCTCGTTTAAAGAAAATAAAAACGTTACTGTAATCTACATTGCAGCGCCTATCTGCTGCAATAGCAGATAGGGGTTGCAAAATCTGGTGACAGAGCCTCTTTAATCCCATCCTCTATATCATTAATAAATAAGTTGAATAATAGTGGTCCCAGCACTGAACCTTGGGGTACACCACTTATAACCAAGGACCATTCAGTGTAGGAATCATTGACCACAACTCTCTGGATACGGTCCTTGAGCCAATTCTCAATCCAATTACAAACTATATTTTCTAAACCTATAGTCCTTAATTTATCCATTAGACGTCTATGAGGGACAGTGTCAAATGCCATTGCAAAGTCCAGAAATACTACATCCACAGCGGCCCCTCTGTCTAGGCTTCTGCTCACCTCTTCATAAAAACAAATCAGGTTGGTTTGATAAGTTCTGTCCTTATTAAAACCGTGCTGGCTGTCACTTATAATGATATTATTTGTCAGATACTCCTGTATATAGTCCCTCAATAGCCCCTCAAACATTTTCCCCACGATGGATATAAACCTTACTGGTCTATAATTACCCAGGGAGGACCTAGAGCCCCTTTTGAAAATAGGCACTACATTCGCCCTGCGCCAGTCCCTTAGCACTATACCAGTCACTAGAGAATCTCTGAATATTATGAAGAGGGAGACAGAAATAACTAAGTTCTTTAAGAACTCTTGGGTGTAACCCATCTGGTCCCGGAGCCTTGTGCACATTTATTTTATTTAACTTAGCTTGGACCATATCTACATTTAGCCAATTGACAATTGGAATCGCAACTCAGGAAAAATATAAATAAATTATACTTACCCAGAACTCCCTGCTTCTTCTTGCAGTCCAGCTTCCTGGGATGACATTTCATCCCATATGACAGCGGCAGCCAATCACAGGCTGCAGCGTCACATGGCCTGCAATGTCATCTTAAGAGGCTGGACTACGCACAGAAAAGAGGGATGGAGTAAGTATGGTAGTTTTTTATTTTTCAATCGCTGCATTCTGCAGCGGAAATTCCATTTGAAAAATCGCACCACAATGTGTTGCGGTCTTTCGGATGGATGGTGCTGCAAGTTCCAGGTCAGATACACTGCGCAGTTTTTACGCAGCGCATCTGACTCATTCGAACCCAGCCTTATTCTGCAAAAGTTACTAAAGGTGCATGAAAAAAAACTACAAATATTTTTTATTAGAAAAAGTAGTCATTAAAATGCTGTTTCTTAATTAAAATACCTGCTAATGAATATTCATTAGAGGTGAACTGACTGGCAAAATGGTCATTCTTATGATCTCTACAAATGAGCAACACTGAAGTCCTCTCAGGGTATTTCAACACGCTCAACTGCATAGACTCATTCAGAGATAGGCAAACCTCTTAGGCCACATGCATAGGTTGTGGAATGTGATGCAGAATATCCGCATCAAAGCCTCAGATAAACCTAGGTAATTCCTCAGGTAAAATCCGCACATAATATTACGTTTTTTTAGGTGCAGATTTTATATTTTAATGAGGAAATAGGTGCAGATTTTATGTTGTGGATTTTGGTGCGTTTCTTACAAATTGTCAGATACAATTTTGAGACGGAAACGCAAAATAAATTGACATGCTGCAGATTTTATAATCCGCAGCGCAGGTGACTTTACGCGTGGAAACATTTTGTAGCGTTTAGATGCGATTACTTGAAATCTCATTTACATTGTTGGTACTATATTACGCTGCAAATCTGCCCAAGGAAAATCCACGCTGCAAATCTGCACATAATACATGTCTTGTGCATATGGTCTGAGACATTTCAAACAAAATAAAAAATTTCTGAAAGCGGCTCAATAGGACACGAAAAAGTCAATGTACATTTACAAATAACAAATTTTGATTATTGTGATGCTCATAATCATTGGAATTGTAACAATACTTGCTATGTATAAACTATTGCCCCAGTGACTGGCACTGTGTAGGGGAGCCTGTAATGATCTTTACTATTTTTGGCTCTTGGAAGGAGAAAAACTTATGGGAGGGTACTGCAGCAAAAAAGGAGTTAAAGTGCGGAAGAGAGATTGCAGTAAAGAAGGACACTAGTGACATCATGGAAGCTCAAGAGAAGTGTCAGAGATGTAGTTAAAGGGTAACTAAACATTCAAGAAACTTCTGACATGTCACAGTGACATGTCAGAAGTGTTATTGGTTGGGGTCCGAGACCTGAAACCCCCACCAATCGCTAAAACAAAGCTGCAGAAGCGCTCGTCTGATCACTGAGATGCTTTATTTCTGTTCGACTTTTTCCGGAAAGCTGATGTAGTGGAGTACAAGCTCATAGACTTTCTATGGAGCCCGTACACCGCTACATTGATTTCCGGAAAAAGCCGAACAGAAACGAAGCGGCTGAGCGCAGACACGAGCACTTCTGCCGTTCCGTTTTAGCGATTGGTGGGGGTCTCAGGGCTCGGACCCCCACCAATAACACTTCTGACATGTCACTATGACATCAGACGTTTTCTGAACATTTAGTTAACCTTTAAAATAGTGCAATAGTGGTATAAAAGAGAAAACCTAAAATGAGCTCTTTATGCATAAGAACCAACCTATAAATCTGAATTAAAGTGGTTTTGTAAAGAAGGGTGGGCCAAAAGTGTGCCAATATAAAAATACATGGATGGATGGATGTTAGATATCTTTGTTCCTTAGGGCGGATTCAGACGAACGTGATTTTCGTCCGTGCAGTCCGCGTGGTATTCACGCGGGTCGCACGGACCTATACAAGTCTATGGGGCAGTGGACAGTCCGTGAGTTTTGCGCAGCGTGAGTCCGCTGCGTAAAACTCACAACATGTTCTATATTTAGGCGTTTTTCGCGCATCACGCACCCATTGAAGCCCTTCCGTGGGACGCGCGTTATTCGCGCAACAACAGTAAAAGAAGGAATGTAAACAGAAAAGCACCACGTGCTTTTCTGTTTACAAACATCCAAACGGAGTGTCATAAAGATGGCGGCTGCGCGAAAAGCACGCAGCCGCGCATCCATATGAACAGGACACACGGAGCGGTCACGCTACTGCCACGTGCGCAAAACGCTCACGTTCGTCTGAATCCGCCCTTAAAGAGTTTCTGTACTTTCAAAAAACTTTGGATATGTCATAAAGATATGAGAAGTTTTGATCGGTGGGGTCCGGGTGCTCAAACTCCCACCGTCAGTGAAACAAAGGTGCAGAAACGCTCATCTGAATGCCCTGCACCTTCTTCTGTGATCGGTACTCCTGGTAGGCTGAAGACTGGCTCATAGAATGTCTATGTGAGCCATCTTCAACCTAACAAGGAGCGCCGATCATTAGTCTTACTCTTGTTTGCACCTAAGTAGAATTTCAACATGACAGTGAAAAAAAAGGAAGGAACGCTGCAAAGTAGATTTTTATGTTTTTGATGGCTGTACAGTTTTGTGTATCAGTCATATAAAAGTAATATAAAATAATCATATGCTAAGTTTAATTTATCTATCACATTTTTGTTATTTCAGAGCTCACAATATTAACAAAACAGATCCTTTAAAAACAAAGAATACAGAATGCAATGTTCAAATCTCAAAAACATTCTTGTTCTGTCATTCGGAATCCTACTTCTATATACTGCTTACATGGGACTACAGACTCTACAGGTAACTATATTCACACGTGGTAGATGCGTTGCAGAAATTTCTTTGAAGTAAAGCACAGATGACCCTTGGGATTTTTTTTCTCGGCACAGCGCCTCTCCTGTGACAGTGAGGCATCATTTACATGACCGTGATATACGTCCGTGCGACGCGCGTGCTTTTCACGCGGGTCGCACGGACCTATACAAGTCTATGGGCCAGTGCAGACAGTCCGTAATTTTTTCGCAGCGTGAGTTCGCTGTGTAAAACTCACGACATGTTTCTATATTTCCCCGTTTTTCGCGCATCACGCACCCATTGAGGTCGCACGGAAGCACTTCCGTGCGAATTGCGTGGTTCGCGCAACAGCTGTCATTTTCTGAATGTAAACAGAAAAGCACCACGTGCTTTTCTGTTTACAAACATCCAAACGGATTGTCAAAATGATGGCGGCTGCGGGAAAATCTCGCAGCCGCGCATCATACACTCATGACACACGCAGTTGTTAAGTGCCTTTTGCGCACGCAAAACGCCGCGTTTTTTGCGTGCGCAAAACGCACATGCTCGTGTAAATCAGGCCTGATGTTGGAAGCATTGTTGGAGTCCCCGGGCAGAGCATCAGCTGATGCTCTGCACGGGAACTCTAGCGATAGGAAACCCCTGAAGTCACTGACCAAATATGGACAGTGACGTCGAGAGCAATAGTGGAGTCCCCGTGTCATCATTATTAGAAAAGCTCCAGCACTTCCAGGAACAATTCACTGGGTTTAAACTGCACCATTTAGTACCGAATTTTAAATTAAAATATATTAGTAAGTGACTTCTTTTTACATAAAAATGTGAATGCAATGCAATTTTTGGTCCTCGGATAACCCCTTTAATGAAAGTCGGGATGTGCTAACTTACATGTGTTCAGTTATAGGAAGCTTGCTCATGCTTTTATTATACAAATAGAGATTTAATCATTTCATTCCTAGAGGTGTGGAAATCATCATGGTGCCATTCCGTAAGAATTATTTCCTATCCATCTTACGTTTCATACAGAATGATGCATCCAAGGCTCAGGATTAATAACACCTCTGCATGTATCATGTATGACTATGGCTAAATACCTATCATAAATCTTTATTTACAGACCTATCATCATCTGTATAAATGGATGCTTCATGACATCATGTGTAAGATGCAGAAACCTACGCATTTAAATGTAATATTTAGTCATTTAGAAAGTGTTACATGAAAGTAGAAATAATCTGCGTCACACAGGTGTGTTTGGCTCTTCCCTTCTAATTTTCACCGGTTTCCTTTAGAGTAAAATAATGGATGACAAACTATTGTGTTTACTATGATTACTATGTAAGGTTTACTGAAACATTTTTTACTAGCTAAATAACTGGTCACATAACATAACACTATGAAAGTATACTATACTCTCTTCTTACCTATGTGTTCTCATAGTATCACAAGTTAACACTGCAATCTAAAAGGAAATAGGCTCTCCATAAAATAATGAAGCTGATGCAGATGGGAATGAAGCTGGGTTCACATAATGTTTGTTTTTTTTGTGTACGTTAAAGGCTATGTACACATTTGAAATGTTTATTTTATTTTTAAATAAAAATGTCTATTAGTGTGTTTGGTGCAACTTTCTAAATACTTTTTGTTAAAAATAATTTTTACTTTTTGAGATTCAGCTGCTTTGTATCCTGCATACAGAGCAGCTGTATCTAGGGCTGAAACCTGTATCCGTCAGGTCAGTGGGACTGATGGGTTCAGTGTCATCGGGTCCTGCATGTCTCTGACACGCAGGATTGAGCTGCTATCGATCACATCAAAGTTCATGTCAGAGACATGCAGGACCCGCTGACACTGAAGCCATCAGTGCTGCTGACCTGACGGATTCAGGTCTCAGCACTAGATACAGCTGCTCTGTATACAGAATACAAAGCAGCTGTATCTCAAAAAGTAAAAATAACTTTTAATAAAAAGTTTGAAAGTTGCAGGAACGGTGGGGCTAGAAAAAAAATGCCAGAATCTGTGAGGCTCCGGTAGTCTAACTGAGATGTAATATAAACCTATAGAATATAGGGCACAATTAACACAAGTAAATTGAAAAATGTATACATTTTATTAGATATTACAACATTAAAAAATGAGTCATACTGAGCATGAAACACAAAAGACGTCTGACACATGCAGAGAACATACAGAAAAAATATATATTAAATGACAATGTCACGGGTGGCGGTATATATCTCTATCCCTAGGTGATGTAAGCCTTGTACCAGATAGTTAAAGCTTCTGTGTGTTTGAACATCTACTTAGGCCAAGTGGACACATTTATGTATGCAGTTGAAAAGAGCTAGAATATATGACATATGTGTACAGTGCACAGGTATGACAGCAAAACTGCAAGCTTTAAGCTAGGGTCTGGTATGAATAAAACAGCATGTCTGCAATGGTAGTGAAGGTAGTTGAATTAAACAGATACGGGGAAGAGAAGATGTATAACATACCCATTTGTAGTCCTCTGCATGGAGAGAACGTCAGTCCCTAGGGACACATATGTCATATATTCTAGCTCTTTTCAACTGCATACATAAATGTGTCCACTTGGCCTAAGTAGATGTTCAAACACACAGAAGCTTTAACTATCTGGTACAAGGCTTACATCACCTAGGGATAGAGATATATACCGCCACCCGTGACATTGTCATTTAATATAGTTTTTCTGTATGTTCTCTGCATGTGTCAGACGTCTTTTGTGTTTCATGCTCAGTATGACTCATTTTTTAATGTTGTAATATCTAATAAAATTTATAAATTTTTCAATTTACTTGTGTTAATTGTGCCCTACATTCTATAGGTTTATATTAGTTGTTTAGGGCAACACACCAAGGGTTACTTGGCGCACTGAGGTCTAGCCTTCATGTATAGGCAGTAGTATAGTGTATATTCATATGCATACTTATTAGACCCCTTTCCTGCATGTACCAATAGGTTTAACTGAGATGTAAGCAACAGTTTCTTGGGCAGATGACAGGTCCTCTTTAACAGTCTCCCGACCGCCGGCTGTGTATATACGTCCAGCGGTAGGGTCCTTAAAACTAGCGCCATAGACTATTTACGGTACAGGTTTTATCTTGCTGCCCGAGCGATCAGCTGAATGGTGGGTCTCCTTCTCTGATCTCTTTTACTCAATGAGCACTGTGTATATGAATAGAGGCAGTGGTCACATGATCGCTGGGTGCCGTTAGTGGCAGGCTGCTGCTGGGTCTTACTAGACCCAGCACAGCCCTATTAGGGCGGGTTCACACGTGGCGGAATTTCACTGAAATTCCGCTGCGGACACTCCGCAGCGTTAATCCGCAGCGGTGCCGTTTGTCCATTGACTTACACTTTAATTTAGCAGTGTTCGTTTAGACTAGGCGTAAAATTCCGCTGCGGAGCATAGGCTGCGGAGCGGAATTTGGTGTCCGCAGCATGCTCTGTCTGTTGCGGAGCAGTGGCGGACTCATGGCGGAATTTCTCCATTGACTTCAATGGAGAGTCAAAATTCCGCAATGAAGTCCGCAGATCTTATGTGTGCTGCGGAGCGTATTGTTTTTACTACCATGACATTTCTTCATTCTGGCTGGACCTATGTATTTCTAGGTCTACAGCCAGACTGAGGAAGTCAATGGGGCTCCCGTAATGACGGGAGCGTTGCTAGGAGACGTCTGTAAATAGTCACTGTCCAGGGTGCTGAAAGAGTTACGCGATCGGCAGTAACTGTTTCTGCACCCGGGACAGTGACTACCGATCTCAATATACATGTATCTGTAAAAAAAAATATAAGTTCATACTTACCGAGAACTCCCTGCGTCTGTCTCCAGTCCGGCCTCCCAGGATGACGTTTCAGTGTAAGTGACGGCTGCAGCCAATCACAGGCCAAGCACAGGCTGCAGCGGTCACATGGACTGGAGCGTCATCCAGGGAGGTCGGGCCGGATGCCGAAAGAGGGACGCGTCACCAAGACAACGGGCGGTAAGTATGAATTTCTTTGACTTTCACTAGGGAAAGTGCTGTCCCTTCTCTCTATCCTGCACTGAATAGGGAGAAGAGAAGCACTTTTCCTGCAGTCCGCAGCGGCCAGTCCGCATCAATTTTCTGCACATTTTGTGCAGATCCGCTGCAGAATCTGCAACGCAGATTCTGTGCGGCATTGATGCGGACAGTTGCGGAGGAATTCCGCCACGTCTGGCCGTGCCCTTAGTGACAGTAGTCACTATAAGGGTATGTTCACACGATTAACAAAATACGTCTGAAAATACGGAGCTGTTTTCAAGGGAAAATAGCTCCTGATTTTCAGACGTTTTTTGAGCAACTCACGATTTTCGAGGCGTTTTTCGCTGCTTTTTCGCAGTGTTTTTTTACGGCCGTTTTTGGAGCTGTTTTCAATAGAGTCTATGAGAAAACGGCTCCAAAAACGTCCCAAGAAGTATCCTGCACTTCTTTTGACGAGCCGTCATTTTACACGCCATATTTTGACAGCGACGCGTAAAATGACAGCTCGTCTGCACAGAACACCGTAAGACCCATTGCAAGCAATGGGCAGATGTTTGCCGACGTATTGGAGCCGTCTTTTCAGGCGTAATTCGAGGCGTAAAACGCCTCCATTACGTCTGAAAAGAGGTTGTGTGAACATACCCTAAGGCTACATGCACACGTTGCATAATTTGATGCAGACAAATCCGCACCAAAACCACAGGTGTACGCCCGTAATTCCACAGCTAAAATCGCACTTAATGGTGCGTTTTTTGATGCGCTTTTAGGTGCGGTATTTAAATTTTAATGCGAAAATAGGTGCCGTTTTATGCTGCGTATTTTGGTGCGTTTCGCTTTAAAACTAGTCAGATACAATTCGCAAGTGGAAACGCAGGATAAATGGACATGCTGCAGATTTTAAAATACGCCCCACAGGTCAATTTACACACGGAAAAAATCTGCACCTTGTAGATGAGATTTCTTGAAATCTCATTTAATTTGCTGGTACTGTATTATGCTGTGGGTTTGCGGCATCAAAATACACGTGGCAAATCCGCACATAATACGCACCATGTGCATTCAGCCTTAGGGCTCGTCAATACGTAGCGGAATTGCTGCGTATTTTCTGTACGGAATTGCGGACGGAAAATATGCAGAAGAATACAGTAGCAGCAAAGTGGATGAGATTCAACAAATGTCATCCAAACGCTGTGTAAATATTCTGAGCAGAAATTGAGCTGCGGTGCGTATTTTTCAGATCGCAGCATGTCAATTTCTGTTGCGGAAAGTGTACTGAATTGCTGCGTTTTTCAGAGTAGATGTCTCCATCTCCAAAAATTTAGAAAAATTGAGAAAAATGCAACAAAATCCGCACCATTTTCTGTAGTTAAAAACGCAGGAAATGGTGCGTTTTTGCCGCAGCGGAAAGTCTACTACTTTCAACGTAATTACTGCAGAAATTTTCGTGTGGACAAGCCCTTAGACTTAGGGTATGTTCACATGCTAGACTAAAAAAGGCTGTAAAATACGGAGCCGTTTTTTATGCATTTTTTTATTACGGACGTTTTTGGAGCTGTTTATCTTTTGACCCAATGAAAAACGGCTCAAAAAACGGCTCAAGTAGTGACATGCACTTCTTGTTGACGTGTAAAAAAACGCCCCATGGGAACGGATCGCCGTTTTTCCCATTTTAATCAATGGGCAGATGTTTGGAGGCGTTCAGCTTCCGTATTTTCAGCCATTTTTTCTGGGGCGTTTACGGCCAGAAAAATGGCTGAAAATAAGCCGAGTGAACGTACCCTAAGGGCACGGCCAGACGTGGCGGAATTTCTTTGGAATTACGCTGCGGACAGTCCGCAGTGGAATTCTCCTGCGGCCGTTTTTTACAGTTGTTTCAATAAATTTTTAGGCAAGTTAGTTCAGACGTTGCGGAAAACTCCGCTGCGGACCATAGGCTGTGGTGCAGAATTTTCCCTCCGCAGCATGCACTGTCTGTTGCAGAGAAGAAGCGGAATTTCACTGCTGATTTCAGCCTTTGCAATGCAAAAACTGAAATCTGTGGCAAGTCCACTGTGTTATCTGCAAAGTCTGAATTACCTGTCAAATATTGGTGCAGATTCGTTGCGTAATTGGCCCAACATTTGCAGCTAAAAAACTCTGCCACGTGTGAACATGCCCTAAGTGTCTTCATGCTGCTGCTCCAAGGCCCCTAGTTTAATGCCCAAAAATTTATAGCCGTTTAACTAACGCGTGCTAAAAATGGCTAAATGGTGTCTGGTCCTGAAGGCTCAAAATAGGCCAGTCCTTAAAAACTTTGAAACACATGCCATTTTTTTACAAACAAATAAAGTGCGTGTATGAGGGAAGCCTCAGGCTGGAATCACACATGCAGTTTTCAATATACACTAGTTTTTGGTGCAGTATGCAGTTTTTTGAGCCAAACAGTGGATGTGAAGGAAAGCAGACATATCAGTCTTTTCAATATAACTAAGGGCTTATTCAGACGAACGTATAATAGGTCCGTGCAACGCGCGTGATTTTCACGCGCCTCTCACGGACCTAAGTTAGTCTATGGGGCCGTGCAGACAGTCCGTGAGTTTCACGCAGCGTGTGTCCGCTGCGTAAAACTCACTACATGTCCTATATTTTTGCGTTTTTCCAGCATCACGCACCCATTGAAGTCAATGGGTGCGTGAAAATCACGCGCAGCACACGGAAGCACTTCCGTGTGACGCGCGTGATTCGCGCAACAGCAGTAAAAACTATGAATGAAAACAGAAAAGCACCACGTGCTTTTCTGTTTACAAACATACAAACAGATTGTCATAATGATGGCGGCTGCGCGAAAATCATGCAGCTACGCATCATACGCGGCTGACACACGGAGCTGTTAAGTACCTTTTGCGTGCGCAAAACGCCGTGTTTTTTGCGCACGCAAAACACACACGCTCGTGTAAATCCGGCCTAAGTCTTTCCTTTATACTTTTCCTTTCATTAGGCCTACTTCGGCTCAAAAAGCAACACCAAAAACTGCATGTGTTATTCCAACCTAAGGGCTTATTCCGACGAACGTATAATACGTCCGTGCTACGCGCGTGATTTTCACGCACGTCGCACGGACCTATGTTAGTCAATGGGACCGTTCAGACAGTCCGTGATTTTCACAAAGCATACTGCGTAAAACTCACGACATGTCCTATATTTGTGCGTTTTTAACGCATCACGCACCCATTGAAGTCAATGGGTGCGTGAAAATCACGCACGCCACACGGAAGCACTTCCGGGTGCCGCGCGCTACTGTAGTCAAAACTATGAATGAAAACAGAAAAGCACGTGGTGCTTTTCTGTTTGTTAGGCTGGGTTCACACGTGGCGGAATTTCACTTAAATTCCGCTGCGGACACTCCGCAGCGTTAATCCGCAGCGGAGCCGTTTGTCCATTGACTTCCACTTTAATTTAGCAGTGTTCGTTTAGACGATGCGTAAAATTCCGCTGCGGAGCATAGGCTGCGGAGCGGAATTTGGTGTCCGCAGCATGCTCTGTCTGTTGCGGAGCAGTGGCGGACTCATGGCGGAATTTCTCCATTGACTTCAATGGAGATTCTAATTTCCGCAATGAAGTCCGCAGCTGTCATGCACATGTTATGTGTGCTGCGGGTGCGTCTTGCTTTTTTAACTTGACATTTCTTCATTCTGGCTGGACCTATGTATTTCTAGGTCTACAGCCAGACTGAGGAAGTCAATGGGGCTCCCGGAATGACGGGAGCGTTGCTAGGAGACGTCTGTAAATAGTCACTGTCCAGGGTGCTGAAAGAGTTAAGCGATCGGCAGTAACTGTTTCTGCACCCGGGACAGTGACTACCGATCCCAATATACAGCAACCTGTAAAAAAATATAAGTTCATACTTACCGAGAACTCCCTGCTTCTGTCTCCAGTCCGGCCTCCCAGGATGACGTTTCAGTCTAAGTGACGGCTGCAGCCAATCACAGGCCAATAACAGGCTAATAACAGGCTGCAGCGGTCACATGGACTGCCGCGTCATCCAGGGAGGTCGGGCTGGATGCCGAAGGAGGGACGCGTCACCAAGACAACGGCCGGTAAGTATGAATTTCTTTGACTTTCACTAGGGAAAGTGCTGTCCCTTCTCTCTATCCTGCACTGATAGGGAGAAGGGAAGTACTTTTACCGCAGTCCGCAGCAGCTAGTCCGCATCAATTTACTGCACATTTTGTGCAGATCCGCAGCAGAATCTGCAACGCAGATTCTGTGCGGCATTGATGCGGACAGTTGCGGAGGAAATCCGCCACGTGTGGTCATGCCCTAAACAGAAAGCCAGAGTGTCATCATGATGCCGGCTGCACGAAAATCACGCAGCCGCGCACCATATGCTGATGACAAACGGACCCTCTGCGCGCGCAAAACGCAGTGTTTTTTGCGTGCGCAAAATGCACGCGCTCGTGTGAATCCGGCCTATGGGTGGATTGGATTCACACGTGGCAGATATTTTTGCAGAAATTTCTGCGACTGAAAATCAGTTCCATTCATAAATGTGGTGGTTTCTGCAATAGGTGAATGGAACTGATTTTCAGTTGCAGAAGTCTCTGCAACAAAATCTGCCGCATGTGACTGCACCCTAAGGGCGGATTCAGATGAACGTGATTTTCCTCCGTGCAGCCCGCGTGGTATTCATGCGGGTCGCACGGACCTAAATAAGTCTATGGGGCAGTGCAGACAGTCCGTGAGTTTTGCGCAGTGTGAGTCCACTGCGTAAAACTCACGACATGTTCTATATTTAGGCGTTTTTCGCGCATCACGCACCCATTGAAGTCAATGGGTGCGTGCAAATCACGCATGCCCCACGGAAGCACTTCCGTGGGACAAGCGTTATTCGCGCAACAGCAGTAAAAGAATGAATGTAAACAGAAAAGCACCACGTGCTTTTCTGTGTACAAACATCCAAACGGAGTGTCATAATGATGGCGGCTGCGCGAAAAGCACGCAGCCGCGCATCCATATGAACAGGACACACGGAGCTGACACGCTGCTGCCACGTGCGCAAAATGCAGCGTTTTGTGCGCGCGCAAAACGCTCACGTTCGTCAGAATCCGCCCTTAGGCTGGGTTCACACGACCCATTTTCAGACGTAAACGAGGCGTATTATGCCTCGTTTTACGTCTGAAAATAGGGCTACAATACGTCGGCAAACATCTGCCCATTCATTTGAATGGGTTTGCCGACGTACTGTGCAGACGACCTGTCATTTACGCGTCGTCGTTTGACAGCTGTCAAACGACGACGCGTAAAAATACAGCCTCGTCAAAAGAAGTGCAGGACACTTCTTTGGACGTTTTTGGAGCTGTTTTTTCATAGACTCCAATGAAAATAGCTCCAAAAACGGACGTAAAAAAAGGCGCGAAAAACGCCAAGAAAAATGCGAGTTGGTCAAAAAACGTCTGAAAAGCAGGGTCTGTTTTCCCTTGAAAACAGCTCTGGATTTTCAGACGTTTTTGGTCGCTACGTGTGCACATACCCTAAGGCTGAATGCACATGTTGCGCATTACATGCTGATTTCCCGCACATATTTTTAAGCAGCAAACCTGCAGCATAATACAGTATCAGCAAAGTAGATGAGATTTCAAGAAATTTCATCTACACGGTGGAGATTTTTTCTGCATGTAATTTGACTAGCGGTGCGTATTTAAAAATCCTCAGCATGTCAATGTTGATAACGCCATACAGTCCCCCCTGTAGATGACGCCATACAGCCCCCCTGTGGATAGCGCCATACAGCCCCCCTGTAGATAACGCCATACAGCCCCCTCTGTAGATAACGCCATACAGCCCCCTCTGTAGATAACGCCATACAGTCCTTCTGTGGATAGCGCCATACAGCCCCCTGTAGATAACGCCATACAGCCCCCTGTAGATAGCGCCATACAGCCCCCTCTGTAGATAACGCCATACAGCCCCCTCTGTAGCTAACGCCATACAGCCCCCCTGTAGGTAGCGCCATACAGCCCCCCTGTAGATAGCGCCATACAGCCCCCTCTGTAGATAACGCCATACAGCCCCCCTATAGATAATGCCATACAGCCCCCTGTAGATAACGGCATACAGCCCCCTCTGTAGATAACGCCATACAGCCCCCTCTGTAGATAACGCCTTACAGTCCCCCTGTGGATAGCGCCATACAGCCCCCTGTAGATAACGCCATACAGCCCCCTGTAGATAGCGCCATACAGCCCCCTCTGTAGATAACGCCATACAGCCCCCTCTGTAGCTAACGCCATACAGCCCCCCTGTAGATAGCGCCATACAGCCCCCCTGTAGACAACGCCATACAGCTCCCTGTAGATAGCGCCATACTGCCCCCTCTGTAGATAACGCCATACAGCCCCCTCTGTAGATAACGCCATACAGCCCCCCTATAGATAATGCCATACAGCCCCCTGTAGATAACGCCATACAGCCCCCTCTGTAGATAACGCCATACAGCCCCCTCTTTAGATAACGCCTTACAGTCCCCCTGTGGATAGCGCCATACAGCCCCCTGTAGATAACGCCATACAGCCCCCTGTAGATAGCGCCATACAGCCCCCTCTGTAGATAACGCCATACAGCCCCCTCTGTAGCTAACGCCATACAGCCCCCCTGTAGATAGCGCCATACAGCCCCCCTGTAGACAACGCCATACAGCTCCCTGTAGATAGCGCCATACTGCCCCCTCTGTAGATAACGCCATACAGCCCCCTCTGTAGATAACGCCATACAGCCCCCCCCTGTAGATAACGCCATACAGCCCCCTTTGTAGATATCTACAGAGGGGGCTGTATGGCGTTGTCTACAGGGGGGACTGTATGGCGCTATCTACAGAGGGGGCTGTATGGCGTTATCTACAGGGGGGCTGTAAAAAAGGCACTATCTACAAGGGGGGGGGGGGTTGTGTGACACCCAGGGGAGGGGGGGGCCCAGTCAAAAGTTTGCTATGGGGCCCAGTCTTTCCTAGTTACGCCCCTACCTCTTAGGTTCTGTTTTCTTACACCCTGTACCTCTGGATCCGAAAATCTGTTTGCTGGGGTTGATTGATGCCCTACCGAGTGATGGACATCAAAATATGGCATTTATGAGAGCCCTATTTATGGCCACCAAGTGTATAGCATCCTAATGGATGTCTACCAGAACTTCTTCTGTTGAAGATTAGGTCTCATTCAAGAACCATACTCTTAAATTTATAAGCTAGTCTATGCTTATAGGGCTTGCCCTTATAAATTTTAGCTTTTGTGAGCTCGATGGTTGGATATGCCAGGCTGTGCAGATGTTTTGCTAGTTCAGTAAAGAGTGTTGGGCAGATGATCATGCTTCCAAAGGTATTATACCTGATTCTATTATATCTGTCACCTGAGCCACGTTATCAGGTTTCTTATTGTGGAATATTTGGAATGTAGAGTGACTGTGACTGATTTTATTGGACTTTACTGTAGGCATTGTTATTATTTGTTTTATATATATACTGTATATATAAAAAAAATTGTCTCGGTTTGTCTTCTCTAGTTGATGGTTTCTGGAGGGTGGGTCCTTATGTTTCTGGGAGGGGAGTATGGGTGGGTTTTAGGGGTTCCTTTGTTTTTATTTTAATAGTGAAATTGTTCTTTCTACAATAAGTTGTATAAAAATAATTTTTAATCACATGTCTATAAGTCTGAAATATAAAATGCACTATATACAACTGCGTTTTGGTTTGTGCCATTTTTTGTTGCTTTTTTTATGGTTGTATTTCTTTTTTTTGCCACACCCAGCATGCACCAAGTGTGGCATTTTTTCTTGCATTTTTCACATAGACAAAAAAATCTATGTGTGAAGGAAGCCTTTAAATGCTTTTTTAGCGTTTTTGCAAACCCCTTCCTGAAATCTGTTGTATATTTATGGCGCTGTCGGCATGGGGATCCCACAGAGGCAGAGTACAGTTATGGCACGATGATGTTGCGGGCTCAGAAGCTGAGCCTGTGCCATCACCAGTGAGTATCAGCAGTATATTACAGCTGACACTCTGCTGTAACGGCCGGGATCGGAGCTAGGTCCGATTCTGCTCATTTAACACCACAGATGCAGCGGTCAATAGCAACCGCAGCATCTAAGTAGTTTGTAGCCCAATGCCCTCCCCTGCAATCTGCTATGGCAACCAGAGGCCGAGTATTGGCTTCCAGTTCTGCATTCTACAGAAGCCTAGAGGCAGGGCCTCATAGTAGTGCAATGTGATATAACAGCTATCATGTCCTTCAAGTCCTCTAGTGGGACTAAAAAATAAATAAAAAAAAGTAAAAAACAAAGTTGTACAAAAATAAAAGCTTCGAGTTAAAAAAAATATATCTTTTTTTCCCCATAAAAAGGACTTTATTTAAAAAAAATAAAAAAAATAAAACTATATATAAATGACATTGCTGTGTCCGTAACAAACCAAACTATAAAACTATCTTATTTATCCCGTATCGTGAACGCTATAAAAAAAAAAGAAAAACAATGCCAGAATTGCTATTTTTTAATTACATTGCCTCCCAAACAATGAAATAAAAATTTTGCAAAAAGTTGCATTCACTCCAAAGTAGAAACTACATCTTGTCCTGCAAAAAAACAAGACCTCACACAGCTCCATCGGCAGAAAAAAAAAAAAAAGTTATGGCTCCAATAAGGAGAGGATAAAAAAACCCATCCTGATATACAGGCCAGAGGAAAAACATTCCTTCAGCTTCTAGAAGTGGTTAGCATTGCTCTAATATTTGGGAACCAGGAAGGGGAGGGCCCAAGCACATCTGCTGGAAGCGATAGCCCCATATTATCCAAAGAAAACACTTTCCCAGAAAATTTTCCTAAATTATAAGGAGGAAAGGTCCCAAAAAAGGTGTAGATTGTGTACCAAGGTTAATAATACGAAAATACATCATTTATCAGTGCAATACTACTGACCTGTGCATAAAGGATGGCTTCAAAGCACATTTATGGATTATAATTTGTATTATTTACCACATTATAATACCACCTTAGGGCATGACCACACATGGCGGAATTCCTCCGCAACTGTCCGCATCAATGCCGCACCTAATCCGGGTTGCGGATTACGGCTGCGGATCTGCACAAAATGTGCAGAAAATTGATGCGGACTAGCTGCTGCGGACTGCGGGAAAAGTGCTTCCCTTCTCCCTATCAGTGCAGGATAGAGAGAAGGGACAGCACTTTCCCTAGTGATAGTAAAAGAAATTCATACTTACCGCCCGTTGTCTTTATGACGCGTCCCTCCTTCGGCATCCAGCCCGACCTCCCTGGATGACGCGGCAGTCCATGTGACCGCTGCAGCCTGTGCTTGGCCTGTGATTGGCTGCAGCCGTCACTTACACTGAAACGTCATCCTGGGAGGCCGGACTGGAGACAGAAACAGGGAGTTCTCGGTAAGTACGAACTTCATTTTTTTTTACAGATACATGTATATTGGGATCGGTAGTCACTGTCCCGGGTGCAGAAACAGTTACTGCCGATCGCTTAACTCTTTCAGCACCCTGGACAGTGACTATTTACTGACGTCTCCTAGCAACGCTCCCGTCATTACGGGAGCCCCATTGACTTCCTCAGTCTGGCTGTAGACCTAGAAATACATAGGTCCAGCCAGAATGAAGAAATGTCAAGTTAAAAAAGCAAGACGCATCCGCAGCACACATAACATGTGCATGACAGCTGCGGACTTCATTGCGGAACTTTGAATCTCCATTGAAGTCAATGGAGAAATTCCGCCATGAGTCCGCCACTGCTCCGCAACAGACAGAGCATGCTGCGGACACCAAATTCCGCTCCGCAGCCTATGCTCCGCAGCGGAATTGTACGCATCGTGTAAACGAACACTGCTAAATTAAAGTGAAAGTCAATGGAGAAACGGCTCCGCTGCGGAATAACGCTGCGGAGTGTCCGCAGCGGAATTTAAGTGAAATTCCGCCATGTGTGAACCCGCCCTTATTATACACTAATGCACTCAGCACAGCTTTACCTACACCATCCCATTATAAACTGAAATACCAGTAAACCACAAACAAAACTACTATTGGCATATATGTTCACACGGAGTGTTTTCAGACGTTTTTCGGGGCCGTAAATGGCTGAGAAATCGGAGGCAGAATGCCTCTAAACCTCTGCCCATTTCAATGGGAAAAACGGCATTCTGTTCCGACAGGGCGGTTTTTAAAGTTTTTTTTCAAAACGGTCGCGCAAAACAATGGCCACGAAAAAGAAGTGCATGTCACTTCTTGAGCCGTTTTTGGAGCCGTTTTTCATAGACTCTATAGTAAAACAGCTCCAAAAACGGGCGTTAAAAACGCCGCAAAAAACGCGACTTTGATTAAAAAACGTCTGAAAATCAGGAGCTCTTTTACCTTGAAAAAAACTCTGTATTTTCAGAAGTTTTTTTGCTAAGCGTGTGAATACACTCTCACACAAAATACCCACTCCAAAGACCAAATGGCGCTCAATCCCTTCTGAAATCTACAATGTGCCCAAACCAACTTTTTTGGTGTTTCCACACACGGGAGAAATTGCTTTACAAATGTTGGGTTTTTGTTTTGTCTTTTAGCTATAATGACATCACCAGCCAATTCTTATTAATTAGGCAAAAAACCTGTGGGGTCAAAATGCTCACTATACCCCTAGATTAATTTTTCAAGGGGTGTAGTTCACCACATGGAGTCACTTCTCAGGGATTTCCACTGTGCTGGTACCTCAGGGGCTCTGTAAATGCGACATGGTGCCCAGAAACCAATCTCATATAAAGGTGGCTCAAAGCCACTTTGGAATTTAACTGGTCCTTTAAAAGTATAGGTTTTGGAAATTATCTTGAAAATGTGAGAAATTACAGCTAAATTTATAAGCCTTCTAATGTCCTAGAAAAATAAACGAACGTTCCAAAAAAACGATGCCAACATAAAGTAGACATATAGGAAATGTCAACTAGTAACTACTTTGTGTGGTATAATAGCATAGTGTCTGTCTTAGGGCTCACTTACACGAGCGTGTGCGTTTTGCGCACACAAAAAACGCTGCGTTTTGCGTGCGCAAAAGGCACTTAACAGCTCCGTGTGTCAGCCCCGTAAGATGCACGGCTGCATCGTCTTTATGACACTCCGTTTGAATGTTTGTTGGTAAGCTATTGTTTCCGTGAAAAAAACCTGAGACTTTACGGAATGGAAACAAACTGAAACGGAAGCATTACCATTGAAATCAATGGTAATGCAAATTGCAGCTATAGTTTCCGTTCGGCTTTCTGTTCATCTGTACATCTGATGGAATAGATGAACGGAAACCCCAAACGGAACCCGACGCTGATGTGAACAGGCCCTAATTCAGTCATACTTTGAGGTTACTTTTCGTTCCTATGTGTATTCAATTTCTCTTTTATTACAGAGCAGCCTTAATAAGATTGAAGGACTTGGTGTCGCATCCCTTAGTGTGATGTATGTGTCCCTCAGTCTCTCCTCACTATTGCTACCTCCTCTACTAATAAAGAAAATTGGATGCAAATGGACTATAGTAGCATCTATGTTTTGCTTCATCTCCTACAGTCTGTGCAACTTCTACCCAAGCTGGTAAATATTTACATACATTTTGGTGTGTGTTTTTAGACTTTTCTCAAAATAGAAGTGAATTATCTTTTTTATTTTTATGGTATGTATTATGTTATACCAAGTCAATTTTGACCTATACAAGGATTCTCCAATATTATAAGAAGCTCTTGCTAGTGGCTATTAGAATTTTTTTCTGGCTGTTTTAAAACTTAAAGAGGCTCTGTCACCAGATTTTGCAACCCCTATCTGCTATTGCAGCAGATAGGCGCTGCAATGTAGATTACAGTAACGTTTTTATTTAAAAAAAACGAGCATTTTTGGCCAAGTTATGACCATTTTTGTAGTTATGCAAATGAGGCTTGCAAAAGTCCAAGTGGGTGTGTTTAAAAGTAAAAGTCCAAGTGGGTGTGTATTATGTGCGTACATCGGGGCGTTTTTAATACTTTTACTAGCTGGGCGCTCTGATGAGAAGTAACATCCTCTTCTCTTCACAACGCCCAGCTTGTGACAGTGCAGATCTGTGACGTCACTCACAGGTCCTGCATCGTGACGGCCACATTGGCACCAGAGGCTACAGCGGATTCTGCAGCAGCATCAGCGTTTGCAGGTAAGTCGATCTTACCTGCAAACGCTGATGCTGCTGCAGAATCAACTGTAGCCTCTTCTGCCGATGTGGCCGTCACGATGCAGGACCTGTGAGTGACGTCACAGATCTGCACTGTCAGAAGCTGGGCGTTCTGAAGAGAAGAGGATGTTACTTCTCTTCAGAACGCCCAGCTAGTAAAAGTATTAAAAACGCCCCGATGTACGCACCTAATACACGCCCACTTGGACTTGTACTTTTAAACACACCCACTTGGACTTTTGCAAGCCTCATTTGCATAATTACAAAAATGGTCATAACTTGGCCAAAAATGCTCGTTTTTTTAAAATAAAAACGTTACTGTAATCTACATTGCAGCGCCTATCTGCTGCAATAGCAGATAGGGGTTGCAAAATCTGGTGACAGAGCCTCTTTAAAGGATCTACATGTTGGAATAATTTTGACATCAGCATTTTAGGAGGATGATAATAAATGTAATAAAAGGTCTCTAAAAAAAAAAGGTTTAAAAGCTCCTATGTTCTTTTTTAGGCCGACCCTAATTATTTCCTCTATACTTGTTGGACTAGGAGGTGGGCCCCTGTGGGCAAGCAAAAGCACTTATTTAACAATTGCTGGAACCAAATATGCAGAAACCTGTGGCAAATTATCAAGAGATGTTATTAACCAGTATTTTGGGATATTCTTTCTAATTTGCCAAACTTGCCGTGTTTGGGGAAATCTTATTTCTTCCTTGGTATTTCACTTAACACCAAATGCAGGTAAAATATCCATGTTACCACGTCAGTAATAAATTAGCATCATTTTAGTACAATGACATTTTTTTAGTCTTCTTTGTGAAATTCATTTTTTACTTTTCTTAATATTTGCATAAGCATTATATGCAGCTCATTGTAATCGAATATTAATTGACAGAGCCTTTAATAAGTATTTTATATGGTCAGCACTCAGAAGGTGCATTACTCATGTTATGTTACAGTGAACTATATTACATTACATGGAACTATAGTTATATTCATGAGACTTCCATTCACTGTATGTTGCTTTATTTCAATTTTGTTTTTAGGTCTGGATGCTCCAAATCAAACTATATGTGGAGCAGGTGACTGCCCAGCTGAGTTGACCCAGACTGGAAATAGCACATCTGGCCGTCCATCAAACACTGTGATCTATATTCTACTTGGATCTTATACTGGTACGTAGTTATACACTAATGAAACGTTTAAAGGGGTTTTCTGGGCCCCTTCAGTCAGTTGTTTAGTGGTGGTGTCGGAGTCGAACCCCCACCGATCTCATATTGATAACCTATCCTAAGGATAGGTCATCAATATCAAAGTCTTGGAAAACCCCTCTAATGTTTTTACACTGTGATCATTTTTTTTAATGTAATTCAAATGGTTTCTTCACACTTTTTTTGGCAGTATGTTCTAGTCCTTCTCAATGATTCAGAATATCATCAAAAAGTTAATTTTATTTCAGTAATTAAATTCAAAAAGTGAAAATCATATATTATATACATTCATTACACAGAGTGATCTATTTCCAGCATTTTTTTCTTTTAATGTTGAATATTATGGCTAACAGTTAATGAAAACACAAGATTTTGTGTGTATAAGCCCAATTTCAAAAATGATTTTTAACCCCTTCAGGACTGAGCCTGTTTTGGCCTTCAGGACGAAGCCGATTTTTCAAATCTGACATGTGTCACTTTATGTGGTAATAACTCTGAAATGCTTTTACCTATCCAAGTGATTCTGAGATTGTTTTCTCGTGACATATTGTACTTTATGTTAGTGAAAAAATTTGGTCAATAAATTCAATATTTATTTGTAAAAAACACCAAGATTTAGAGAAAATTTGCAAAAATGTGCATTTTTTCTAAATTTAAATGTATCTACTTGTAAAACAGATAGTAATACCACACAAAATACTTACTAATTTATATTTCCCATATGTCTACTTTATGTTTGCATAATTTTTTGAACGTCCTTTTATTTTTCTAGGACGTTACAAGGCTTAGAACTTTAACAGCAATTTCTCATATTTTCAAGAAAATTTCAAAAGGCCATTTTTTCAGGGACCAGTTCAGTTCTGAAGTAGCTTTGAGGGCCTTATATATTAAAAAGTCCCCATAAATCACCCCATTTTGAAAACTGCACCCCTCAAGGTATTCAAAACAGCATTCAGAAAGTGTTTTAATCCTTTAGGCGTTTCACAGGAATTAAAGCAATGTAGAGATGAAATTTACAAATTTCATTTTTTTTTGCCAAAATTCATTTGTAATACAATTTTTTCAGTACCACAGAAGGTTTTACCCAAGAAACTCAACTCAATACTTATTGCCCAGATTCTGCAGTTTTTAGAAATATCCCACATGTGATCCTAGTGTGCTAATGGACTGAAACACCGGCCTCGGAAGCAAAGGAGCACCTAGAGGATTTTGGGGCCTCATTTTTTATAGAATATATTTAGGCACCATGTCAGGTTTGAATAGGTCTTGTGGTGCCAAAACAGTAAAGACCCCCCAAAAGTGACCCCATTTTGGAAACCACACCCCTCAAGGAATTTATCTAGCATTTTGAACCCACAGTTTTTTTGCTAAATTTATTTGAATTAGTATGTGACGATGAAAATCTACTTTTTTTCTGAAAAAACATAGAAATTTTTAATTTTTACAAGGAATAAAGTATAAAAAAACACCCCAACATATCTTAAGCAATTTCTTCCGATCATAGCAATACCCCATATGTGGTAATAAACTGCTATTTAGACCCACAGCAGGGCTCAGAAGGGAAGGAGCGCCATTTGGATTTTGGATTTCTGATTTTGCTGGAATAGTTTTCAGTGCCGTGTCGCGTTTGCAATGCACTAGAGGAACCAAAATAGTGGAAACCCCCCAAAAGTGACCCCATTTTGGAAACTACACCCCTCACTGAATTTTTTTTAGGGGTAAAGTTAGCATTTTGACTAAACAGTTGTTTTTCCGAATTCATTGGAATTAGTCTGTAAAGGTAAAAATCAACTTTTTTGCTGAAAAAACATAGCCATTTTTAATTTTTACAAGGAATAAAAGAGAAAAAGCACCCCAACATTTGTAAAACAATTTCTCCCGATTACGTAAATACGCCATATGTGGTAATAAAGTGCTGTTTGGACCCACACCGGGGCTTAGAAGGGAAGGAGTGCTATTTGGTTTTTGGAGCTCAAATTTTGCTGGAATAGTTTTTGGGTGTCATGTCGAATTTGCAAAGCCCTCGAGGGACCGAAACAGTGGACGCCCCTCAAAAGTAACCCCATTTGGAAAACTACACCACTTAAGGAAACTATCTAGGGGTATAGTGAGCATTTAGACCCCACAGGTCTTTTGCAGAATTTATTAGAATTGGGCCGTGAAAATTAATATCAACATTATTTCCACTAAAATGTTGCATTTTTTAAATTTCACAAAGGATAAAGGAGAAAAAGCCGCCCAACGTTTGTAAAGCAATTTCTCCAGAGTACGGCTATACCCCATATGTGGTCATAAATGCTTTTTCATTAGAAAGTAATTAACCCTTTCCGGACTGATCCATGTTTTTCTTTTTCTTTTTAATTTTTCCCTCCCCGCATTCCGAGAGCCATAACGTTTTTATTTTTCCTTTAATAGAGTAGTGTGAAGGCTTATTTTTTGTGGGACGAGCTGTAGTTTTTATTGGTGCCATTTGTTGGTACATACAACTTTTTTAGCACTTTTTATTACATTTTTTGATAGAACCAAGGTGACAAAAAAACTGCGATTTTGCCGTTTTAAATTCTTTATTTTTCACCGTACAAGTTCACCGTACAAGTTAAATAATGGTATATTGTAATAGTTTGGCAGCGATACCAATTTTGTGTATTTTTTTTTTACATTACTTTAGAGAAAAAATGTGAAAAAGTTTTTTTTTGGGACTTAAAATATTTATTTAATTTTTTCCACTAATAATAACTATTTACTTTTGTTGTTACACATTTTATTAGTCCCCCTGGGAGACTTGAACCAGCGATCGTTAGATCACTGGTAGAATACACTGCAATACTAATGTATTGCAGTAAATTGTCATTTTTACATGCTCCTGTAACAGCGAGATTGCTGTTTCTGTCCGTTAGGCCGGATTCACACGAGCGTTGCGTTTTTGCGCGCGCAAACAACGCAGCGTTTCGCGCGCGCAAACACTATTTGACAGCTACGTGTGTCATCCGTGTCTGATGCGCGGCTGCGTGATTTTCGCGCAGCCGGCATCATAGAGATGAGGCTTGTCGACGCCCGTCACTGTCCAAGGTGCTGAAAGAGCTAAATCTTTCAGCACCCTCGACAGTGAATGCCGAACACAACAGCGAAAAACCTGTAAAAAAAAAGATAAAGTTCCTACTTACCGAGAACTTCCCGGCCGTTGCCTTGGTGACGCGTCCTTGGTGACGCGTCCTTGGTGACGCGCCTCTCTTGATATTGAGCCCCACCTCCCTGGATCACGCGGCAGTCCAAGTGACCGCTGCAGCCTGTGATTCGCTGCAGCCTGTGCTTGGCCTGTGATTGGCTGGAGCTGTCACTTGAACTGAAGTGTCATCCCGGGAGGTCGGACTGCAGGAAGGAGACAGGAGTAATCGGTAAGTTAGAACTTCGTTTTTTTTTACAGGTTCATGTATTTTGGGATCGCAAGTCACTGTCTATGGTGCTGAAACAGTTTAACTCTTTCAGCACCATGCACAGTGAATGTCTCCCGACATCGCGGACCGGAATTTTTTTTGCCGAGTTCGGCCAAAACGAGTTTGGCCGAACCCGGTGAAGTTAGCTTCGGTTGTCGGGTTTCGCTAATCGCAAAGACACTCCGTTTGGATGTTCGGAAACAGAAAAGCACGTGGTGCTTTTCTGTTTACATTCATCCTTTTGACAGCTGTTGCGCAAACACGCAGTTCGCACGGAAGTGCTTCCGTACGACATGCGTGGTTTTCACGCACCCATTGACTTCAATGGGTGCGTGATGCGTTGAAAACGCTGAATCAACGGACATGTCGTGAGTTTTTTGCAACGGAGCAACGCTGCGCAAAAAACGCTGCCATGTCTGCACGGCCCCATTGTCTAATATAGCTACGGGCAACGCACGTGAAAATCACGCGCGTTGCACGCGCGTATTTTACGTTCGTCTGAATAAGCCCTTAGTCCCGGGTATCAGCTGTAATACACAGCTGACACCCGCAGCGTATGGCGCGGGCTCAGTGCGTGAGACGCTCCATACATCTCCCCCACACCACGACATGCTATTAAGTCATGGTGCGCGAAAGGTTTCATGCGCAGCGGATGGTGCAAAGTGAAAAATTACAATTTTCGACTGATGTGCCATTTTAGTGCACTATATGTTGTGCCCAGTTTGTGCAACAAATACCACAAATAAAATATTAACCGGGTTCTCCCGGGAATGGTGATGCCATATCGGTGGACTTAAACGGCTGTTTGGGCACGCTGTAGGGCTCAGAAGGGAGGGAGCGGCATTTGGCTTTTGGAGCGCAGATTTAGCTTGGTAGTAGCTCTGGCGTTTTGCTGGTATTACAGTTTATAATGTGGGGGTAGATGTAGGCTGGGCAGAGTACATCAGGGGCATAATAAGAGGGTATAATAATGCGGTAAATAAATAATAATCCGCAGATATGTGGCCAGTGTGGCACTTATAAATGGCGCCTGATCTTATCCGCTTTTGGAACACTGCACATTTTGCATCGCCATATTCTGGGAGCCAGAACTTTTTTTATTTTTTCACCACCGGAGCCGAGGGAGGGCTTATTCTTTGCGGGACAATCTGTAGATTTCATTGGTACCATTTTGGGGTACATGCGATTTTTTTGATCACTTTTTATTCAATTTTTCGGCAAGCAAGTTGACCAAAAACAATCAATTCTGACAATGTTTTTTATTTATTTTTTACGGCGTTCACCCTGGGCTAAAAATTACCATTATATTTTATTCTGCGGGTCGATACGATTACGGCGATACCATATGTATATCGTTATTTTTACATTTTACAGCGTTTGCGCAATAAAATAACTTATTTATAAAATAAACTATTTTTTGTGTCACCATATTCTGAGAGCCATAACTTTTTTATTTTTCTGTCAAAAAAGCTGTGTAAGGGCTTGTTTTTTGCGGGACGGGATGTAGTTTGTATTGGTACCATTTTGGCGTACATGCGACTTTTTGATCACTTTTTATTGTATATTTTGGGAGGGGTGGTGACCAAAAAATAGTGGTTCTGGCATAGTTTTTAGTTTATTTTATTTGCGGTGTTCACCGTGCGGGAAAAATAACATTACGAACGCGGCGATACCAAATATGTGTACTTTTTTTTTTACGTGTTATTTTTTTCCTATAATAAAAGACTTACTATAGGAAAAAAAGCAGTTCTTGTTTATGTCACTTATAACTTTTATTTTTACACTTTTTTTTGAACATTTTCATTCTTTTTTTTACTTTTTTTACTTTTCCCACTAGGGGACAATTAGACTTGCAGCTCTGATCGATGCTGGAATACATTATACTACCTACGTAGTGTAATGCATTCCAACTGTCATTGTGACGTTACAGTCACACTGACAGGAAGCCTACGACGACCACCCTCCGGCTGGTCCTCATAGGCTTCGGTACATGGCAGCCCGGAAGCCATTTTCTGGCGTCCGGTTGCCATGGGTACCATCGCCAGTCCCCATGATTTCACTGGGGGCTGCCGATCTCTGCTAAACTCCTTAGATGTGGCGATCGGAATCGACAGCCGCATCGAAGGGGTTAACTGCCGAAATCAGCGGTGATGGGCCGCTGATCGGCAACAGGGAATGCAGGGCAGACACCCTGCACACTTAACCGCCGCTGCGGTGTAGCGCCGCGCGGCGGTTAATTGTCAAAGCACAGACGTAACTGCACGTCGAGGTGCGCGAAGTTACTGCTCACCTCGACGTGCATTAACGGCAAGGTGCGGGAAGGGGTTAATACAGAAATGTAGGCCTACTGAAAAGTATGTACAGTATATGCACTCAATACTTGGTCGGGCTCCTTTTGCATGAATTACTGCATCAATGCGGTGTGGCATGGGGGCGATCAGCCTGTGGCACTGCTGAGGTGTTATGGAAGCCCAGGTTGCTTTGATAGCGGCCTTCAGCTCGTCTGCATTGTTGGGTCTGGTGTCTCATCTTCCTTTTGACAATACCCTATAGATTCTCTATGGGGTTTAGGTCAGGTGAGTTTGCTGGCCAATCAAGCGCAGTGATACTGTGGTTATTAAACAAGGTATTGGTACTTTTGGCAGTGCGGGCAGGTGCCAAGTCCTGCTGGAAATTTAAATCAGCATCTCCATAAAGCTTGTCAGCAGAGGGAAGCATGAAGTGCTCTAAAATTTCCTGGTAGACGGCTGAGTTGACTCTGGACTTGATATAACATAGTGGACCAACACTGTCGCTCAGTGGCCCAAAGTCCTGTTTTTAGATTCAAACCCACCTGACCTAAACCCCATAGAGAATTTATGGGGTATTGCCAAGAGAAAGATGAGAGACACCAGACCCAACAATGCGGACGAGCTGAAGGCCGCTATCTAAGCAACCTGGGCTTCCATAACACCTCAGCAGTGCCACAGGCTGATCGCCTCCATGCCACGCCGCATTGATGCAGTAATTCATGCAAAAGGAGCCCGACCAAGTATTGAGTGCATATACTGTACATACTTTTCAGTAGGCCTACATTTCTGTATTAACCCCTTCCCGCACCTTGCCGTTAATGCACGTCGAGGTGAGCAGTAACTTCGCGCACCTCGACGTGCAGTTACGTCTGTGCTTTGATAGTTAACCGCCGCGTGGCGCTACACTGTAGCGGCGGTTAACTGTGCAGGGTGTCTGCCCTGCATTCTTTTTTCTATCAGATCAGATCTGCTGCAGAACAAAAAAAGACCAACAACTGTAGTTTTACATTAGTTTCATTATAAACATTGCTGTGGAATATAGTTATGACTAATGGAGGTGATTTTCCCGAGACTTCCCTCAACAATTGTCTCATTATAGTGCTCGCAAAGCATTGGGACACTTTTGTGAATTTTTTAATGTCCCCAAACTTGGAAATCATGAAACAGTTTTCTTGTAATTTTTGTTCTAGTATGCTGTCCAAATCACTAGCCAATCCGATCTGCTCATAAACACTATTCATATCAGCGTCATATACACAATATATATTCATAGTCATTTTCTCTTTTTTCAACTCAATGGTTCTTAGGGAATATTTATCCTTGATGTTGATCACACTGTATGTGTTTGTAATGTAGATGAAGTCTAACTTGTATTCACTGAATGTCTGTTACTTCCTCTTTAAGGATGCGGAGTGTTAGCTGTGTTATTGATAATCATATTTTTGGATCAAGTGCAAGGAGACAGAGATGAAAAACAAGTTAACTGTGGTTCCACACTTCTTTTAGCATTCAAGCATCTCCGTGATAAACGACAATGTCTTCTTATTCCACTAACTATGTTCAGTGGTTTTGAACAAGGCTTCATTGCCAGCGATTTCACCAAGGTACACTTTACAGTTGTATATGTTAGCTCATTTGGCCTTGTTCACAGGGTCCAGATTAGCTGCAGATTTTTCCAGTATTGTTCAAGCCAAAACCAGGAAAAAAATATATAAAGGAAGGCCTAAGGGCATGCCAGACGTGGCGGAATTGCTCTGGAATTCCGCTGCGGACACGTTTCTCCATTGCCTTCCACAGCTTTTTAGTAGGGTTCGTTTACACGTTGCGGAGCATAGGCTGCGGTGCGGAATTTGGTGTCCGCAGCATACACTGACTGTTGCGGACGTGTAGCGTACTTGTTGCGGACTCATTGCGGAATTTCTCCATTGACTTCAATGGGGAGTCAAAATTCCGCAATGAAGTCCGCAGATGTTATGTGTGCTGCGGAGCGTATTGTTTTTATTAACATGACATTTCTTCATTCTGGCTGGACCTATGTATTTCTAGGTCTACAGCCAGACTGAGGAAGTCAATGGGGCTCCCGTAATTACGGGTGACTAAGTGTGTGCACACGTAATTACGGGAGCGTTGCTAGGCGACGTCAGTAAATAGTCACTGTCCAGGGTGCTGAAAGAGTTAAGCGATCGGCAGTAACTGTTTCAGCACCCTGGACAGTGACTTCCGATCACAATATACATCAACCTGTAAAAAAATAGAAGTTCATACTTACCGAGAACTCCCTGCTTCTTCCTCCAGTCCGGCCTCCCAGGATGACGTTTCAGTCCAAGTGACGGCTGTCACATGGACTGCCGCATCATCCAGGGAGGTCGGGCTAGATGGCGAAAGAGGGACGCGTCACCAAGACAACGGCCGGGTAAGTATGAATTTATTTTTACTTTTACTAGGGAAAGGGCTGTCCCTTCTCTCTAACTTGCACTGATAGAGAGAAGGGAAGCCCTCTTCCCCTCAATACGCAACGGCTAGTCCGCATCAATTTAATGTCCATTTTACGCAAAGCCGCAACAGAATCTGCAACGCAGATTCTGTGCGGCATTGATGCGGACAGTGGCGGAAGAACTCCGCCACGTCTGGGCATACCCTTAAAGTGTCTCGTCTACTGAATCAAGTTTTGGCTTAACAAATGCAAGCAAAATCTGCAGAAAATCTGCACTGTGTGAACAAGGCCCTCATGTGGTATGGTTATGTGGCGCTTTTTACCTGCAGATGTTTCTATTGCAATATAGGAAAACATATTTTAATAAATTACTTATTAGAGACTATTTTACAATACTTTATAGTAATTTCAAATTCTATACTTAGAATATATATATATATATACTGTATTTAAAAAGAAGTAATAATACTATGTCTATACAATTGTTATGTACTACTAAATCTAGGTTTACTGTGGTGCCGTCAAGGCTCAAAGCTGCAGTATTAGACACTGCCATACTAGTATGGATTTCGGTTATGTTCACACGGTTTACTTTCAGCCATTTTTTGGGCTGTAAATACCCCGAAAAACGGCTGAAAAAACGGAAGCTGAACGCCTACGAACATCTGCCCATTTCAATGGGAAAAACGTCGTTTCGTTCCGATGGGGCGGTTTTTTACACAGGCGTTTAAAAAAACGGCGTGTAAATAAACACCTCGTAAAAAGAAGTGCACGTCAATTCTTGAGCCTTTTTTGGAGCCGTTTTTCATTGTGTCGATAAAAAACAGCTCCAAAAACGGCCGCAAAAAACGTTTGTGGTTTTAAAAATGGCTGAAAATCAGAGGCTATTTTCCCTTGAAAACAGCTCCGTATTTTACAGCCGTTTTTCGTTTTGTGTGTGAACATACCCTCACGGTGTCAGGTGCAGCAGTGAAGGGGCAGAGGCACTCCACCGAGAGTCGTTGCCCCTTCGTTCTGCTGATCACTGGAAGTTTAGACACGTTCTGACCACACATTCATGACACGTGCTACGGATAGAACATAGGACATCAATGTAAAATCCTGAAAAATTCCATTAATTTACAAAGTTAATTATTGATTTTATATGTAAACTATAATGTGGTGCTTAACTGTGACCATAACGTTTGGTAAAGTCAATTTTTTTATTAATTTTTTTTTTTAATGTTTCTCCAGTCTTATGTAACCTGCATTTTGGGATTAAAATATGTGGGCTTTGTAATTATCTGCTTTGGTGTTACAAATTCAATATGTGCAGCTATATTTGGAAAACTGACTCAATATACAGGGAGAATTCCTCTGTTTATACTTGGTAAGTATATAACTTCATTTCTAATTATAATATGCTTCTAGAATTGTATTCCAATCACCAACAGTTACCAACAACAATTGGGCTGCTTGTATAAAAGTACATGCGCCATATGTTTCCTCTGCCAGGCTGAACAAGATACTTTTCCACATACAGTACAGTCCTGTGACAAAGTTTCACTTTTTGGTCGTCCATCATCTTGTTCTTAAATACTCACTTTCAATTTCCTAGGGTACTTTCCCCCAAGCATGTCTTTTAGGTGTTAAGATAACTTAGTCTTTGGCACATACAAGAGACCCGTTTTTCTTTTTTTTTCTTTTTTAGATGTAAAATCATAATTAAGCTAAAAAACTATTCAATTTAAAAAACGATTTGGCCAAAAATGTCGCAAGACTGCACCGTGTGAATACACTCTAAGGCCGGGATTACACGAGCGTGTGCGTTTTGCGCACGCAAAAAACGCTGCGTTTTGCGTGCGCAAAAGGCACTTAACAGCTCCGTGTGTCAGCAGCGTATGATCAGCGGCTGCGTGATTTTCGCGCAGCCGCCATCATTATGACACTCCGTTTGGATGTTTGTAAACAGAAAAGCACGTGGTGCTTTTCTGTTTACATTCATAGTTTGACAGCTGTTGCGCGAATCACGCGCGTCACACGGAAGTGCTTCCGTGTGGCATGCGTGATTTTCACGCACCCATTGACTTCAATGTGTGCATGATGTGCGAACAACGCACAAATATAGGACATATCGTGAGTTTTTCGCAGTGGACTCACGCTGCGCAAAAATCATGGACTGTCTGCACAGCCCCATAGACTAACATAGGTCCGTACGACACGTGTGAAAATAACGCGCGTTGCACGGACGTATATCACGCTCGTGTAAACGAGCCCTTAGGGTAAGTTCACACGTAATGTAAATACTGCAGATTTTCCGCAATGTATTTAGTTGCAGAAAATCTGCAGCATAAGGCCTTATTCACACGAACGTGTTATACGTCCGTGCTACGCACGTGATTTTCATGTGCGTCGCACGGACCTATGTTAGTGAATGGGGCCGTTCAGATTGTCAGGGAATTTCACGCAGCGTATGTGCGCTGCGTAAAACTCACGACATGTCCTATATTTGGCCATGTTTCGCGCAGCGCGCACCCACTGAAGTCAATGGGTGCGTGCAAATCGCGCATGGAAGCACTTCCGGGTGCCGCGCGTGATGCGCGCTGTAGTTGTAAAATAAATGAATGAAAACAGAAAAGCACCTTGTGCTTTTCTGTTTGCAAACATAAAACCAGAGTTTCATAATGATGCTGGCTGCGCGAAAATCACGCAGCCGCGTACCATATGCTGATGCCACACGGACCTTTTGCGCGCAAAAAACGCAGCATTTTTTGCGCGCGCAATACGGACAGGTCCGCGTGAATAAGGCCTTATAGAGTAGCAGTAGAGTGAATGAGATTTGAACAAATCTCATCCACACGCTCCGTAAATAATAAGCTGAAAAAACGCTCATGTTATTTAATCTGCAGCATTTCAATTGTATTTGCGTAATCGCTGCTTTTTTATTGTGGGTTTTCCCCATTGAATTTAATGCGGAAGTAAAACCCACAACAAATAGCAGATGTTGCGATTTTTACTGAGGAAAAACTTGCGATTATACTGAAGAAAATTCTTACACCTACCCAGAATTCTGTGCTTCTTCGTCCAGGCCGGCCTCCTTTGATGACGATTCATCCCATGTGATCGCTGCAGCCAATCACAGTCTGCAGTGGTCACATGGGATGAAACGCCATTGCAAGAGGCTGGTCTGCGGGACGTCAGAGGATCAGTATGGGCGTTTTTTTTTTTGCTTCAGTTTTCCACAGCGGACATTCCGGCCGAGAAACTGCACAACAATTTGGTGCGGTTTTTCGGCCGGAATTTCCTGCGGCTGCCAGGAAATTAATCTAATTCAATCATATGAAAAAAACAATGGAATTTAAATCAACACTTTGGCAAATATTAGTGAATATGGAATAACTGATCAACACTTTACAATTCAAAAGAATTAGAATCTTACTTACCTAATACTCCAACGTAAATAGGCAGAAACCCTGAACTACATTAACCCCTTCAGGACTGAGCCACTTTTGGACCAAATGACAGAGCCTCATTTTTTAAATCTGAGTGTTACTTTATGTGGTAATAACTCGGGAATGCTTTTACCTATCCAAGCGATTCTGAGAATGTTTTCTCGTGACATATTGTACTTTATGTTAGTGAAAAAATTTGGTCGATATATTCAATATTTTTGTGTGGAAAAACACCAAAATTTTGAGAACATTTGCAAAAAATTAGCATTTTCTAAATTCAAATGTATCTGCTTGTAAGACAGATAGTTATACCACACAAAATAGTTACTAGCTAACATCACCCATATGTCTACTTTAGATTGGCATCATTTTTTGAACATGCTGTTATTTTTCTAGGACGTTACAAGGCTTATAAGTTTAGCAGCAATTTCTCACATTTTCAAGAAAATGTCAAAAACCCATTTTTTTAGGGAACAGTTCAGTTGTCAAGTGGCTTTGAGGGCCTTATATATTAGAAACCCCCACAAATCACCCCACTTTAAAAACTGCACCCCTCAAAGTATTCAAAACAGCATTCAGAAAGTTTTTTTTAACCCTTTAGGCGTTTCACAGGAATTAAAGCAAAGTAGGGGGGAAATTTACAAATTTAATTTTATTTGCAGAAATTCCATTTTAATCAATTTTTCCTGTAATACTGAAGGTTTTTACCGGAGAAGCACAACTGAATATTTATTGCCCTGATTCTGCAGTCTTTAGAAATATTCCACATGTGGCCCTAGTGCGCTACTGGACTGAAATACCGGCCTCAGAAGCAAAGGAGCACATAGAGGATTTTAGGGCCTTCCTTTTCTTAGATTATATTTCAGGCACCATGTCAGGTTAGAAGAGGTCTTGTGGTGCCGAAACAAAGGAAACACCCCAAAAAATACCCCATTTTGGAAACTACACGCCTTGAGGAATTCATCTAGGGGTGTAGTGAGCATTTTGACCCCACAGGTGTTTCATAGATTTCATTAGAATTGGGCAGTGAAATTGAAAAATTACATTTTTTTCCACTAAGACGTAGCTTTAGGTAAAAATGTTTCATTTTCTCATCAAATAAAGGAGAAAAATCATCGTAACATTTGTAAAGCAACTTCTTCAGAGTATGAAAATACCCCATATGTGGTAATAAAGTACTGTATGAATACATATCAGGGCTCAGAAGGGAAGGAGCGCCATTTGGCTTTTGGAGAGCAGATTTTGCTGGATTGGTTTTTCTGCGCCATGTCGCTTTTGCAAAGCCCCTTAGGGAGCAGTACAGTGGAAGCTACCCAAAAGTGACTCCATTTGACAAACTACACCCATTGAGGAATTCATCTAGGGGTGTAGTGAGTGTCTCATATATTTTATTAGAAATGGGCAGTGAAAATGAAAAATTACATTATTTTCCAATAAGACGTAGCATTAGTTAAAAAATGTTCATTTTATCAACAAATAAAGGAGAAAAAGCACCATAACATTTGTAAAGCAACATCTTCAGAGTACGGAAATACCCCATATGTGGTCATAAACTGCTATTTGGACACACAGCAAGGCTCTAAAGGGAAGGAGCGCCATTTAGTATTTGGAGTGGAGAATTTATAAGATTTGTTTTTTGACACCATGTTGCATTGAGCTATAGTACCAGTACAGTGGTCCCCCCCCCCCCGAAAAATTACCCTATTTTGGAAACTAGATCCCTCAAAGAATTTATCTAGGGGTGTAGTGAGCATTTTGACCGCACAAGTGTTTTGCAAAAATGAGTAAACAATAGATGTTGCAGATTGAAAATGGCTGTTTTCAACAAATATGCCATTTCTGTGCCCAATGTGTTGTGCCCAGCTTGTACCACCATAGACACACATCCCATAAATTGTTAAGCGGGTTCTCCAGAATAACCCATATGTGGTCATAAATTGCCGTTTGGGTACACTGCCAGGCTCAGTTGGACCACCATTTGGCTTTTGAAGCGCAGATTTTGCTTGGTGTATTAGTGGTATTTCAGCTTATAATGTGGGGGCATATGTGAGCTGGGCGGAGTACATCAGGGTATATGTAATCTGGGCGGAGTACATCAGGGTATATCTAAGCTGGGCGGAGTACATCAGGGTATATGTAAGCTGGGCGGAGTACATCGGGGTATATGTAGGCTCGGCGGAGTACATCAGGATATATGTAAACTGTGGAGTACATCAGGGTATATGTAATATGCGCGGGTACATCAGGCTATATGTAAGCTGTGCGGAGTACATCAGGGTATATGTAAGCTGGGCGGAGTACATCAGGGTATATGTAATATGTGCGGGTACATCAGGCTATATGTAAGCTGTGCGGAGTACATCAGGGTATATGTAATATGTGCGGGTACATCAGGCTATATGTAAGCTGGGCGGAGTGCAACAGGGTATATGTAAGCTGTGAGGAGTACATCAGGGTATAAGTCAGCTGGGCGGAGTACATCAGGGTATATGTAAGCTGGGCGGAGTACATCAGGGTATATGTAAGCTGGGCGGAGTGCAACAGGTCATAATAGGATGATGTAATAATGGGGAGAATGAATAATCCATGGATTGGTGTGGTCGATTGAACCAATCCTTTATACACAGGCCGGGTTTATTGGGTATTATACAAAATATCTGCGCTCCAGTGTTGCCTAATCTTTGACTTCTTCACTAGCCCTATAAGCCGCACAAGGCCCTAAAGTGTCCTCATCTCCGCTGCATCTACAGGGTCCACCTATGGGGTCCAGCAAATGACGATGTGGGATATTTAGTGAAATTCTACTGGACCTAAAAATGAGTCTGGGCCGTCATTTAGAATCATTTTGCATCATTGCGTTTTGAGAGTCATAACGTGTTATTTTTCCGTTGACGTAGCTGTGTGAGGGCGCGTTTTTTGTGGAACGAGCTGTAATTTTTATTGGCTCCATTTTGGGGTACATGCGATTTTTTAATCACTATTTATTCAATTTTTTGGGAGATGAGGAAACCAAAAAACAGCCATTCCAGCACGTTTCTTTTTTGTTTTTTTTTACAGTGTTCACCGTGCAGTATAAACAACATGTTAACTTTATTCTGTGGGTCGATACGATTACAGCGACACCAAATTTATATCGTTTTTTTTACGTTTCACTACGTTCCCACAATAAAAATACTCTTTTCTAAAAAAATCATGTTTTAGTGTCGCCATTTTCTGACAGCCATAACTGTTTTATTTTTTCGTTGATATCGCTGCGGGACGGCTTGTTTTATGCGTGACGAACTGTAGTTTCTATTGGTACAATTTTTCGTTACTTGCAACTTTTTGATCACTTTTTATTACATTTTTTTGGAGACAAGATGACCAAAACATAAAATGCTGTCATGGTTTTTTATTAAAAATTTTTACGGTGTTCACCGTGCGGTAAAAATAATGTGATATTTTTATAGATCAGGCCGTTCCGAACGCGGCGATACCTATTATGTATAGTTTTTTTTCATATTTTCATTTTTTTTCTAATAATAAAGGAGTTGATCAGGGAAACAGGGCAAGTGTTGTTTTTATTATTTATTTATTATTAATTAACTTTTATTTATTTATTTTTCTTTTACATTTTTTTTTACATTTTTTACTTTTTCTTTTACACTGACCTGGGGACTTGAAGATCTGGTCTTCTGATCCCCGCTACGATACACTGCACTACTTATGTAGTGAAGTGCATCGCAACTGTCATTCTTCATTTGACAGTTAGCATATTAGGTCCTGCCTCGGGTAGGACCTAATAGGCTTCCGTACCTTGGCAACCAGGAAGCCTAGTAACGGCTTCCTGGTTGCCATAGCAACAATTGCCACCCGCGATCCATCGCGGGGGGGCCCGGGGGTTACAGAGGGAGCTCCCTCCCTCTGTCAACCACTTCAATGCGGCGGACATCATTGACAGCCGCATTGAAGGGGTTAAATGGCTGCGATCGGCGGTAACAGCCATCGCAGCCATTGCAGCGGGATGTCAGTTGTGTATAACAGCTGACAGCCGCTGAAGATAAAGCGCGCACAGATACTGTGCTCGCTTTATCTGCAGGGCGTAACTGTACGCCCGTCTGCGGGAAGTCACTTGGTTTTCGGACGTACAGTTACGCCCAATAGCGGGAAGGGGTTCATATACTTCTTCTTTCAAACTTTCTAGAAACAGATCCATATACAAACCTTTCAGTTATAAAATGATAATCTGATACTTTATTATACTTTATGAAGTCCGCAATCCCTTTAAAGAGATATGTTCTTGATATACTATGTTGTTATTGTAATATTCCTCCTTCTGTACTCCCTATCACTGCATTTAGATTTTTTTTTCTTTCCAAGGTTAACTCTTAGGTCCTATTTTATAAAATGTTGTATATGAATCGTAAATGTCCATAGAAATGTGAAAAAAAAATCTGATCTGATTGGTTAGGGAGCCCTTCTACTGCACATGACAGTGTACTCTTGTTGGAGGAGTGGGGGCAGCAGACAAGGCAGAGGGTGTGATGCGTGAATGTGTTGTTGCTTAATCGTTTTGCTTAAACGTTTTTTGGAGTGATTAATCATTTTTACCTACCTGGCAGTCATAGAAAAATCTGGGTTTGCTAGATGTCACTAGAAATCTACCTGCCAGAATGTATAGTGCCTCCTGAAGAGTTTGTTTAAGGAGGGATAATACTATGGGGCTGTTACTCAGGGTTTGGGCTAGGCCCCTTATTTCTAGGGAAGGGTAATGCTACAGTACACAAACACATTTTGGGCAATTGTATGCTTCCAACCAGAGCCGGCCTTAGGTTGGGTGGCGCCCTGTGCGGGACTTTCTATTTCTGCCCAACACAAATCAAAATGTAAACACATATATATAGACACGCACATACTGGAACACATATACTGTACATACATAAGAGGCAGATATTTATACAAACAGGCAAATATATATATATATATATATATATATATATATATATATATACATTGTAGCGTCCACAGCCGCGGACCGTCGGTATTACTCACCCCCCCGAGGGCCGCAGCCATGGATCTGTGAGCGCTGGGCCGCATCTCCTCCATAGGAGACGCCAGCTCTCACTTCCGCTCCGATCTGCTGTGTCCCGTAGGGTGTGCCTGAACGCTCATGCCCGGCCTTAAAGGGCAAAAATAATCATTAATTAGCCCATGATATGCCTGGACTATAAGAAGGGCCCTGCACCATTACTTCTTGCCTGAGCGCTGTTCTGTTTACCAATGTTAGTCTTAGCAAATGGTCCCTTAGTGTTATCCTGTTCCTGTTGTTCTCTTGCCCTGCTACCTGTATCCTGTATCCCATGCTATAGTTGTTCCTGTGCCTTGGAGTGTTGGAGTTGTGTTGTGCCACCTGTCACACCTGATGTCTCACACGACATTGGGGGTCATCTGCCTGCAAGTCCATCTGTGCCTAAGCCTCTGCTACAGTCTGGACTATCTAAGGTACTCTTGTACTAGGACTGTTGTTTGGCCAGCTGCTACTCCGCTATGGCGGTGCGGCCTAGTGGGTCCACATACCCACGGATCGTGACATACATACACACATTCTTGAATATATACATACATAAAGGTAAATATTTAGACATACAGACACACACACATACACACACACACACACACACACACACACACACACACACACACACACACACACACACACACACACACACACTCACGCACATAAATACACAGACAGGAACATATACAAAAACATAAAGGCAGATATATAGACATACAGGCACATATATATACACAAAGGCACATATATACAAGCACAAAGACACATTCACATATTGACCTATATATACCCACACAGGCACATATATACACAGTGCAGCTAATGCAGTAGATGTTAACTTCAATCCTATGTAACACCACAAATAACACAGTGATAACTCTCTGACTACAGATAATGTAGTAGTTTTACCTGCAGTCCCATGTAACACCACAGATAACATACAGTGATAACTCTTTAAATACATATAATGTAGTAGACATTACCTGAAGTCATATGTAACACTAACGATAACACACAGTGATAATTCTCTGACTAAACATAATGTAGTAGGTGATACCTGCAGACCTATGTAATACCACAGAAAACACACAGTAAAAATTCTGAGTTCAGATAATGTAGTAGGTATTACCTGCAGTTCTATGTAACACCACAGATAATGCACAGTGATAATTCTCTGAGTACAGATAATGTAGTACTATTACCTGCAATCCCATGCAACATCACAGATAACAAACTGATTACATTTTGAGTACAAATAATGAAGTGGATTTTATCTGCAGTACTATGTAACACCACACAGTGATAACTTTCTGGGTACAGATAATTTAGTGGATGCTACTTGCAGTCCTATGAAACACCACAGATAACAAAGTGATAACTCTCTTGGTACAGATAATGTAGTAGATGTTATCTGCAGTCCTATGTAACATCATAGATAACACACTCTGATAGCTATACCCACACAGGCACATATAAACACACACACACACACACACACACACACACACACACACACACACACACACGCACTCACACACAGAAACATTTACACACTTACACAGAGACATATATACACACATGCAGACACATATATAGACACACAGGCACACGTATACTCACATACTGGAACATATACAGATACAAACACAGAGACATATATACACACACAGACAAACATAGGCACTTGCCTCCTCCCTTGCTGACAGGCCTCTTGCAGGGGTGGGCTGTGGGTGGAGCTTCCTCCTCTTCTCTTGATGTCTCTGCTTTTGTTTCCTCCATGTGTGTAACCAAGAGCAGAGGACATAGAGCACAAACGGCCTGCCCACCTACATGCAGGGTGGGTGCACTAGCAGAGGTCTCACATCACTAAGTCCAACCCTGCATCCAACTTTGTGGCAACAGTTTAGTAAAGACCCTATCCTGTTCCAACATGACTGTGCCCCTGTTCACAAATCAAGGTCCATAAAGACATTGACTCGAGTGGCCCGCACAGATCCCTTACTTGAATCCAAATAAACAATATTAGGTTGAACTGGAATGCCAATTGAAAGCCAGACCTTATGGTCTAACTTCAGTGGCTGACCTCACAAATGTTCTTTTTTTTTTGGCTCAATGGGCACAATTTCCCACGGACACAACAAAGCCTTCCCAAAATAATGAAGGCTGTTGTAGCCTCAAAAGAGGACCTACAGTAGCTCCATATTAATGCCCATGGTATTGGAATGGGATGTCCAACGAGTTTATACAGTATAAGTTTGATGGTCAGGTGTTCACATACTTTTTACCAGATAGTTTAGCTTATTTGCTGATGTGTGACTTTATTTTATTCCTTAAATGGATTTTGTAATATATACACTTATGCTGTTGTTTTTATAGTGTTAGAATCTTAAACAAAGCATAAATAGTACCTTGTAAACATATAGTTCAGAACGGTGTCACCTCCAACCAGCCTTATAAGTCAGCAAAAAGTAAAGCAAAACCCCCAGTGGAGTAGTTGCCAATTGCTTCATTTTATGGGGAAAAATGTATTCACAACTCCAAATATGGCAATCAGAATAAATCCCTGCATAAACAACCCATCTCAAGTAATATAGTACTCATAACTTGTAATATTGTCTTTCAAGAAGGGCATTCAGACCGCTCTTGAACTCTTTTAACAAATTAACAATTACAACATCCTGTGGCAGAGAGTCCTACATTGTCACTGTTTCCACAGTAAGGGTACATTCACACGAACATGGGCAACCTCGGACGTGAAAAAGTGCAGTTTTTCACGTCAAAAGGTGCACCTGTGCGGGACACGTTATCACTTATCCCCCATAGACTACAATCTATGGAGGGATGTGTGAAGCGCAAAAAAATAAGTCATGTCCTATTTTTCACGGACCCTTCACACGCGCCATTGTAACAACAGTCGTGTGAACGGCCCCATTGAAATACATGAGTCCCAAATTTACTATCTCATTTGCTGAGTTGGTTTTCTTATGTCCAGGTGCCTTCTGTAGAGCTATTCTTTGGAACTCTTGTTGCCACAGCTCGAGCAAGATGGCTGAACTCAATCATTCAAAGTGAATAGAATAACAAAACATACTGACGGAAAATAAAAACAGATTAGATCAATGATTGTTTCAGTATGTACGTTTAAGTAGTAAAAAAAAAAGTTCTGTGTTGATCAGGTATTAGTTGATTAGTAGGGTTTTCGCTAGAAAACCTACATTAAGCAGGAGAAATATTAAATACATTATTGCAGATAAGGAACCTTAAAATTCCAACAAACCTACTAAAAAATCACATATAAAATAGCAAGGTATTTAATTTCAGGTGGATAATATTTTTTCCTTACTTACAGAGTATGCAGGTTTGTCTATATGGTATTAGGCTGGGTTCACACAACCTATTTTCAGGCGTAAACGAGGCGTATTATGCCTCGATTTACGCCTGAAAATAGGGCTACAATACGTCGGCAAACATCTGCCCATTCATTTGAATGGGTTTGCCGACGTACTGTGCAGACGACCTGTAATTTACGCGTCGTCGTTTGACAGCTGTCAAAACGACGCCGCCTAAATTGACTGCCTCGGCAAAGAAGTGCAGGACACTTCTTTGCAACGTAATTTGAGCCGTTCTTCATTGAACTCAATGAAGAGCAGCTCAAGATTTACGAGCGTCATAGACGCCTCGCATAATACGAGGAGGAGCTTTTACGGCTGAAACGAGGCAGCTGTTTTCTCCTGAAAACAGTCTGTCATTTCAGCCGTAACAGCCTCTCACCGTGTGCACATACCCTAAGAAAGGCTATAATGAATAAATAGTAACATCATCAGAAGAAGTGTTGGGGCCAGCTGTTGCAGATAGTATTGTACGTTAACAAAGTGTGGCAGCTATTTCACATTAACTGCTCTTTTATAGCTGTATTATTGTCTACAATTGAAATTTTCTACTTCATGTATCAGATTCTTAAATATATTTGCCAAAATGACATGTTATATATAACTGATGTTCGTTTTTTTTTATATTTACAGGAGCGGCTATTAATATTGGGTGTATTATTGGCTTCTTGATATGGAAACCAACAACCGGTAATTTTGCAGTGTTTTTTGTTATGTCTGGACTCTGGGGGATTGCAGATGCAGTGTGGCAGACACTACTGAGCTGTAAGTATAAGAAAGATTGCCACTAGCAATTGGCAAAAATTATTTATAGTAGTGGTGGTTCCAGGCTTGTAGCTAAAGACTCATGGGCCCTGGAGCAAAAGTTAAGCTTGGGTTCCCCCGCCCAACGTGTCTTCACAGCCGCTTGTGACTTTCAGCAGCATCGCTGGATCTCTTAAAGAAGCCATCTGCATTCCCCACCTGACTGTATACCACACTCTACATTTCTTTTACGTATTCTGGACTTACTTTTTTGAACTGCTGCCTTGTCTGTGCTTTGAAAAAGCCTCCATCTTGATTCTTAGATTTCCCCAGCTTTCTCTTCCTCTCTGTTTTGCTATCAATTCCATGATACTCCAGCACAGCATCACAAGACCAGCTAAAGACAATACAATTTCTGCATGCTGGGGGGGGACGACACTGAGATTATCATTCTCTCTATATTCTCCTAAATAAGCTCAGAGACCAAAAGTATACAGACTATATGCACTATATTCTTCACTGTGTGACAGGAACCTGTCTAAGTATCAGTGGTAGCTGATGATAGAAGTTTCTGTCCCCGCGCCTGTGCAAAACTAGTGTGGTACGGGAACTGCTGAAGCCTGTGATGGGTGACATATAGATCTCCATAGAATCAAGTAGAGAAAGTGTGTCACCAAGCTTGATTTACACTGCTGCTAAGAAACCATCCCAGTCTGATATATAGAGATGGAAGCAGCAAAAAAAATAACAACAGGTGAGAGACTGACATGTAAAATACCATAATGGTACACATGGGAAAGATTAGTTTTGGCCGGAGTGTCCCTTTAAGTGATCCAGCAATGCAGCACTAGCAGCCAGGCACATTGCTATGGTCTTAAAAAATCTGTGGCACAAGCCTCAAGCCTTTTTTTTTTTGCCCGCCAAAAATAGTATAAATATCGGAGACAGCTTTGCTATAAGACAAGCGAAACGTGAATACAGTACAGTTACATCCAGTGACTCACAGGTGGTGTCTTCTCTGATTGTGGTCATCAGCTTTTCTATTCTATTTGGGCCAAGAACACCATGAAGACTTCTAGCCATGACTTGTCTCTGCACACAAACTCCCCATCGTGCTGTTACCCTCAATGCCACTTTCAGTGCCCCTACACAGCAATAGTGCACTCTTTGCTCCCCACACTGTACTACTGCCCCCTTTTGTGCTCCAAAAAAAGTAATAGTGCCCCCACACATTAATAATTCCCCCATTGTGCACACCACAATATAATATCTACTTTGCATCCCACAGTAATTGTGCCCTTCTTTGTGCCACCACACAATAATAATATCCCCTTATGCTCCCCCATAGTAATAAGCCCCTGGCTTATGGGGCGGTCACAAGTGCGACCGTTGGGACCGCGATAGCTATGCCACTGGGTTGTTCTATTCATACTAATGTTGTTATTACGCTAATTTTACCAGTGATCAAACAAGGTCAAATCTTAGCGTGCATCCGCAGCCAACAAAAGGCCCCCTCAAAATCTGATTGGAGGAACATTTCATCTCCTGCATCATATGCACATAAGGGCTGCTGAACCCTCTCATCCAAATAAAATGCACTTGGCTGTATCTTTTGCAATTTTAGACTTATTCAGAAACTCACCTCATATATACTGTAGTAATGTCTGGTGGCAGACGCTGTCTAAAATGAATATCTATTATGAGATCATAAGGTCTAAGAATCTAAAGTAGCCGAGAACAGAACTAATTTTGTAAAATGTATATATATATATATATATATATATATATATATATATATATATATATATATATATATATATATATATATATATATATATATATATGTATATATATATATATATATATATACAGTGAAGGAAATAAGTATTTGATCCCTTGCTGATTTTGTAAGTTTGCCCACTGTCAAAGACATGAACAGTCTAGAATTTTTAGGCTAGGTTAATTTTACCAGTGAGAGATAGATTATATTTAAAAAAAAACAGAACATCACATTGTCAAAATTATATATATGTATTTTCATTGTGCACAGAGAAATAAGTATTTGATCCCTTTGGCAAACAAGACTTAATACTTGGTGGCAAAACCCTTGTTGGCAAGCACAGCAGTCAGACGGTTTTTGTAGTTGATGATGAGGTTTGCACACATGTTAGATGGAATTATGGACCACTCCTCTTTGCAGATCATCTGTAAATCATTAAGATTTCGAGGCTGTCGCTTGGCAACTCAGATCTTCAGCTCCCTCCATAAGTTTTCGATGGGATTAAGGTCTGGAGACTGGCTAGGCCTCTCCATGACCTTAATGTGCTGCTTTTTGAGCCACTCCTTTGTTGCCTTGGCTGTATGTTTCGGGTCATTGTCGTGCTGGAAGACCCAGCCACGAGCCATTTTTAATGTCCTGGTGGAGGGAAGGAGGTTGTCACTCAGAATTTGACGGTACATGGCTCCATCCATTCTCCCATTGATGCGGTGAAGTAGTCCTGTGCCCTTAGCAGAGAAACACCCCCAAAACATAATGTTTCCACCTCCATGCTTGACAGTGGGGACGGTGTTCTTTGGGTCATAGGCAGCATTTCTCTTCCTCCAAACACGGCGAGTTGAGTTAATGCCAAAGAGCTCAATTTTAGTCTCATCTGACCACAGCACCTTCTCCCAATCACTCTCAGAGTCATCCAGATGTGCATTTGTAAACTTCAGACGGGCCTGTACATGTGCCTTCTTGAGCAGGGGACCTTGCGGGCACTGCAGGATTTTAATTCATTACGGCGTAATGTGTTACCAATGGTTTTCTTGCTGACTGTGGTCCCAGCTGCCTTGAGATCATTAACAAGTTCCCCCCGTGTAGTTTTCGGCTGAGCTCTCACCTTCCTCAGGATCAAGGATACCCCACGAGGTGAGCTTTTGCATGGAGCCCCAGATCGATGTCGATTGACAGTCATTTTGTATGTCTTCCATTTTCTTACTATTGCACCAACAGTTGTCTCCTTCTCACCCAGCGTCTTACTTATGGTTTTGTAGCCCATTCCAGCCTTGTGCAGGTCTATGATCTTGTCCCTGTCATCCTTAGAAAGCTCTTTGGTCCTGCCCATGTTGTAGAGGTTAGAGTCAGACTGATTAATTGAGTCTGTGGACAGGAGACTTTTATACAGGTGACCATGTAAGACAGCTGTCTTTAATGCAGGCACCAAGTTGATTTGGAGCATGTAACTGGTCTGGAGGAGGCTGAACTCTTAATGGTTGGTAGGGGATCAAATACTTATTTCTCTGTGCACAATGCAAATAAATATATATAATTTTGACTATGTGATTTTTTTTATTTTTTTTCATATAATCTATCTCTCACTGGTAAAATTAACCTAGCCTAAAAATTCTAGACTGTTAATGTCTTAGACAGTGGGCAAACTTACAAAATCAGCAAGGTATCAAATACTTATTTCCTCCACGATATATATATATATATATATATATATATATATATAAATATATATATATATATATATAAATATATATATATATATATATATATATATATATATATATATATATATATATATATATATATATATATATATATTCATTTAATTTTGCCTTTGTAGCCTCAATCCCATATTAGGATTTTTCCATTAGGTTTTGTCTTGTAATCTGACAAGCATACCATTATAAGCAATTGGGACAATCATGTGAGTTGTTAGATTTTGGAAAAATCTCTGTGTTGTTTTGCCCTAAGATGTACCCTTTATGTTAGGAAGAAAGGCAGTCCAAAGATCATTACAGGAAAGGGCTTTTTACAGTTAGAGCAATTAAACTTTGGAATGCCCTACCGCAAGAGCTAATAATGGCAGATACATGGACAACATTTAAAAAGGTCATTTATCTTTATCTCATGACTAATAACATTGAGAGTTATTATATAAAGAGATTGCTGTTGGGGTAAGGAAAGACCCCCCTTATGAGTTTCTCTGGATCAAAATGTAGCGTGCAAGCGGGAGACGCGAGATGGGATGGAAAAGGCATAGGCCCAGAAACTGGCGACCAGCTGGGCTCTCAGTGGGGATCACAGTGGCTAACAGGCCTTCCCACTCTCTCAGGGCTTGCTCACAGCTAGTGAAGAGGGGGTTTGCGCTGGTTAAAGAGGATGTCATCCCTAATTTCCCCGGGACCCTCCCTGTGTCTGCTCCTGTCCTGATGGTGTTTGGGGAGTCCTTGATGTTAGATGTACAAAGGAAGACAGGAGGCTTCGGTGGTAGTTAAAGAGATTCAGCTTGCAGCAGGCTTTACTTAGGCTTCGTTCACATCTGCGTTGGGACTCTGTTCATGGGTTCCGTGGGACCTTTCCTTCAGGGGAACCCATGAATGGAATCCAAACTAAAAATAAACGGAAACCATAGGCTTCCGTTTGCATCAGCATTGATTTCAATGTTGACGGATCAGGTGCAAATGGTTTTCGTTTGTCACCGTTGTTTAAGGGTTCTGTCATTTTGAAGGAATGAATAGCGCAGTCGACTATGTTACTGATTCCGTCAAAATGACAGAACCCTTGCACAACGGTGACAAACGGAAACCATTTGCACCAGATCCGTCACCATTGAAATCAATTGTGATGCAAACGGAAGCCTATGGTTTCCATTTGTCTCAGTTTGGATTACGTTCAAGGGTTCCCCTGACGGAAACGTCAGACGGAACCCATAAACGGAGTCCCAACGCAGATGTGAACGAAGTCATAGTTGCAAAATCTCAGTTACAAGCCCACACAAAATGGAGGTACCAGGTCCTCTGATAATGTCAATCTACAACACAGCGAAGTGCAAGTGTGGCGTTTGTCATGCTAAACTACTCTGCTCTGCTGCTACCCGTAGTCGAACCCAAGAATATATCTTGTATGGAGCTTCTCTAACCTAAATTAGTACCTGTTTATCCTTTCAGGCTCTCTGGCTCTGTTCCCAATTCCCAATACCATTTGCATAAAATCATGAACTACATCTACAACATACTGTCTCGCAAGTAGTGTCCTGAGGGACACTACAAAAGTATCTATCTATCTATCTATCTATCTATCTATCTATCTATCTATCTATCTATCTATCTATCTATCTATCTATCTATCTATCTATCTATCTATCTATCTATCTATCTAATATCTATCTATCTATCTATCTATCTATCTATCTATCTATCTATCTATCTATCTATCTATCTATCTATCTATCTATCTATCTATCTATCTATCTATCTATCTATCATCTCTCTATCTATCTATCTATCTATCTATCTATCTATCTATCTATCTATCTATCTATCTATCTATCTATCTATCTATCTATCTATCTATCTATCTATCTATCTATCTATCATCTATCTATCTATCCTATCTATCTATCTAAACTTTGGCAGGCTGATATGGATGTAACTATGCCATTGCTAGAGTAGTCCTTGGCATTAACAGTTTACTCTACAGATGTATTGACAGGTTTTACCTGGTTGTCCCAAGGTTGTAGTAAACCATCATTTGTCTAGACTACATACTGTACAATACAAGCCATGATTCCACATCATACTAATAATTTAAAGTAAATCTCCCCCTTTTACCACCATGGTACTTTTTTGATCCTGCAGCACTCCGTGTTTCAAGGGTGCGTGAGTAGGCTTCCACGCCAAGGTATGATGCACTCCAAGGTATGATGCAATAAGTGATATTTTATTTCACATATAGCGAAAACTAGTAATCCAAAAATAGGTTTTTAACGTTTCGATCTATACATTCGACCTTCTTCAGATACGGATTACGACCGTGGATAAGGATAAAGAGTTGTATAGAGTTGTATAGACAGAAACGTTAAAAACCTAGTTTTGGATTACTACTTTTCGATATATGTGAAATAAAATATCACTTATTGCACATACCTTGGAGTGATGAGTTCCCATTTTTTCCTTTTACCACCATGCCATTTTTAGGTCCAAAATGTAGTGCTGACTAATTTCTTAATATATCTTTATAGTGGTTGGAGCTCTGTTTTTCTGATCCAGAGCTCCAAATCCCCTGCATAGACATATCTTTAAATGATAGCATGCTGGCTGCCTGCAGTCCTCCACTAGAGGGAGCATTGGAACTTCCTGCGTAATATCTTATTTTTAGGTTTACTGTATAACGCTGTGCAGTAAGCTCCCATGTTCTAGTGATGACTGCAGGCAGCCAGAATGTTATATTTTAAATCGATTTCTATGCAGAGGATTTGGAACTCTGTACTATAAAAACACAGCTCAGTCCACTGCAAATATATAATTTTTAACCTACTCAGATTAAAAATACAAAATTATATTCAAGGGCGGAAATTCATTTTAATCTTATATTGTAAGATTTTAACTGGCAACATTTCGGAAGGCTTTGTGGATAGTTAGAGTCAATTATAAATGAATATATCATACTAAATAAAAATGGGATTGGAATACAAGTACCAGTTTAATAGTAAGTACTTCACATCAAATGCTGACATTTTAATAACCATGGTAATAAAAGAAAGCAGTTGGTTGCTAATTGACTACTAGTACTATTAAAGATCAATATATATATATATATATATATATATATATATATATATATATATATATATATATATATATATATATATATATAACAATGCCAAACAAATCATGAACCCACATATTTTCACTTTTAACCCCGGATCTCCGTGGTTTAACCATTTATAAGCCGCAATCAATGCTAATTGTGGCATAAAAACCGAGAGACTGAGGAGACCTCCCCTTTGATCGCTTCACATGGAATTTCTGTGGTGCGATTTGGGTCCACTGGAGGACCCCAGGACTGTCTGACCATATTTTTTCTTGGTAGGACATACTTGGGTATGCCCAGTGGCATAACTACCGCTGTAGCAGCTGTAGCGGCTGCTACGGGGCCCGTGGCATGAGGGGGCTTGTGTCGCCCGTCGGCACGGGCCCCCACCATGGCCCTAGGCTCCGCTAGCTGCCGCTATGGCTACTACAGCGCGACGCCACTAAACACTATGGCAGAGCAGGGAGGTATCTCCCCGCTCTGCCATTAAAGGGGTTGTTCCTACAAAAGACATGTATCCCCTATCCACAGGATAGGGGATACATGTGTGATCGCTTGCAGCGATAGGGAGACGGGGGACCGAAAGTCCCCTGAAGTTCTCCATCACAAACCTCGGACTTCCGGGGTCTGTGTCGGCAGCTCTGTAGAAATGAATGGAGCGCCGGTCGCGCTTGTACGCATGCGTGACCAGTGCTCCTTTCATTTTTATTGAGCTGCGCAGACTCCGGAAGTCAGAGGTTAGTCATGGAGAACTTCAGGGGACTTTCGGTCCCCCGTTCTCCCTATCGCTGCCAGCGATCACACATGTATCCCCTATCCTGTGGATAGGGGATACGTGTCTTTTGTAGGACACACTATAGGTCAGATTTTTTTGGGGGGTTGGGGCTGTATGGCGTTACCTACAGGGGGGGCTGTATAGCGTTATCTACAGGGGGGCTGTATGGCGTTATCTACAGGGGGGCTGTATGGCGTTATCTACAGGCGGGCTGTATGGCGTTATCTACAGGGGGCTGTATGGTGTTATCTACAGGGGGGCTGTATGGAGTTATCTACAGGGGGCTGTATGGCGTTATCTACAGGGGGGGGCTGTAAAAAAGGCACTATCTACAAGGGGGGGATGTGTGACACTCAGGGGAGGGGGGGCCCCAGTCAAAAGTTTGCTATGGGGCCCAGTCTTTCCTAGTATGCCCTAACAACTGCCTGTGTATTATTAGTACACCAGTTAATGTACTGGCAAATATATATACTGTATGCCTGTACATAATAGTTAAAAACATTTCAATAAATGAACCTTATTAAATGTAAAGGGGTTTTCCCATGTTACACATTTATGGCAAATCCACAGCCATTCAGAGCACTTGTCATTACCTTCTCACACCACTTCTAAACATATTTCTAAGACGGGGATTCCACTACTCGCAGTGCAAGATCCTTAGTAAATGTTACTGAAGCTCTGGAATCAAATATTTGCATTTTTTTTTAATACTAGAAGAAAAGCGCAATAGCTTAGGCAATGTTTTGCCCGCACAGGATATTTTCCATCTTCCAGCGGAATAATTTTAACAGTGATCATGATCGTCACACAATTTAAGAATTTAGCACATTTTAGTCTTCTTAGTTTTGTCGATTCTCATGTTTCTTATTATTTGTCTTATCTTGCAGCCTTATATGGTGTATTGTTTGAAAAAAATAAGGAAGCAGCCTTTTCCAATTTCTCCCTTTGGGAATCCCTTGGATTTGCCATTGCATTTGGATACAGCTCATTTTTATGTGTGTATATTAAACTCTATATATTAATGTGTGTTATTGTGGTGGGAATTTTGCTATATGGAGCTGTGGAATATATAGAACACAGGAATACATCTGGATTAAGTGAAGAAGAACCCAAGGATTAACACTGTACATGGCCAGGACTATGGCGGCATACGCAAAACTAATTTTATCCTTCCCATTTGGGATCAGTTGTTTATAGTACACACAATAATGTACTCTTTGGCCAAAATGTCATAACCTTGAGGTACCATGAAATATGTTTTGAATTTTCGCTTAAGACATTATTCAAAACAACAAATATCAATGTTCTTGCATACACTTATCGTTCCCATCTAGGTTAGGTCCACTATGACTGAAAATGTTGCATTCATTCTCATGCACAATTAATATATAGAATGTTTTTCATATCTACTGTACATTTGATTCCTGCTATTCCTACAGGCAACAATAATAAGGCACAGGACTAGGTGGTGCTGCATTATATTAATGTTGCATCCTTTACTCAACGATAATATACAGGTTATTTAATAGAAACTATTGCAATATTAAAGTGGAGATGCTATATAAAGAAATGCATTTTATTCCCTATATTTTCTCCTATTGCAAATGATAAAATGAAAGCAGTATATCATCGTTTTCTATGTATATTATTTCTTCTTTTTGTTTTGCACTGGTTGTCATACATAAAGCTTATGCCAGGGTCATACAGAGCTGTTTGATGCAGTGTTTGGTGCATTTTTTATTTTAAGTCAAAATCACTAGTGCATCCTAAAAGTTGGAAAAGTATAAAGAAACATATCATACTTAATACTACAATTTTTTTTATCCGCTCCTCGCTTTTGGCTAAATAAAAACTCCCACAAAACTACACTATATGAACCTCGCCTAAGTAGATTTGTTTGGATACACCTTGCCTTTTCACCATTAAAGTTTACCTCCGAATTTTCCAAAAATCAATAGTTCAAGCGAAGATGAGAAACTTCGTAATATATCTTAATGCAGAAAAATGCTTCTTTCTCCACTTATCAGACTCCTTTTCTCTTCCCCCTTGGGAGAGGGGAGGGGGAGGATGAAGCAGCAGCAGCAAAGTGAGAGAGAAAGAGGCACAGACACCCAGAGATGCTGCTGAATCTAGTAAGTGTTTTACTGCCTCACCTCAGTACTGGATTCATAGCTACACTGCTCCTTACTGCTATATAATGTCATCCATGCTGATATTGCTTCTCTGTGTAATAGGGGTGTAGGATTTCCTCTGTATGCTATGTATGGGAGACATCCTGGTAGCTATGTAGTTTCCTTCTGCTTCCTAATCCCCTCTCCATAGATTTATATGGGCAGCTGTAACCTGATCTCTAAGTGAATGAACAGGAGGAGGTGGGGGTATGGAGGAGGAAAGGAGTCTGATATGTGAAGAAAGTCATATTACAATGTTTCTTATCTTCGCTTGTAATATTGATTTCTGCAAAGTTATTTATAGTCAGAGGTAAACTTTAAAGGGGTCTCATGAAGATAACCCCTATCCATATGCCCTATTAGGGCATATAGAAATCATATATGGGGGTTTCCCGCTTGGAACCCCCTCTCAGAGCTAGAACGTAAAGCTATTCTAAACATGCGGCCCCCATTATGGTGAACTCGAGCCGTCCTTGTATTAAAAGGACAGCCATTCATCTGAATGGCCATCATGTAATACTACATTTCCCCTGCAGTGGAAATGTCTGACTGGTTGCGGCTTTCCCTGGCAAATTCAGCTGTGTTCTGGCGGTTCTGGGAGCGGGACCGGGGGCGATCAGCTGATCACCCCAAGGACCGCATTCTGAAAGAGGTGGTCTCACATGAGACAACTTCTTTAAGGGGCTTTGGTGAGAGTGGTTCCTGGATATCTTGCTTAGAAGCTCTATTGCGTACACTACCGTTCAAAAGTTTGGGGTCACCCAGACAATTTTGTGTTTTCCATGAAAACTCACACTTATATTTATCAAATGAGTTGCAAAATGACTAGAAAATATAGACAAGACATTGACAAGGTTAGAAATAATGATTTTTATTTGAAATAATAATTTTCTCCTTCAAACTTTGCTTTCGTCAAAGAATGCCCCATTTGCAGCAATTACAGCATTGCAGACCTTTGGCATTCTAGCTGTTAATTTGCTGAGGTAATCGAAATTTCACCCCATGCTTCCAGAAGCCCCTCCCACAAGTTGGATTGGCTTGATGAGCACTTCTTGCGTACCATATGGTCAAGCTGCTCCCACAACAGCTCTATGGGGTTGAGATCTGGTGACTGCGCTGGCCACTCCATTACAGATAGAATACCAGCTGCCTGCTTCTTCCCTAAATAGTTCTTGCATAATTTGGAGGTGTGCTTTGGGTCATTGTCGTGTTGTAGGATGAAATTGGCTCCAATCAAGCACTGTCCACAGGGTATGGCATGGCGTTGCAAAATGGAGTGATAGCCTTCCTTATTCAAAATCCCTTTTACCTTGTACAAATCTCCCACTTTACCAGCACCAAAGCAACCCCAGACCATCACATTACCTCCACCATGCTTGACAGATGGCGTCAGGCACTCTTCCAGCATCTTTTCAGTTGTTCTGCGTCTCACAAATGTTCTTCTGTGTGATCCAAACTCTTCAAACTTCTATTCGTCTGTCCATAACACTTTTTTGCAATCTTCCTCTGTCCAATGCCTGTGTGCATTTTCCCATATTAATCTTTTCCTTTTATTAGCCAGGCTCAGATATGGCTTTTTCTTTGCCACTCTGCCCTGAAGGCCAGCATCCCGGAGTCGCCTCTTCACTGTAGACGTTGACACTGGCGTTTTGCGCGTACCATTTAATGAAGCTGCCAGTTGAGGATCTGTGAGGCGTCTATTTCTCAAACTAGAGACTCTAATGTACTTGTCTTGTTGCTCAGTTGTGCAGCGGGGCCTCCCACTTCTCTTTCTACTCTGGTTAGAGCCTGTTTGTGCTGTCCTCTGAAGGGAGTAGTACACATCGTTGTAGGAAATCTTCAGTTTCTTGGCAATTTCTCGCATGGAATAGCCTTCATTTCTAAGAACAAGAATAGACTGTCGAGTTTCACATGAAAGCTCTCTTTTTCTAGCCATTTTGAGAGTTTAAATCGAACCCACAAATGTAATGCTCCAGATTCTCAACTAGCTCAAAGGAAGGTCAGTTTTATAGCTCCTCTAAACAGCAAAACTGTTTACAGCGGTGCTAGCATAATTGCACAAGGGTTTTCAAGTGTTTTCTAATCATCCATTATCCTTCTAACACAGTTAGCAAACACAATGTACCATTAGAACACTGGAGTGATGGTAGCTGGAAATGGGCCTCTATACACCTATGTAGATATTGCATTAAAAACCAGACGTTTGCAGCTAGAATAGTCATTTAGCACATTAACAATGTATAGAGTGTATTTCTGATTAACTTAATGTTATCTTCATTGAAAAAAACTGTGCTTTTCTTTAAAAAAAAAGGACATTTCTAAGTGACCCTAAACTTTTGAACGGTAGTGTATATATGAAGGATACAGCCCAGCAAAACGCAGCTGTATAGGGTAGAGTGCCTTGACTTCCCTACGTATATTATAGGGAGCACTGCTCCTGTACATTCAGCACTCTACCTGATTATAGAAAACAAATGAGAAGTAATCTGACAGCTCATCTGTTCTCTCTTCTCCTGACTAATAGATCTTATTAACTAGAAGAGGACACAATGGAATGAGAACATTAATGGGTAAAACAAAACAAATGCCTACTGTATCTTGTCTGCCAGAAGTTGGAAAAAATTCATTTTTTCTTCTGCTGGGGTTCAATCCGATTTATTGTAAAAATGTATGGAGGGAACACAGACTGGAAATATGGCCCCGTTAGCAAATCTTGTCCTTGCCTGCATATGATATTTAGCCCTCTGATAGAGTCTAGGGCCAAATAATATATATAGATAGCAACATACTATGACAATATGACAGGTGATCACTGCTTTAGATAAATTGATCAATAAAAATGACAGAGCAGAGATAAAAAAAAAAATTTGTTGTTGTTCCCCCTTGACTTTCTATGATTTTTAAAAAAAAATCTATTTTTACCATTTCCAGTTTAAAGACAGCATTTCTGCATCTAACATTAGCTTCTTTGATATCAGAGTTGTTCTGAAGAATTGCTCTTCTGATAATTTCAGCAAATTTGGTTACCTAATGTCCCCCCCCCCCCACACCACGCAGGAATGTACATGCATCGAGTCCATAAATCCTGGCCGCTTAACAAACTTGACATTTTATCAGTTATTATACTGTATATCCGAATAACCAGTTAGTGGGGGAGGGGGATCTAGATGCTGCATCACTTCTAAGTTTTGTGTCAGAATCTCTTTAAGCTTCACATACACACTACGTCAGTATATATTAGTTATCACGCATAGCGTTACTTTAGTTAAACCAATACACCCACTTAGGATCAGACTGGTCCACCAGAACAACAGAGGATACTCCGTTGGGACAGACACTGGCACAATAATGGGCTTATAATGCAACAGGGCCTAAAAGTTTCAGAAGAAGACAACCTCATTTAGAACCACTTGCCACTATGTTCTATTTCTTATGGGTTGTTTCCCAAATATCCTAATAAATCTTATTGATGATATGTCCTGGGTATATATCAAGGCTTACATGGATAACCACAGGTTCCCTATAGATTGCGGGTGGGCCCTAATAATAATTTTCTCTTTTGGGTCCAAGGAACCCCAGTCCTACACTACATCTACATTGGTACAGTAAGGCCTCATGCACATGACCGTATTTTTGTCCACCCGTAAATACTGGCGTAAATATGGGTCCTTGGTCACACGTATTCGACCCGTATTGCACCAGTATTTACGGGCATGTTTTTGGCTGCAAAATTGCACTGCACTAATCGGCAGCCCTTCTCTCTATCAGTGCAGGATAGAGAGAAGGGACAGCCCTTTCCGTAATAAAAGTAAAAGAAATTCATACTTACCCGGCCGTTGTCTTGGTGACGCGTCCCTCGCTTGACATCCAGTCCGACCTCCCTGGATGACGCGGCAGTCCATGTGACCACTGCAGCCAGTGATTGGCCTGTGATTGGCTGCAGCGGTCACATGGGCTGTAACATCATCCCAGGAGGCCGGACTGGAGGAAGAAGCAGGGAGTTCTGGGTAAGTATGAACGTCTTTTTTTTTTTACAGCTTTATCTATATTGTGATCGGTAGCCACTGTTCAGGGTGCTGAAACAGTTACTGCCGATCATTTATCTCTTTCAGCACCCTGGACAGTGACTATTTACTGACATAATTACGGGTGCACACACGTAGTCACCCGTAATTATGGGAGCCCCATAGACTTCTATGGGCTGCCCGTGCCGTAATTACGGCCTGAAATAGGACATGTGCTATCTTTTTCAATGGCACTGGCTCCTTCCCGTAAGCATACGGGGAGGTACCCGTGGCCAATAGAAGTCTATGGGCCCGTATTTACGGGCCGTAATTACGGCCCGTAATTACGGGAGTTTTTACGGTCATGTGCATGGGGCCTTAGGCTGCTCACAGTACTAGACTATACTTGATGTTTGAGGGGAATGAAAGCTGTTTATTTCCTTGTGGTTTTGCATTGCCCCTCACTAGATTTATTTATTTCTCCCAGCAGTAAACTTGGAATTTTTAAAATTTATTTATTTATATACATGTTATACCACAAAGTCTCTCTTTAGCAGCTGGGAAACTGTTGGAGAACATGTATCGTCATATTTATTTTTTTTAAACTCGTTTTATTAAACAACATATGAAATACAATTCGCACATCAACAAAAAACAGTATTATCACATTATATCTACATATACATAATGGTGTAAATTACAGTAAAGAGAGATCGAGTATCTGGTCACACCGGCAACATTACTCAGACAGTCACATTTATAAAATCTACAGTAGAAATCAGGATGAAGCATGTAATGTGATATACACAGTCATGAACTGAATTAAACAAAGTTAAACGTAACATTAACATCGCACATGTAAGACCTGCACATAACAGTATGCCACTGTATATTGAATGTTTAATAGAATAATGGACATAAAATGCTAGATCTCCAGGTTTCTTATCCAGAACCCTATACCGCGATGGGACTACCCAAACATCCCACTATTAGCTTCCCCCAGAACCTCAAGGATCAGCGGAGGGGCCAGCTCTCAGCGATCTCGGGGAAGAGAGAGCCAAAGGGGAAACCATCCATCTCCCCCATATCATCTGGAATTTTTGGGTGCAACCTCTGTGAGAATACACCATTCTCTCATATGGAATTGTCATGTTGATCAGTCTCCTCCATTGACCTAAGGTTGGGAATTTATCACCCATCCATTTGAGTGCAATGGCTTTACAGGCAAAAAACAAAGTCTCCCTAAGAAAAATTCTAGTGTGATGTGGTCATAACGACTCATCTAAAAGACCAAGAAGGCACACCTCAGGGGTAAATGGCACCGGAATCCCCAGAACAGATGTCAGTTGTGATGTTATCTCTTTCCAAAAGGAATTAATATATGAGAACTCCCAAGCCATGTGCCAAAAGTCAGCTTGTGTTTTAGAGCATCTGTGACATCTAGTGTGTGGGAGTCCCCCCCCCCATTTTATGAAGACGAATTGGAGATAAGTAACATAAGTGCAGAAAGTATAATTGAGTCATGCGATTGTTAACCGCAGGGGATAAATAGAGTGGGGGACGCCAGTGCCTCCTCCCAATCTTTAAAAGACATACCAGGAACAAGTATTTTCCACTTGGTCTCGGAGGCTGAGTGGATTTCAATCTGTTTCCCAACAGATAGGTGTACAAGGCTGAAATAATTCCCCTGGGTCCCTGTGATACAAAAACTCCGATTAAGGGGTAATCGGACATGGGGAATTGGCTGTGTATAGCGTCTCGCAGTTGTAAATTTCTATAAAATCGTCATATGTATTTTTGAATAGAAAATAAAACTGTAACATAAGTCATAGCCATATTATCTTCTATACAACAAGAGTAAATCTCAGTCCTCTCTATTGACTATATTCATGACTCTTGAAAAATGATATCACTAGAACTGATCAATACTGTTTCATGTTTTTACAACATGTCTGTAGTTACACTGTAGTTATTTTTTTTGTAGTGTTTTATTAATTGTACAAATTTTATCATGCTGTACTATTTAATTTTATCTCTGCAAATTTAGAAACCTAGAATTTAATGGATATGGTAAATGGTTATTGGTCGAATGTGTTTTTCTTCTATGCAATTGTTTCTATGTGCTTGTGTTTTTTTTATGCACCAAAATAAAGCTACATAATTAACACATGGCCTGCCATGTAAATGTTAAAAATAATGGTCAAAAGGATCATGTACATTTTTATTTTAAGATTTATGTTTAATTAATGTTGTTAATTGTTCAGTCCTTGAAATTTACATAGTGTTTCATTTTCACTACTTGACTATTAAAACAGCTATGTATTACTTATTGCAGTCTGGTTACTAAACATATATACAATATATGATTTAACATGATGTACCTTTCACAACAAGAATATGTATAACCATTCTGCATGAAAGTGGATGAAAATGGGCATGAACATAAGATAGCTACCAAACGTAGCAGGATTGGTTGACATTTGTGTATGGCCAGTTTTAGACTTAATAAAATCTGACACCTGACCTGTACTAGAAAATATCTTCGAAAGAAGACTAGTGCTGCAAATACTACTAAATCGTAGGTAGTTGAAATCAGTCGAATATAAAACAGAAGAGAGTAAAAGTAATTATGAGAATAGGATGCGGTATAAGCTAACTTGTGCCCAAGGTAGGGGTTTCAGAATGCGCCCCCCTCTCTATCCCCAAGTATCAGAATGAAAGCTGTTGGATGGTCAGAGGACCCGCCTTAGGTTGTATGGCGCTCTGTGCGACATTCTCCATAGCTCCCAACTGTCCCGGATCCGGCAGGACCGTCCCGTCTTCTCACCACAGTCCCGCTGTCCTGGGCGGTCTGAAAAATTGCCCGCTGGGCGCCGTGGTGCCCCGGGCGCAACTCGGAGGTCAGGAAGAGGTGGGCGCCGCAGAGCAGCTGTATAAAAACAGCTGATCGCTGCAGACAAGCGCCCTGCATTCCGGACGACTGCAGCAGCGATCAGAGTCAGAAGGAGGCAAAAGGTCCTGCGGCGGCGTTCTGACTGGGGTCTATGCCGGCCCGGGAGTGGACCAGTCCTCACTGGTCAGGTGACTGGACTGGTCCACTCCCGGGACCGCACCGACCCTAGTCAGAACACCGCTGCAAGACCTCCTGACTTCTAACGGTGAGTGATGTAAGGCAGAGCGGAGAGTTGTAGCAGGAGGCTACCTCTACCTCTCTCCGCTCTGGCGGCAGTGTGTCACAAAGTACAAGGGGAGGGGGGTTGTGTGGCACTATGTACAAGGGCGAGAGGGGGGTTGTGTCGCACTATGTACAAGGGGGTTTGTGTGGCACTATGTACAAGGGGGGAGGGGGTTGTGTGGCACTATGTAAAGGAGGGAAGGGGGTTGTGAGGCGCTATGTACAAGAGGTGGAGGGGGTTGTGTGGCGCTATGTACAGAGGGGGCTGTGTGTGATGCTATGTACAAGGGGGGCTGTGTGTGGCGCTATCTACAAGGGGGGCTGTGTGTAGCGCTATGTACAAGGGGGCTGTGTGTGGCGCTATCTACAAGGGGGGCTGTGTGTGGTGCTATCTACAAGGGGGGCTGTGTGTGGCGCTATCTACAAGGGGGCTATGTGTGTCTCTATTTACAAGGCGGGCTGTGCGTGGCACTATCTACAAGGGGGGCTGTGCGTGGCGCTATCTACAAGGGGGGCTGTGCATGGCGCCATCTACAAGGACGTCTGTGCGTGGTGCTATTTGCAAGGGGATCTATGCATGGTACTATTTATAAGGGGGTCTGTGCGTGGTGCTATTTACAAGGGGGGCTCTGTGGCGCTATCTACAAGGGGCTGTATGTGTAGTCATCTACAGGGAGGAGTGTGTGTGGCGTTATCTACAGGGGGTCTGTGTTTGGAGCTATCTACAGGGGGTGCTGTGTGTGGTGCTATCTACAGGGGGGCTGTGTCTAGCGTTATCTACACACAGCCCCCCTTGTAAATATTACTAACTTTATTTTTTGGTTTTGCAGGTTCCGCTGGACTGTTTGGACTACGTCGTAGATTCGTTGGACTACTGCGATGATCTAAGTTTTTTAAAAATAAAATGGTGAAAGAGGGTTGTGTGTGGGAGTTCTTATTTCAATAAAAAAATATTTTCTTATGTCTCTGTGTTTTTTTTAAAAACTTTAATAATGCCTTAGTAATGGCAGTAGTCTGATTGACAACGTCTATTACTAAGATGGGGCTTAGTGTTAGCCAGTAAAAAGTATGCAGCTAAACTCCCACTATTACCCCGGTACCCACCGTCAACAGGGGTGCTGGGAAGAGCCGGGTGTGATCCAGTACCTGACCATCTGTAGTGATGGTCGAGCACTGGGGCGGCAGCAGCAGGCTGGTATTATGAGGCTGGAAAAGGCCAAAAACTGTGGCCCTTCTCACCCTGGTAATGCTAGGCTGCTTTTGCTATGTTGTATCTGGCTGGTTATGAAAAATGGGAGGGACCCCACAACGTTTACAAAAAAATAAAAAATTAAGAAAACGACATTGCGTCCCCCCCATTATCATAACCAGCCAGATACAACATAGCAGCAGCAGCAGCAGGCTAGCATCGCCAGGGTGGGAAGGGACACTGTTTTTGGCCTCTCCCAGCCTAATAATACCAGCCTGTGGCCGCCCCAGTGCCCACCCATCACTACAGATGGTCAGGTACTGGATCGTACCCGACTCTTCCCAGCACCCCTGGTGGCATTGGGTACAGGGGTAATAATGGGGGGTTAGTTGCAGCCTTTTTACTGGCTCACACTAAGCCCCACCTTAGTAATGGACGATGTCAATTAGACAACTGTCATATCCAAGATGCTAATAAAGTATTAAAAAAAACACAGAGACATATGAAAATATTTTTTATTGAAATAAGAACTCCCCCACACAAACCTCTTTAACCGTTTTATATTAAAAAAACGTAGATCATCGAAGTAGTGCAACGAATCTACGACATAGTTCAAACAGTCCAGCGGAACCTGCAAAACAAAAAAAATAAAGTTATTAACCCCTTCCCGCACCTTGGCGTACATGCACGTCCAGGTGAGCAGTAACTTCACACACCTGAGCGTGCAGTTACATCCGCGCTTTAACAGTTAACCGCCGCACGGGTATACACCGCAGCAACGGTTAACTGTGCAGGGTGTCTGCCCTGATCTCCCCATTGCCGATCAGTGGCCCGTCGCCGCTAAAATTCGCAATTAACCCCCTCGATGCGGCGGTCGATTGCGATCGCCGCATTGAAGAGGTTTAGAGTAGATCGGCAGCCCCCCACATGCATTTGTGGGGGCTGGCGATCCTTGTGACGGCAATCGGAGGACAGACAATGGCCTCAGGGCTGCCATGTACGGAAGCCTATGAGGACCAGCCGGAGGCTTCCTGTCAGAGTGACTGTCACGTCACAATGACAGTTTGAACACATTACACTACGTAGGTAGTGTAAGGTGTTCTAGCAGCGATCAGAGCTGCAAGTCTAAATGTCCCCTATTGGGACAAGTAAAAAAAAGATAATAAAAATGTTTTAAAAAAAGTGAAAAAATAAAAGTTATAAGTTACATAAACAAAGACTGCTTTTTTTCCTATAATAAGTCTTTTATTATAGGAAAAAAATGAACACGTTAAAAAAAGTACACATATTTGGTATCACCCCGTTCGTAACGACCCCAACTATAAAACTATAATATTATTTTTCCCGCACAGTAAACGCCGCAAAAAAAATAAGTGAAAAACAACGCTTGAATCACTGTTTTTTGGTCACCACTCCTCCCAAAATATACAATAAAAAGTGATCAAAAAGTTGCATTTAGCCCAAAATTGTATCAATAAAAACTACAACCCGTACCGCAAAAAACAAGCCCTTACACAGCTTTTTTGACTGAAAATTAAAAAAGTTATGGCTCTCAGTATATGGGGACACAAAAAATAAATTATTTTATAAATAAGTGATTTTATTGCGCAAACGCTGCAAAACATAACAAAAACTATACAAATGGTATCGCCGTAATCATATCAACCCGCAGAATAAAGTAAAATGGTCATTTATAGCCGAGGGTGAACGGCATAAAAAAAAAAAGAATAAAAAACATTGTCAGAAATGATGGTTCTTGGTTTTCTTGCTTGCCAAAAAAATGGAATAAAAACTGGTCAAAAAAAATCAAAAAAAATCGCACCTACCCCAAAAAGGTACCAATGAAAACTACAGATTGTCCTGCAAAAAATAAGCCCTCACACAGCTCCGGTGAAGAAAAAAGAGTTCTGGCTCTCAGATTATGGCGATGCAAAATGTGCAGTGTTCCAAAAGCGGATAAGATCAGGCACCATTTATTGGTGCGACACTGGCCACATATCTGCGGATTATTATTTATTTACCCCATTATTGTACCCGCTTATTATAACCTGATGTACTCTGCACAGCCTACATATGCCCCCACATTATAAACTGAAATACCAGCAAAATGCCAAACAGAACTACTACCAAGAAAAATCTGCGCTCCAAAAGCCAAATGCCACTCCCTCCTTTCTGAGCCCTACAGCGTGCCCAAACAGCAGTTTACGCCCACAGATCTGGCATCGCCATACACGGGAGAACCCGATTAATATTTTATGAGGTATTTTTATTCAGTGGCACAAACTGGGCACCACATATTGTGCACTAAAATGGCATATCAGTGGAAAATTGTAATTTTCACTCTGCACCATCCGCTGCACATTAACCCCTTTGCGCACCACGACATAGCATGTCGTGGTGTGAGGGGTGATGTATGGAGCGGACTCACGCACTGAGCCCGCGCAATACACTGCGGGTGTCAGCTGTGTATTAGAGCTGACACCCAGGACTAACGGACAGGAACAGCAGTCGTGCTTTTACAGGAGCCTGTAAAAATGACAATATACTGCAATACATTAGTATTGCAGTGTATTGTACCAGCGATCTACTGATTGCTGGTTCAAGTCCCCTAGGGGGACTAATAAAATGTGTAAAAACAAATTAAATAGTTATTATTTGTAAAGGATCTGCCAGGCACAGCTTCGGGGTTAACGCCCATAGATAATCAGTCTGCACCTGCTTCTATGTCTGTGAGACTGACTCCATCTTCCACCACTCAGGATGGCAGGCTTAGGAGCGGGAGAGCCTATCACAGCCTGGCCAGACGGAGCTAGCTCCCGCCCTCTGTCTATTTATACCTGTCTTTCCTGTTCCTCCTTGCTTGTGATTCTTCTCGTTTTGTTTCCTGGCCCTGCTGCAGCTTCTTGAACCATTTGACCCTGCCTCATATTGACCCTGGCTTACTGACTACTCTCCTGCTCTGCGTTTGGTACCTCGTACACTCCTGGTTTGACTCGGCTTATTCTCTACTCTCCTGCTCTGCGTTTGGTACCTCGTACACTCCTGGTTTGACTCTGCTCGTTCACCACTCTTGTTGCTCACGGTGTTGCCGTGGGCAACTGCCCCTTTTCCCTTTCTTCTGTGTACCCTTGTCTGTTTGTTTGTCGTGCACTTATTGAGCGTAGGAACCGTCGCCCAGTTGTACCCCGTCGCCTATGGCGGGTCATTGCAAGTAGGCAGGGACTGAGTGGCGGGTAGATTAGGGCTCACTTGTCTGTTTCCTTACCCCCATCATTACAGTGGGATTGCAAAATATATGGAGGGCCTGTAACCCAACATCTAGGCAGTACTCATGTTACTATGCTCACATAGCTCCCTATCTAGGATTGATCTCGCAGTGGGAAACTATCTGCTGTTTGGGTATCTCAGAGATATTTCGTACTTGCCGAGGTGCATCGCTGGTCATTCCCCCATACTGCTTTCCCTGGCCTTTCAAGCTTAATCCATTCTGGCTCCATGTACTTGGCTCATCAGGCAGAGTAGCAACAGAGCTAGAGGACTTTTTATGGGATAATAAGGGGTCTGCTTCTCCCTTAGTAGTCTGGCATACCCTGAAAGCGTATATGAGAGGGCTTTATGTAAAAAAATATTAGTAGACATAAGTTCAAATGTAACCAGCTTCTGCTGACCCTCCAATCTAGAGTGGAGGACACAGAGGAATGGTTTGTTACTTCTTCCAGTGAGGAAACTAAACGCAGCTGGCTAGAAGCTCAACAGTTACTTGAAGAACACCTTCTTCAATCCTCGGAACTTAAATGTTTTTTCTTGAAGCAAAAATATTTTGAGGAAGGGGAAGGTACTCGTCGTCTGTTGGCAACTATAATAAAAGCACAGGAAGGCCCAATACGTATTACTACTTTGAAGAGTTCCTTGGGCGCCGAGGTGGTAGATGATCATCAGATTCTAACAATCCTCCATGATTTCTATAGAGATACATACTCATCTAGATTGATGGATGGGGATCCACAGATAGAGCGTTTTCTAGACCACATTTCTCTTCCATCTCTAACAACAGCTCAACAGTCTGTTCTTGACTGGTCGATCACCATTGAGGAGCTGGAGGTAGATTTGAAAGACCTCTGGAATTCTTTAAGGAACATAAAGGAGTATTGTTACCGGAGCTTTTGGAAGTTATTAGGGAAGCAGAAAAAGTGGGGTCACTACCGGATTCCATGGGAGAGGCGATAATCATAGTTTTACAAAAGTCGGATAAAGATCTGACATGACCAGACTAATACCGCCCAATCTCTTTACTGTGTGCTGACGTGAAATTACTGGCGAAGGTACTTGCTAATAGGCTACATACAGTTATTTTGCAGTTGATACATAGTGACCAAACTGGCTTCATGCCAGGAAAGTCAACGTCCATAAATATTAGACGACTGTTTCTGAAACTCCAGCTGAAGCCAGATACAGGAGAACATAGAGTGTTACAGCCATGGCAGCGGCTCATCAGGTTTACTCCCCTCCTGATGGCCGCAGCCATGGATCAGTGATCACTGGCCCGCATCTCCTCCTCAGGAGACGCCAGCGCTCACTTACGCTTCACTCTGCTGTGTCCCGTAGGGTGCGCACGCACACTCGTGCCGGTCTTAAAGGGCCAGCATGCACAGCTGAATTAGATACCCAAATTAGCCCATGATCACCCTGGACTATAAGAAGGGCCCTACCCCTTCCTGCATTGCCTGAGCGTTTTTGTCGTTTACCTATGTTCATCTCTGCAAATGGTCCCTTAAGTGTTTCCCAGTTCCCAGTGTTCCCGTTCCTTCTACCTGTATCCTGTGTCCCATGCTATCCTGGTTCAAGTGCCGTTTAGAGTTGGAGTTGTGTTGTGCTGTGTGCTACGCCTTCCTGGTTACACCACGCCTGTTGTCTGCCTGCTGCCAAGGTCCCATCCGAGCCTGTCTTCGCTACTGTCAGAAGTTACCACAGGTACACTTATCCGAACTATTGACTTTGACTTGTTGGCTAGCTGCTATACCATCAAGGCGGTACGGCCCAGTGGGTCCACGCACCCAACGTGACATAGCGTAGAGTGGAGATTTCTGTGGAAGGTGATGACTACAATGGACTTTGGGGAGAGGTATTTAGCATGGGTAAAGTTGCTCTAGAATAATCCACAGTCGCAGATTCGGGTAAATGGAAAGCTCTCTGAAACATTTGCACTAGGGAGGGGAACCAGTCAAGGCTGTCCCTTATCCCCCTTTTTCTTTGCCTTGGCCTTGGAGCCTTTGGCTTGTATGATTAGAGATTCTGTGGAGATTACTGGATTTAAGTATGGTGATATAGAAGAACGTATTGCACTCTATGCAGATGATATGCTGCTTTTCCTGGGAGATGTAGGCAGATCTCTTCATCCGGCTATGCAACTGTTTGCAGATTATGATAGATACTTGGGATTATCCATAAATTGGGACAAATCTGTAATTTTGCCGCAGGATCCCTCGAATAGGGATTTGTTGGGAGAGGACATTCAGCTGCATGTAGTCTCTTCCTTTAAATATCTAGGTATCACGTATCATCCTGCCCTGGGGAATTTTCCTCACTTAATCTAACCCCTATGATGGAATGAGCTAAGGCCAAAATTACAGCGTGGTGTAATCTTCTACTCTCGGTGATAGGTAGGGCCAACTTGACCAAAATGATGCCACAATTTTTGTATATACTACAAAATTCACCTGTATGGATCCCAATGGTGTACCTCTGTAGAATTCAAAGGTTATTTAGGTCACTTATTTGGAAGAATAAACCAGCCAGAATATGCTTGGAAATGCTCCAGAGAGCCAAAGGTCAGGGAGGTTTAGCGGTGCCCAATCCGTGGCTTTTTTTCCTAGCTGCTCAGGTTCAGCAGATCAAGTTGTGGGGACAGACCACTATTTCCTATATAGCGGAAAAATTGTTGGCTTGGCATGGGGGGAGGCCACCAATATATCTTATGGAGATTGGGGCCCAGGGCAGACCTCCAGATGTGATACCAACATTACTATTATTAATCTATCTATTACTATGAAAGTGTGGTGTAAAATCAACGAATTGCAGGACTTGACAAACTTCAACAATATAACACTCCTATGGAAAAACCCAAAACTTGGTGAAATACAGGCACTAGAGGGATTTTCCTTCTGGGAACAATCGGGCATACATAGGGTCGCACAGCTGTTCTTCGACGCAATCTTAAATGTTTTTAACAGCTCTGGAAGAAATTTGATTTGCCACATCACTTGTTCTATCAATACCTCCAGCTGCGCCATGCCCTGGAGGTGCAGGCTAGAATGACCGCTGTCGTCACTTCCTCTCATCCTATACTGCAGATAATTATCTCGCAGGGTACCACAAAGGGAGTGGTTTCAGCGATATATGGACATCTGCTGGATTCGTACCATAAAAAATTTCCGTACATGTACGTGCGAAATGGGAGGCAGATGTGGGTCCTCACACTGATGATGCATGGGAAGCTATCTTGGCGAATACGCCTAGGTTATCCCTGAGTGAGGCTCAGAGGTCTTCCCGGATGTTGCTAGTTCAGAGGGTTTACAGAACTCCGGTGTGGCTGCATAGGGTAGGATTTAGAGGGGATGCTAAGTGTCCTCGATGCGACATTGATGATGCCCATCTCCTACACATGATGTGGGAGTGTACCTTGCTGGGACCTTTCTGGAATAAACTAGTAGTATATCGATTCAGGCAAATCCTAGAACCTGTGTCTTGGGGCTGCAGGAGGGAACTGACATTACTGAGGGAATTTCTGTTGAAATAATTAAAATGTTGTACCAGGCTAGAAAGCTAATTGCCCAACATTGGCTACAGTCCTCCCTGCCGATGATAAATGAATTAATTGCCAAAATGAACATCATTAGATTAGAAAAGGGGGTCTATCGTAAGAGGAAAGCAGATGCTAAGTTTGAAAGAGTATGGGGACCATGGATAGATACTCCCGGCCTATCTACACCCCACATTCAAAGATCTGTATTGGGTGTATGTTAATAAGTTAAGTTATTGAGGGGTGGTGCCGCTACCGTTGTTTTGCCATTGGGGATGCATTACTTCATGTCGAGTTATGTCTTCTCTGTTCTTTTGCAGTATGTGTACTTACTGTCTACATTGATGCTGTGATGATCTTTACAATGAAGCGGTTATAATTTTTTTGTAACGGGAGGGTGTGTTAGGGGGGTAGGTTTTATATGTTTTATATTTGTAAATCTGTCAATAAAAAAATATTTGATTTAAAAAAAAAAGTAAGTATGAAGAAGACTCAAAAAGGATGCTGCAAGGAGCACTATGGAAGTACGCACTGGAATCTGATAAGTGCTATGGGTAACGCTTCCACACATTTGTTTTGTTCTACTCATGGTCTTGTATTTGTAGATTCCCCCCAAATCAAATAGTCCCTCTAAAGTTAAGTCCACACAACATAGAATTTTTCCACCATGGATTTTTGTGCAAATCCGCAACGATTCAGCTGCAAAATCCGCATTTTCCTGCAGATTTCATGAGGAAGCCACATTGTGGCGATGCGCGTGGCGCTTTCAGTCCCCTTTTCCCCTACTTGGATACCACACTTCACACACTTCTTACGCGTCGGTATTTATGACCCATTTCAATTTATCTTCTACTAGCTACGTATGTTGTGGGGTTTGGCTGTACTTTCCACTTATCAGGGTGGCTAACCCCCCCCCCCATATTTCTAGCATGTGTATGCTATTTTAAATGTTTTTAAGTTTTGTACATGTGGTACATTTGTTGGAATAAAAATAATTTTTGTGTTAAAGACTGGGGTTTCATAGGCCAGTCTTAGTCAGAAGCCCCTAGGATTAAGATGCAAGTAATTTATTAAGAGGCAAATAATTTTTTTTTTATATTATCTTTGGGGTTGGTGCTCCATATCTCTCTACTCCCTAAAGCTCACCAGACTAATGTTGTCGCAAGCGTGTCCAAGATTAGATATGTGTACAAGATTAGAGAATCGGTTCTACATACTGAGAACAAAATGAAACTGCTCAGAGCTCTAATCTCTAATGAAGTGTATAAGAAAAAGAAGTAAATTCTGTTAATAACAGGTCAAGGTGGAGTTTCCCTTAAAGGAACAGTGTCACGAAAAAAATTTTTTTTACATCAGTTTGATTTTAGTGTTTTATTAAAAACTTTTAGATTTATTTGTGTGTTTGTGTTTTACTTTTTTTTATTTTTTCACTTTTTCTTCCCTATGGGGGCTGCCATTTTTTTTTCCATTTCTGTATGTGTCGATTAACGACACATACAGACATGGAATACGGCAGCTACAGTCCCATAGTGAATGCGAATGGGGCCCGTTCCATCCACTATACTGTACGCCGTTTGTGTGGGAACGGCGCATGCGCCGCTCCCACACAGTCCAAGTTGAACTGTGCGCCGTCCGGCGCCATTTTCCTTTAGACCGGAAGTCGCGGCCGGACAGTAAGATTACTGCTTCCGGTCGCGGCTTCCGGACTTGTGCACTTGGAGTGGCGGTAGCAGACGGAGCGGACGGACCGGAGGGAGCGGCGGCGACTGGAGCAGGTAAGTTATTTCTGTGTATGTAAGTGTTTTACTGTGTGTTTACTAGTGTATGTAAACCTACTACACTGTGTGTTAGCTCAAAAAATGGTGACACACAGTGTAGGAGGTTTGACCGTTCAATCCCCTCGTTTCTCCCGGCACTAGCCAAGATAAAGGAGGGGGGGGGATTCTGAGAGCTCACTAGAGCGAGTGAGTTTTCTCAAATTTTGCAGCATAAAGCAATGTGGTTGCTTTACCACATGCAATGCTGCAATTTTGGGAATTGCTCCATCTAGTGACCAGCACTGGGAAATATTATAAATTAGAATCTAATTTATAATATTTCCTGACTCGTGAAAAAAATGTAAAAAAATTAGAACAATGTTTAATCACCTATACACTAATTGTTTAACTAAAAAAAAAATTTTTCTAGCGTCACATTCCCTTTAATGTTAAAATAAAAATGTGTAGAGTAGTTGCACATAGTAACTATTGGATCACACCTTTACTTTCTAACTTAATTTCCTAACTGGAAAAATAAAAAATGTTGGGGTCTGGTTGGTTGATATTGGTAGGGGCATAGCTGGGGAGGGAAGCAAGTGGAGCATGTGCCTCCGATGTCATTAGGCTTGAGGACAGGAAGGCGCCGGCTCAGTTGAACAGTGTTTTAGCCACTGTAAATGTAAAAAAAATAGCTAATTGCTGTGGCAATTGGCAGAACACTTAGGCCTAGTTCACACAGCCCTTTTTGGCACTGATGTTCTGCATCAGAATGACAAAGTGAAAAAATAAATAAATAAATCCGCTGTACTGGCACTTGACAGGTATGTTTAATTTCTACTGGTAGCCATGCGTAGGGAGCTGGTGGCATGTGAAGATAAGTGTTCCCTGCCCTCTTGTGTTATCAATAAGAATGTGAGCCCAAGAACGCAGAGTCCAGGACTGTCACCCACAAGATGCCTCCTGGAGGTATACAGTATGTATGTGTCTGTGCGTATCTATGTGTATGCATTTAGGTATGTGTGCAGCTATATTTAAGTGTTTATAGATATATGCATGTGTGTGTACTATTGGTTGTGTGAATATATATGCGTTAGTTTTACTGTAATGGATCATTTTTAGGCACTGTGTGACCATGTTAATTTGCTAAATGAGAAACGTACGAGGGAATTATGTTACACTAATTGGTGAGAGGGAGGGGACAGCAAATAGTGGCCACTTGATGGCTCATACGCAGATCTTATGTGGTTGAAAACCACAGAGTCAGGATGCTTTACCACAAATCAGTCTTCAAACTCATTGTTAATGGCCGTACAATTTTGCAGGTAAACTTTAATATAAAGTTAAATTCAATAGTGGATTCCAAAAAAGTGTCCTAATGTGTTTATTTTAAAGTAGAGAACTTACAAATCAGGTCTCTGGGATTCTTTGGTCTAGTGTCATTACATGATAATAACAATCTTTTGTACTATAAATTTGGCTGCAATTTAGTTTTTTCGAAAACAAATGAGCTTACCAATCTTGGGTGTGTACATATTAGTAAGTACATAATAAAAATTGCAATATATAATTATTGCATCAATTTTAGCAATGGGTGACATAATGAAAACAAATGAATATTTTACAAGTGAAATGGGGAACTCTTATTTGAGATGTGGTTTTACATTTCATCAAGCATTAGTGATTTGTGGATTAAAACAATAACACATGATCCTAAACAAACCTATGCAGAGCCGTTGTGGTATTGTCCATTCTTGCTTGACATTAATTATATAACTAAGAGTTCTTAAAAACACATAATAATTCTTTGCACTTATTAACACTATGTGTAACACATTGAAAAGTCATAGAAAAGTTTATTACGGAATCACTACAAAATAGATGAAACCACAGAAAATTTAATGACTATGTGGAGACAGAACATGGTGCATCTGTCAATTCTAGTAGAATGCTTATGGGATCCCATTTGATTTATAAAGACTATAGCCCTGTTCTCATCACTTCTCTTGATAAAGTTATTATCATGAAATGTAAATTGGGCAGGACGATATTGAGGCCTCTGTATTTTTATAAAATTTTTCCCATAAAACACATTTATCACATATCTACAGGATAGGGAACAAAAGTTTGATAGCTGGGAGCACAGGGTGGCTCGTTCTTCATCACGTAAGGAGATGTGTATATGGAGCGGTGGTTGAGCAAGCAATCTGCCGCTCCATACAAACACTCTGGAAGTCCAATAACCGGCCAAGCGCAACAGGGGAATTTATTAACACTGGCCTTTCATACACCAGTCTTAATATAAAATATGCTGGAATCAAATGCATCTAATTTATCAAAAGTGCACGCCTCCTAAGAAATTAGGCGCATCTCTGGCTGTACGTGCAACAGAGAGGGAAATGTACTAAAAAGTTCTATGAGATGGTGTCGATTTTTCTGCACTATGATTTACACCATAATTTCTGGCAGGGATGGCCTAAAAATGCAAAAGTTGCAAAATTTTTGCAACCCTTCTACGCCTGAAAACTGGCATAGGGTGCTAAATAAATACCCTTAAAGTATTTTGAGGGAAAATCACTAACTGTGGCTTAGTGAAAGGAAGTAGTGTATTTGGAGGCCTGTATCAGAAAAACTGAGCTTATAAAGATGTTTTATGAAATTTTGAATGTACATTAGAAAAAAAACTAAACGATAAGTACACTTTACACTACTGCAGTCCCACATGGTTGAGAGGGAACAATTCACAAGGGGCAACTAATTGTCATTACAGTGACAGATTGCAGGTCTTGTATTTATAATAGATCAGTTTACTGTGCATATATATGCCTCGGCCACTTGGGATCATATAATAACATGATTTTTGTATCGGAGTTGATAATGATTGTAGTGAGCTCTTCTAAAAGCATGATCGGTATGACCACGAAGAACAATTAAAATCAGATGTAAGGGGTTTACCAGAGAAACTGCAGTTCCAGATATTAAATAATTGTAATATTGTAAACACTGGTGAGCATAAATATTGAGTGATGAAGATGGTTACAAATTAGCCTAGGAATTCAGCAATATTGCTATTGTATATTCCTGAGGTACAGTGTGCCTTTCAACTTGTGACTTGGTTAGACTGTGAATTTTGGTGATAAGGAGTGACCCACAGTGTAGACCCCAATTCTATCCAAAGGTGTTCGAGGGGTTTGAAGGCAAGACTCTGGGAGGCCAATTCTGAGTTTTTGTAAATGGCCCTATGATTTCTATTTATGTCTTGTATAATCCATATATTGCCTAAACATCTTTCTCTATGAAGGCTTCCTCTCATAGGGGCACTGTAGCTGTATTATTTGGTTGACCACTATGGCTGATATTTATACGGGGCATTATGGTAAGCACAGCACTGGAGGCGCTGATATTGTTATGAGGCAATGTGGCTAGAACTCCAATTGTTTGGGGTTGATTTAGCTAAATTATGTATTCTAAAAGAGCTGGACAGCAGTGGAGCCTCTAATGAACATCCAAGAGCAGTCATTTTCAGGAGCATCAAAGTGTAAGAACTGGAAAAAATAAATAAATAAATAACCCTCATATAGTGTAGAATGTATTTATTTTATGTCACAAACTCTAGCTCCACTGCAGTGCCGTCTTTCCCTCTGAATTGTCTCTGCATCAAACCTCCTAGCAGGGCTGGCAGAAATTCCGGGTGACCAATGCGCAGAGTGCCCAGCCACCTGGCCAATCAATAGAAGGAGCTGTATTTAAAGCCTCAGTGCCAGTTATTAAAGTGTATTCCCTAGGAAGCTGTTCTCCTGTATAATGTGTATTGACTCCTGATGCACTCCTGTTTGACCTGGCTATTCTGACTACTCTCCTGACTAGCACAACTGTACCGCATACCCTGCTCTATTATATCACTGTTACTGAATCTTGGCTTGTCTGACTACTCTTCTGACTACTGCAACTGCACTGCATACCCGGCTCTCACACAGTCTTAAAGGTTAGATGCTAGTGTAGGTTTATTCACACACACACACACACACACACACACACACACGTGCGCACGCACACGTGCGCACGCACACACATATCTATATATTATATGGATATATATAGATATCTATATCTATATATAATCCTCCAAAACACGGAGACAGAACTCCTTGGTTAGTGAAAAATAGAGGTTTATTCACCACATGCGAGGTTTCAGCCCTACTCCGTGGGGCCTCTCTCAAGCATAACAGTCAGTGAGCAGTGCACATATAAATACACAAGCCATAATGGTCCACAATCAAGTGATTAATTAACAAACATTTTCAAATAACTTTTGATATCAATAGTTGACAGTAAAAAAGTGAACAGAAGTGCATTATATAAATATACAGACTTTATATTGTTTTTGACAAATAACATAAGTTGTCAACCGTTCGCTGTATATATTAAGTCAAGTGCTAAATACATATAAATAGAGTGCAGGTGTTTAAAATCACCTGCTGCTGTTACCAGTCGGGACATGAGGAAAGGGGAGGGGAGGCTGTCTGCGCGCACTGTGACGGGCTGTGATCAGGAGAAGTACTGGAGAGAAGACCATCAACCTGCTGAACTCCCTCCACAAATATCCTACATAAAAGTAAGTGCATGTGTGTTTACAATGTGTACTTTATATGTGTATAATGTGTGCATGTAATGTGCATATTTGTGTGTCTGTGATGTGTACAAGAGTGTGTGTATATATAGTGTGTGATGTGTACATGTGTATATATAGTGTGTGATGTGTTCATGTGTGTATGTATAGTGTGTGATGTGTTCATGTGTGTATCTATAGTGTGTGATGTGTTCATGTGTGTATATATATAGTGTATGTGATGTCTACATGTGTGTATATAAAGTGTGTGATGTCTACATGTGTGTATATATATATATATATATATATATATATAGTGTGTGATGTGTTCATGTGTGTATATATAGTGTATGTGATCATGTGTGTGTATATATATATATGGGTGATGTATGTGTGTATATATAGTGTGTGTGTATATATAGTGTGTTTGATTAGTACATGTGTGTGTGTATATATATATATATATATATATATATATATACATTGAAGGAAATAAGTATTTGATCCCTTGCTGATTTTGTAAGTTTGCCCACTGTCAAAGTCATGAACAGTCTAGAATTTTTAGACTAGGTTAATTTTACCAGTGAGAGATAGATTATATAAAAAAAAAACAGAAAATCACATAGTCAAAATTATATATTTATTTGCATTGTGCACAGAGAAATAAGTATTTGATCCCCTACCAACCATTAAGAGTTCAGCCTCCTCCAGACCAGTTACACGCTCCAAATCAACTTGGTGCCTGCATCAATCAGTCTGACTCTAACCTCTACAACATGGGCAAGACCAAAGAGCTTTCTAAGGATGTCAGGGACAAGATCATAGACCTGCACAAGGCTGGAATGGGCTACAAAACCATAAGTAAGACGCTGGGTGAGAAGAATACAACTGTTGGTGCAATAGTAAGAAAATGGAAGACATACAAAATGACTGTCAATCGACATCGATCTGGGGCTCCATGCAAAATCTCACCTCGTGGGGTATCCTTGATCCTGAGGAAGGTGAGAGCTCAGCCGAAAACTACACGGGGGGAACTTGTTAATGATCTCAAGGCAGCTGGGACCACAGTCACCAAGAAAACCATTGGTAACACATTACGCCGTAATGGATTAAAATCCTTCAGTGTCCGCAAGGTCCCCCTGCTCAAGAAGGCACATGTACAGGCCCGTCTGAAGTTTGCAAATGAACATCTGGATGATTCTGAGAGTGATTGGGAGAAGGTGCTGTGGTCAGATGAGACTAAAATTGAGCTCTTTGGCATTAACTCAACTCGCCGTGTTTGGAGGAAGAGAAATGCTGCCTATGACCCAAAGAACACCGTCCCCACTGTCAAGCATGGAGGTGGAAACATTATGTTTTGGGGGTGTTTCTCTGCTAAGGGCACAGGACTACTTCACCGCATCAATGGGAGAATGGATGAAGCCATGTACCGTCAAATCCTCAGTGACAACCTCCTTCCTTCCATCAGGACATTAAAAATGGCTCGTGGCTGGGTCTTCCAGCACGACAATGACCCGAAACATACAGCCAAGGCAACAAAGGAGTCGCTCAAAAAGAAGCACATTAAGGTCATGGAGTGGCCTAGCCAGTCTCCAGACCTTAATCCCATCAAAAACTTATGGAGGGAGCTGAAGATCCGAGTTGCCAAGCGACAGCCTCGAAATCTTAATGATTTACAGATGATCTGCAAAGAGGAGTGGGCCAAAATTCCATCTAACATGTCTGCAAACCTCATCATCAACTACAAAAAACGTCTGACTGCTGTGCTTGCCAACAAGGGTTTTGCCACCAAGTATTAAGTCTTGTTTGCCAAAGGGATCAAATACTTATTTCTCTGTGCACAATGCAAATAAATATATATAATTTTGACAATGTGATTTTCAGTTTTTTTTAAAATGTAATCTATCTCTCACTGGTAAAATTAACCTAGCCTAAAAATTCTAGACTGTTCATGTCTTTGACAGTGGGCAAACTTACAAAATCAGCAAGGGATCAAATGCTTATTTCCTTCACTGTGTATATATATATATATATATATATATATATATATATCCAAGAAAAAGAGACTGGAAGCAGCACTCAGTAAAAAAATGTGAATTTATTCACCCAACACAGCAACGTTTCACTTCCTCCATGGAAGCATTTTCAAGCAATAAATGAAAACCACACATTGACATATATAGACAGAGCCGCAGCCCAATTAACAGGTGTAATGAATCGTAGTAGTTATACAATGTATCAAAAAATACGATATATTATAAAAGTGTAGCAAAAAGTATAGTGCAGAAACATATGAGTCAATCACTGACATTTAGATGTAGATAATCACAACTGTATTAAGTGACATGTATGTGCATATAATAGTGAAAACATATTAATTACAGATTAATCAACAATCACAGTATGATACACAGAAGCTGGCACTCACCAATCTAGGTAAACAAGGACCATCTGTCCACGAGAAGTCAGTGAAAAAAGAAAAAAGAAAAAGAATTTCGGCGCCATAATCGCCATATTGCGCATGCCCCAACTCACACCGTCTATTGGCTGCTGCCAACACGTGCAAAACAAAGCACTATGACCCTGTACATCGCAGTCTGATTACAACATCATAGAGGGGCCGCAGTCCCGCGCAGGCGCAATGCGATAAAACGCTTTAGCCACGCCATAGTGAAAACTGGAAAACTTGCCAGTAATGCGATACCATACTCGGGATGTATGCGCAGCAATGGCTGAAAAAGAACCCTGCACGGAGAGATATATATCACATCAGTATTCACAAAATATGTGGTAAGAATGTAGGTAGATAAAGATAGTAAATAACATCACAATGAAGTTTTATTAAAACCCAAAAGACAAGGTATCCCCCAAATGAATCAATCAAGGGAATACCGTCATATGAAGAATCCCGACATGCAAATATGTCAGATCCTCATCCCGGATACATTTTAGGTTACTTCGTGTTTCGAGTTATGAGAAAAAAAAGGAGCTTATTCCCCTATCAACTACCCCCCTATTAATTCTGGTACACAATATATATCATCCGTGCAGGTCAGCGCTGTAGCATCTTCTACACAGTAGAGACCTTTCTTGAAACTCTTGAACATTCTCGTAGGCAGAATAAAGTACAAAACATATAAAAGTAGCCTTCCTAATACCAGTTGGTAAGTGTCCTTCAGTGTTAATCTCAACATCTCAAAGTCTTCAATCTACAAGACAAAAGAGAATCAAATTAGTAAACACATTAAAATCAATTTATAATATAATTACTCCTATTCCATACATCAAAAATATAAAATTTTTCAGAGTAACATCTAAATAATGAATGGTACCATCAGGCAAGAGAACCCCAGGGTCCACAAAGGTACATCAAACAAATGCCCTAAAAAGAGAAGGACAGACATCCAAAAGGTTAACCACATCCAAAAGTTCTAACTGTACACATACAATCAGCGTTTGAATACATTCAAAGGATAATCCATGTTAAGACCATTGGGATGAAGGGAGTTAAGTTTATGAATCCATTGAACCTCCCGTTGTTTGAGGACCAGTTCCCTATTGCCCCCACGTTTAAGGGGGGGAACCCTATCAATAATACAGAATCTAAGCTGTTGCACGCTATGTCCCAACTCAACGAAGTGTCTAGGTACAGGAAGTTCAACTTTCTTCGTCCGAATGCTAGATTTATGGTTATTCAGTCGCAACCTGCATTCAGTTGTAGTTTCACCCACATAAATCAGATTACACGGGCATTGTAAAATGTAAATGACAAAATCACTTCGACATGTGTACTGTGAAGTGATTCTGTACGCTCTACCAGTGGTGGGATGTATAAAAGAACTACCCTTTAACATGATAGCGCAACTGTCACATGACAGACAAGGGAAACACCCATGGCGTGTCACATCATGTAGTCCACCTCTAGCCCGACTGTTCACTGCACAGACATCTGTCTTCACAAGTTTATCCCTCAAGTTCCGAGGTCTTCTATATGAGAAGAGGGGGGGTGACTGAAATTCTACCACTCCATCATAGTAATTGGACAAAATCCTCCAATGTCTCCTAATAATGCCTGCAACATTAGAACTATAGATACTGAATGTAGAGGTCATAGGGAATCTGACAGCAGTCTGTCGATCCCTCCTACTATCCTGTCTCAATTGGATCCTATCAGTTTGTTGTACTCTCTGGATATGTTTTTTTAAAAGTCTATCCGGGTAACCTCTGTCCAGAAATTTACCCACCATCATGTCCAGTTTGTGGTCCAGGCATGTAGGGTCATCAACTATCCGTTTAACCCTCAATAGTTGGCTATATGGTAGAGACCTGATCATCCCCCTCGGGTGGTGACTGTTAAAATTCAATAGGTTATTACAATCTGTTTCCTTGACATACAGATCCGTCATCAGTTTGGAGTCCTGAATATAAACCCTAGTGTCTAAAAATTGGATACTAGTGTCAGACGTTACCATGGTAAATTTAATATCAGAATCAATATCATTGAGATATTCAAAAAACCCATTGAGACCAAGCAGGTCACCCGTCCAAATAAGGAAGACGTCATCTATGTAACGCCACCACCCAAGTACCGAGGTAAAGTGGTGGGATACATAGATCGACGTCTCCTCTAGGTCAGCCATCACAATGTTGGCATACGTAGGGGCCACATTTGACCCCATAGCCGTACCACGGAGTTGCATAAAAAACTCGTTGTTGAAGAGAAAATAGTTACAGGTTAGAACTATATCAAGGAGACCCATCAGGAATTCCCTGCATTCACCGGAGAACTCAGTGTTTCTAAGTGCTTTGTCCACACTGTTCAGACCCCTCACATGAGTGATAGAGGTGTATAAACTAGTCACATCAAATGAGACCAACCGGGCCCCATTAAGAACATTGATGTCACTGATTTTATTCAGGAAGTCCGACGTGTCCCTAATGTAAGATCTAGCAGACACGGCGAACCTCCTCAAAATTTTGTCAAGAAAGACTGCAAGAGGGCAGAGCAACGAATCCCTGCCCGAAACAATGGGTCTCCCAGGGGGATTAGTAATACTCTTGTGTATTTTAGGTAGACAGTATAGTATGGGTGTTATTGGATAAAGTGGTGTTAAGTAAGTATACAGATCTCTGTCAATCATATCATTAGCAAAAGCATTGTCAACCAGTACTCTAATACGTTTCTGAATGTCCCTCACAGGGTCAATTGAGATTCTCCTATAGACCTCTATATCATTGAGTTGTCTATAGACTTCATTTAGGTACAGGGTTCGGTCCATAATGACAACCGCACCCCCTTTATCCGCGGGTTTAATAATGAGGTCATCATTACGGACCAATTTATCCAAAGCTACTTTCTCTTTAATGGACAAATTGTGTCGGGTATGCATAGATATACCAGAGCAACATTCCTGTTTAAATTCTGAAACATCTTTAAGCACTGATGCAATAAACGTTTCAACCAACCGGCAAACATGCAGGGGGCTGGAAGTTGCTCCTATTGGACAAACCCCAATGTTTGAGGCATAGTTCTATATCTGGCCCTGGATTACTATTCATCACCGGAATAGGCTGTTGGGAAAACCAAGTCTTCATCCTAACTGACCTGAAAAAATTATTCAGGTCAATATCAAGTTGCAGCCAATCCATGTTTTGAATAGGGCAGAACGATAACCCCTTATGCAAAACCGACAATTCATCAACAGATAAAGTATAATCAGAAACATTTACCACTAATTGGTGGTCACAGGAGACCTCTTTTTCACTTGTGCCGTCGATCTTAGCTGTTTGATATTCTTGCTTCTTACATCCCCGCCTGTATTTTCTGCCACCTCTCCTTGTACAAGCTGACTTTGTTCTGGTACGCTGGTTGCTTCCCCTAAAAAATCAACCGTAGGGGAGTCCCTATTTCTTTGAAATCTTCCTTTTGTGTCCTTCCAAATGGGCCTCTTCTGTTGTATTGGTTGTTCCTTCTTCCAGTTGTAGATCTTGCCTGAAGCATAGTCGTCTCTGTCACGAAACCACTTATGTCGTTTTATCTCCTCCTGTTCACGTTGAAACTTTAGTAGAATACCCTGGAATTTCTCCTGATAACCAGAAAGTTCATCACCTTCCATGACCGTCCGTAATTTTTCCTCTAATTCAGCCTTCTTGAATCCACACTTCTCAATCTCCTTCTGAAGAAATTCAATGTTGAGTAGAATTACATCCAAGGCATATTTGTTGGATAAGCCCTCCAGGCTCATGCAGAAATCCACGTTATTTGGGAACAGGTTGGGCTTCAAATGAGATCTTAATCCACGTGGGATGATTTGGTGCCTGTAGTATTCGCCCAAAATAGACAGATGTAGCCGCAGGTTAATATATCTCCTTGACTCAAATTCAAAGCATCGTTTGATGTCAACCTTTGCTGGAATCCCCAGGAAGGTCCCATCTCCCAATGAACCATTCAAAATCCTGTTCACATCCTCTGTGGTGTAGGAAAAAAGGTTGGGTGAAGTATTCAGAGCCCCAGTCGGCTCCATGTTGTAGTATACACGTGCTAAAGCCTCCTCGTCACACAATATATAGAAGATCCAAACATAGGAGCAGCACTGTGTCAATAGCCAGAAACGGTTGGTGCTAGCTTCAAAATATCAAGGAGTGACGAGCTCCTCATGCATATATCCAAGAAAAAGAGACTGGAAGCAGCACTCAGTAAAAAAATGTGAATTTATTCACCCAACACAGCAACGTTTCACTTCCTCCATGGAAGCATTTTCAAGCAATAAATGAAAACCACACATTGACATATATAGACAGAGCCGCAGCCCAATTAACAGGTGTAATGAATCGTAGTAGTTATACAATGTATCAAAAAATACGATATATTATAAAAGTGTAGCAAAAAGTATAGTGCAGAAACATATGAGTCAATCACTGACATTTAGATGTAGATAATCACAACTGTATTAAGTGACATGTATGTGCATATAATAGTGAAAACATATTAATTACAGATTAATCAACAATCACAGTATGATACACAGAAGCTGGCACTCACCAATCTAGGTAAACAAGGACCATCTGTCCACGAGAAGTCAGTGAAAAAAGAAAAAAGAAAAAGAATTTCGGCGCCATAATCGCCATATTGCGCATGCCCCAACTCACACCGTCTATTGGCTGCTGCCAACACGTGCAAAACAAAGCACTATGACCCTGTACATCGCAGTCTGATTACAACATCATAGAGGGGCCGCAGTCCCGCGCAGGCGCAATGCGATAAAACGCTTTAGCCACGCCATAGTGAAAACTGGAAAACTTGCCAGTAATGCGATACCATACTCGGGATGTATGCGCAGCAATGGCTGAAAAAGAACCCTGCACGGAGAGATATATATCACATCAGTATTCACAAAATATGTGGTAAGAATGTAGGTAGATAAAGATAGTAAATAACATCACAATGAAGTTTTATTAAAACCCAAAAGACAAGGTATCCCCCAAATGAATCAATCAAGGGAATACCGTCATATGAAGAATCCCGACATGCAAATATATCAGATCCTCATCCCGGATACATTTTAGGTTACTTCGTGTTTCGAGTTATGAGAAAAAAAAAAGGAGCTTATTCCCCTATCAACTACCCCCCTATTAATTCTGGTACACAATATATATCATCCGTGCAGGTCAGCGCTGTAGCATCTTCTACACAGTAGAGACCTTTCTTGAAACTCTTGAACATTCTCGTAGGCAGAATAAAGTACAAAACATATAAAAGTAGCCTTCCTAATACCAGTTGGTAAGTGTCCTTCAGTGTTAATCTCAACATCTCAAAGTCTTCAATCTACAAGACGTGTTGGCAGCAGCCAATAGACGGTGTGAGTTGGGGCATGCGCAATATGGCGATTATGGCGCCGAAATTCTTTTTCTTTTTTCTTTTTTCACTGACTTCTCGTGGACAGATGGTCCTTGTTTACCTAGATTGGTGAGTGCCAGCTTCTGTGTATCATACTGTGATTGTTGATTAATCTGTAATTAATATGTTTTCACTATTATATGCACATACATGTCACTTAATACAGTTGTGATTATCTACATCTAAATGTCAGTGATTGACTCATATGTTTCTGCAATATACTTTTTGCTACACTTTTATAATATATCGTATTTTTTGATACATTGTATAACTACTACGATTCATTACACCTGTTAATTGGGCTGCGGCTCTGTCTATATATGTCAATGTGTGGTTTTCATTTATTGCTTGAAAATGCTTCCATGGAGGAAGTGAAACGTTGCTGTGTTGGGTGAATAAATTCACATTTTTTTGCTGAGTGCTGCTTCCAGTCTCTTTTTCTTGGATATATGCATGAGGAGCTCGTCACTCCTTGATATTTTGAAGCTAGCACCAACCGTTTCTGGCTATTGACACAGTGCTGCTCCTATGTTTGGATCTTCTATATATATATATATATATATATATATATATACCCACACATGTATAACACCACAAATAACACAGTGATAACTCTCTGAGTACAGATAATGTGGTAGTTTTACCTGCAGTCCCATGTAAACCACAGGTAACATACAGTGATAATGCAAGGGGTCCAATACTTATTTCCTTCACTGTGTATATATATATATATATATATATATATATATATATATATGTATATATAAAAGTGGAGAGCGCTATAGCTGTTGTATGTATTTCACTCGTAGTTTAAATACTGCCCGGAAAGAACGCACCAGAATACAGTAGCAGCATAGTGGATGACATTTAACAAATTACATACACGTGCTGCGTAAAATTTCCGAGCGGAAATTGACCTGCGGTGCGTAATTTACAGACCACAGCATGTCAATTCCTGCTATGGAAAGTGTGGAGAATTGATGCGTTTTTCATAGGAGATGTCACCATCTCCAAGCAATGAGAAAAACGCAGCAATTTACGCACTTTACGTTGAGGGGTTCCGTCTGAGATTTTTCGTCAGGTTAACCCCTCAATGGAAAGGCAAACGGAAACCTTAGCTTCCATTTGCATCACCATTGATCTCAATGGTGACGTAATGTTGCTAAAGGTTTCCATTTATCACCGTTGTGACAGGGTTCCATTGTTTTGATGGAATCAATAGCGCAGTCGAAGGAGAAAAAGAGCCCCAACATTTGTAAAGCAATTTCTCCCGATTATGGCAATATGCCATATTTGGTAATAAACTGCTGTTTGGACACGTGGCAGGGCTTAGAAGGGAATGAGCTCTATTTGGCTTTTGGAGCTCAAATTTAGCTGGTATGGTTTTCGGGTGTCATGTGTGCATTTGCAAAGCGCCTGAGAGACCAAAACAGTGGAATTTATAAGAATTTATAAATGGTGGAATTTATAAGAATTATGCTGTGATAACTGAATATCAACATTTTTTCCATTAATATGTTATAGTTTTTTATTTTCACAATGGATAAAGGAGAAAAAAGCACCCCAACATTTGTAAAGCAATTTCTCCCGGGTACGATAGTACCTCACATGTGGTCATAAAAAATTTTTTCATTAGAAATTAACCCCTTCCCACCGCAGCCATTTTTCAGATATTCATTTTCGTTTTTTTCTCCCTACATTCCAAAAGCCATAACTTTTTATTTTTCCATTGATATAGTCCTATGAGGGCTTGATTTTTGCTGGACGAGTTGTAGTTTTTCGCAGCACCATTTATCGTGCCATATAATGTACTAGGAAATAGAAAAAAATTATTTGTGGGGTAGAAAATGAAAAAAACAGCGATTCCTCCATTGTTTTTTGTGCTTCGTTTTTACGGAATTCACTATGCAATTAAAACAACATGTTACCTTTATTCTGTGGGTCAATATGATTACGGCAATACCAAATATATATAGTTTTTCTATATTTTAATACTTTTACAAGTAAAAACCTAAATGTAAAAAATACAATTTATTTTGTGTCGCCAAATTCTGAGAGCCATAACTTTTTTATTTTTCCATTGATTAAGTGATATGAGGGCTTATTTTTTGCGGGATAAGCTGTAGTTTTTAATGATAAAATTTTTGGGTACATGCGACGTTTTCATCACTTTTTATTTCATTTTGTGTGGGAGATTAGGTGACCAAAAAAATAGAGATTCTAGCGTTTATTTTTTATTTTTTACGGCATTCACCATGTGGGTTAAATAATTATATATTGTAATAGTTCACACTTTTACGGATGCGGTGATACCAATTATGTTTATTTATTCATTTTTTTACTATGCTCTAGGGGGAGCATGGGAAAAAGTTTTTTTTTTGAACTTTTAATTTTTAATGGTTTTTTTGCATAAAAAAAACCTTATTTTACTAATTTTCACTTTTTTTATTAGTCCCCCTAGGGGACTTCAACCAGCGATTGTTGGATCGCTTGCACTATATACTGCAATACTAATGTTTTGCAGTATATCGTGATTCCGACAGGCTCCTATTAAGCCCTGCCGGAGGCAGCGCTTAATAGGAGCACAAAGATAACGGACCTGGGGGCCTTCATTAGGCCCCCAGGCAGCCAAAGCAAACATCACCACCCCGCGCTTGCATTGCGGGGGGTGCGATGAGCTGTTAGAGGGGGTCGCCCTCTTCTTTCTAGCCATTTAATGCTGCGGTCTCTATTGACCGCGGCATTTAACGAGTTAAACGAGCGGGATCGCGCTTGAGTGCGATCCTGCTCGTTACTCTGAAGTGTCGGCTATAACATACAGCCGACACCGGCATCGTATGGAGCGGGTTCACTCCGTGAACCAATTCCATACTTCCCCTGCCCGACTTTGGCGTATGGATACATCAAATGTCGGGAAGGGGTTAATTAACCCTTTCAGGACTGATCCATATGTTTTCTTTTTCAGTTTCTTTTTTCCTTCCCCGCTTTCCAAGAGCCATATCTTTTTTACTTTTCCGTCAATAGAGTGGTGTGGGGGCTTATTTTTTGTGGAAGGAGTTGTAGTTTCTATTGACACCATTTAAAGTACCATTTAATGTACTGGGAATCTGAAAATAAAATTCTTTGCAGGCTGAAATTGGAAATAAATGTGATTTCTGTGTTGTTTTTTGTGTTTTGTTTTTATGGCTTTCACCGTGCGGTAAACAGACAACTGAAATTTTTTCTATGACTCAATACGATTATGGTGATACCAAATTTATATATATTTGTTTATATTTTACCACTTTTACAAAGTAAAAACTATTTGTTAAAAAAAAATTGTTTTGTTTCACCACATTCTGAGAGCCATAGCTTTTTTTATTTTTTGGTCGATTGAGCGGTGTGAGGGATTATTTTTTGCGGGATGAGCTGTACTTTTTTGGTACATACAATTTTTTTATCACTTTTTATGAAAAACTTTTTAGAGCTAAGGTGACCAAAAAACAGCGATTTTGTCATTATAAATTCTTTATTTTTTACGGCATTCCCCGTGCGAGTTAAATAATGGTATATTGAAATAGTTCAGACTTTTACGGACGCAGCGACACCAATTTTGTTTATTTTTACATTTTTTTACATTACTTTAGAGGAATAATGGGGAAAGTTGTTTTTTTTGGACTTTAAATATTTATTTAATTTTTATCACTAATAATAACTTTATTAACTTTTTTTTTTTTTACACATTTTATTACTCCCTCTAGGGGACTTGAACCAGCGATCATTAGATCCCTGGTACAATACACTGCAATATTAATGTATTGCAGTATATTGTTATTTTTACAGGCTTCTGTAACATCACGATCGCTGTTCCTGTCCATTAGTCCCGGGTTTCAGCTGTAATACACAGCTGACACCTGCAGTGTATGGCGTGGGCTCACCCCTCACACCATGACATGCGTCTAATCATGGTGCGCGAAGGGGTTTAGTGCACAATATGTTGTGCCCAGTTTGTGCCATTAATGACAAATACCTCATAAAATGTTAATCGGAATCTCCCGGGTATGGTGATGCCATATATGTGGACGTAAACTGCTGTTTGGCACGCTGTAGGGCTCAGAAGGGAGGGAGCACCATTTGGCTTTTGGAGCACAGATTTTGCTTGGTAGAAGTTCTGTTTGAGGTCTTAATGGTATTTCAGTTTATATGGGGTATATGTAAGCTGTGCGGAGAACATCAGCGTATATGTAAGCTGTGCGGAGTACATCAGGGAATAATTAGAGGGTATAATAATGCAGTAAATAAATAATAATCCGCAGGTGTGTGGCCAGTGTCGCACTGATAAATGGTGCCCAATCTTATCCGCTTTTGGAATGCTCTGCACATTTTGTGTCACAATATTCTGAAAGCCAGAACTTTTTTATTTTTTCTCCACCGGAGTTGTGTGAAGGCTTATTTGTTGCTTATCAGTAGTTTTCATTGGTACCATTGTGGGGTACAACTGATTTTTTGATCACTTTTTATTCCATTTTTTGTGTACCTGTTTGCAATGGGTGTGCCTAATTACCCGAACTCAATAATAAAGAGGGGTTTTCACATACATTTGGCTGTATAATGTATGTCCTTTGTTGTTTGCCATAAGTTTCCTTCTTAAATAACAAAACAAATATACAAATTTTATCTTCCACAACATCGTCTCAATAGTAATAAAATAATGGCAGTTGTATTGTCTATTATAGTAAATAATACTCATCTTAGATCATGTTGACAAATACTTTTTATTTCTTACGGCTTGTGTTAAAAAATAAAGTGTTGTCAGAAGCCGTAAGGAGTCCAAAAAAAAGATAAATCCATGAACATGTGTACTCTTCTCATACAGAAACCAGTGTTTATTTAATGTGTAGATATAAAGTATGCAAAATGGAACAAAAGAAAATACAAGTGATTATTCACAGAATCACACCTCAGTATCCCTTAATTCACAGTGGCCACTTACCATGAGGGCAAACCATGTGACTACTTTGTGGCCTGTGATGATAGGAGGCCCAGCACTGAACTGCTTCCTTTCCTTCCTCATCACATAGTTATTGCATTTGCCTGCAATTGCCACAAGCAGGAGCTAACTGCATACAGATTTTTACAGCTCCTATTGGGTTCAATGCAAGCTATATAAATCGATATGCAGTTAGCTCCCCCTTGTGGTGGCTGAATTCCGATAGAATGGAAGTTGGAGCTCTACATCTGAAAAACAACAGAGCTCGTCACTCAAAAAAATATTATGAAATTAATCAGCATAGAAATTTGGACCTAGAATTAGAATGGACATTTCAACTTAATAAAAAAAAAATTAAACTACATTTGGCAGAGCTCCCAGTGGGGGATGGAGTCCTTTCAGAGTTTTGGTATAGGGCCCTATGATATAACATTTTTCTCTATGAATGTGATATGCCCAGACGAGTATCTTTAAAGGATGAGTGCTGGAAGATACACCATTTCGAAGACAAAGCAGCAAAGTCACAAATTATAATAATGCCACCTAATTGTTGGCTTGAGCACCAGTGCTTCTGGCATTGTAAGCACATGACAATAGTTACAGTTACTGAATTGCTAGTGACATCAGGAGGCAACAGCTGCTGCTCAGAAAACCAACTGTGCCAATGACCGAACATTGCTGCTTGATGCAGTTGCCTTGTAATGCTAATTAAATGTGACAGATCCTGTCTAATATATGCATTGTAATATAAAATACCTGTATAGTAGTAATACCCTTATAATAATGATAATAATAATAATAATAATAATAATAATAATATCATCATAATAGATATTTGAACATAGTGGAGCAACTCCATGATGCAAGTACTATAAATTGAAGGCCCTATTTATGCCCCCATATAGAAGTTAGGCCCCTAGTTTGTGCCACCATATATTTAGTGCCCTCTGTAGATAGTGCCACAGTGCCCCCTCGTAGGTAGTGCCACACAGCACCCCTCATAAGTACTGTCACACAGCCCCCTCACAGGAAGCTCTACACAGCTCTTATCCCAGGTAGTGCTACACAGCACCCTCCCAGGTAGTCTCACACAGCCCCCCTCCCATGTAGTGCCACACTGCCCCCCTCCCTGTAGTGCCACACTGCCCCCTCTCTGGTAGTGCCACACTGCTCCCTCCCTATAGGTAGCACCTTTGGGGCTCCCCCTAGGCATGGAATCCCCTTCCAGAGCGTTACCGACGCTCTGGCCGGGCATTTCTATCCTGGAGGAGCCCCTGATGTCACTGTCCATATATGGATAGTGGTGTCAGGGGTTTCTCCAGGAGTGGAATCCCTGGCCAGAGCATCGGCAACCATCTAGGGGGATTCTGCTCCCAGACAGAGGCTCCCTTTAGGAGCAAAATCCCCGGCAAGAGCGTCGGCAATGCTCTGGCCGGGGATTCCACTACTGGAAAAGCCATGACGACAGTGTCAGCACCCGGTGACCGAGTGGACCCCCCCAAGGGTAGTGGGCCCGGGCACTTGCCCGGATTCGCCAAGTGATGATGCCGTTCCTGTTTCAGTTAATAGTTTTTATATCCTGCTTCTGTGCTGGCGTATTGCTATTAAGAAGTGTACTTTCTGACCTGGCTTGTCTGACCACATCTTCTGGATTCTCCTTCAAACGTGTTGCTGCTATTGGTTACGGAACCTTGGACTGCCAGACCGTTCTCCTGCCTTCCATTTGTGTAGCTCTCCTTCTAGTATTTTGAACCTTGACCAGTTCTTGACTCTGCTTGTGCCTCATCCTCTGGTTTTCTCGCTTTACAGACTGATACCTGGCAATGACTACTATCTGCCTCCCGTTTACACCTTTGATCTGCCTGCTCTTTAAAGTGCTTGTCCAGGATTCGAAAAACATGTCTGCTTATTTACAAAAGTCGTGCCACACCTGTCCACAGGTTGTGTGTGATATTGCATCTCAGAACCATTTACTTCAATGGATATTAGTTGCAATACCAAACACAGCACAGTTGTGGCACTGTTTCTGAAAGAAAGCAGACATGTTTTTGTAGTCCTGGACAACCCCTTTAACTACTCTGAGATCTGCAACCTGGGGATTCCCTGCAGCAAAGTCCACATCTTCGTACGGAGGTTATAGGGTGAAAACGAGGGATCCTTCACACTCCGCACCCCAGTATAGTCAGCCCCAAGCTGACTGCGGTTTCAGGTATTGGCACTAAGAGAACAGTAAGTAAAAGATTTTCTTAGATTTATAAATCTGACTTTTATATAAGAAATTAATGAAAACTCACACTTTGCTTTTTATTGTTACATGGAAAGCTAATTAACAGTGTCAAGAATCATAAATCCTGTATAATTAATATAATTTGCGACAAATACCAACTTGTCATTATAAGACAAAAAGAAACAGATTTTTATTCCAAAAAGCTGTTGATCCAGAATTTCTCTTTAGATGTTCATTGCAAGAGAGATGAACTGCAAAAGAAAGAAGAAAGTTAGGACTTCTGACCTCCATTACGCATCTAGTAATTGAATTTATGGTAGTAGAATTCTCAGAGTACAATATGTTCATGCCACAAAAAAAAATTGATAGTATTTTTTTAAGCACTCTTTTTACTCTTTTAAGAATCTTTAAGGAAGAGCCAGAATGTTAAAATTCAGAGTACACATTTGTTGCGAACTCTTGGGGATTTATGTCACTATGTCAGTATTTTTATTTAATTCTTACAATTTTTGTTTAAATTTTGTTTTTAGTACTTTTTTCTATTATTTTATTATTAATTTGACCACAACACCAATAAGTAAAGGAAAGGTAAGAAATATAGAAAATATAGGTAAATTTGGTAGGGACATGGAGTAAAGGTGTGTTCACATCAGCGTTCGGTTTCTGTTGATAAGTTACGTCAGACCTTTCAGTTGGAGGAACCCATGAACGGAAAGGCAAACGGAAACCATAGCTTCCGTTGCCAATGGTTTCGGTTTGTCTCCGTTCCGTAAGGTTTCGGTTTTTTTGGTTGACTACGCTATTGTTTCCGCCCAAGAAACGGAAACCTTACGGAACGGAGGCAGACGGAAACCTTTAAAAACTGAAGCGTTACCATTGAAATCAATGGTAATGCAAACGGAAGCTATGGTTACTGTTTGCCTTTCCGTTGACGGAAAGGTCTGGCAGAACACATCAACGGAAACCGAACGCTGATGTGAACAGGCCATTAGGAGAATTGTCAGAAGCATTGGTGGAAAAATTAAGGGGAGGGGATTTATGCAGCTTATCTTGGTCAGCAGAGTGCAACATTCTCTGTGAGGATCACTACAATTCAACATGTAAGGTTTCACACGTTAAGAATTTGGGAGTTGGGTGATTGCTCCTTCTAACATTTTCAATAAGTCTGCTTGTACTTTCTATTGGTGAGGTATTGGGAAGGAGGTAGACAAAGGAAATTGCATATAGTAGAAGGTAGTTGAAAGAACCTTCGGATAAAAAAAGTTATTCTTAGAAAAATAAAATATAAATAAAAATCAGTAATAGTTTTAGCTAGGTAAGATGTGATAGAGTTTTATTTTGACGTGTGTAGACTTGTATTTTATGCTTTGCCATTGTAGCAGGATGGATTCTTGACAAAATAATGTACAGTATAAGAATATAATCCTAGGGGTAGTTCACACAGAGTATTTTGGAGCTGTTTTTGACACGGAAACAGAGTCGGAAACAGCGCCAAAAAATGCCCAAAATCGCCTCCAATTGATTTCAATGGGAGGCCGAGGCATTTTATTTCCTGGGCATTTCCATCTCTGACCTCGCATTGACATCAATGAGGGGCAAAAAAAGTTTTCATGCAAAAAAATCCCTGTGAACAGGGCCTTAAAGTGGTTGTCCGGACACGGGACGGTTTTTCATACCGATGACCTATCCACAGAATAGGTCATCAGTATATGATTTGTGGGGGTCTGACATCCTTACCCCACACTGATCAGCTGTTCTGGCTGCCACCAGATGTTATGCAGTGATCGGTGTTGGAAGCAGATGGCTCCGTACATTGCATATCGGCTGTGCTGCAGAACTAAAACTCTGCTACTATTCACTTGAGTATGAGCAGAGCTGAAGTACTGAAGCACGGCCGCTATACTGTGACTGGAGCCATCTCATGGATAGGTCATTAGTATGAAAAACCGTCCTGTGCCCGGACAACCCCTGAATGATACAAAAATATACAATTGGTTAACCACTGACCCAACTTCAATTATCCCTGACATTGTGAGAAATATTATCATAGAAGGCATCAGTCTGGGTATCCTAACTGATCAACAAGATTAACAATTATGTGTGGATTTCTCCATAACCTTGATATTTCATGGACTTCCTAAAGTTCATAATAAAGAATTTCCTCCAACTCTTCACCCAATAATATCGGGTATCAGATCCCTCAATGAGAAGTTAAGTGAATGGTAGGACAATCTTTTACAACCTTTGTATTTACGCATACTAGGGTACATACAGAACAGTCAATTAGTCCAAAAGATGTTTAGTAATTTTGATTGGAGAGAGTCATATTTGTGGGTCATATGTGACATTAGTGCTTCATATTCGTGTATGCCACATGATTTAGCACTAGTATCACTTGCACGCTATGTTTATAAATACAGCCACTACATGAAGATTTAAGTGAATATGATGTTGCTAGATATCTGTTAACACTATTCCTTTGATTGTGAATTTTACTTACAAATCATTGGCGCACCAATGGGTGCAAAATTCTCACCATCTCTTGCAAATGTTTTTTATGGCATTGGTGGGAGGAGACATACATTTACTTTATACAGAATACTTTCATCAATAACTTCGCTTTAAAAAAACTTTAGATATGTCATAGAGACATAACAAAAGTATTTATCGGAGGGGGTCTAGGTCCCATTGTCGCTGAAAAGAAGGTGCAGAAACGCTGAGCTCTATGTATCTTTGGCTGTGATCTGCGCTCCTTGTTAGGCTGAAGACTGGCTCATACACAGTTTTTTTTAGTCAGTCTTCAGCCTAATAAGGAGAGTCAATCACAGCCGAAGGTGCAGGTATTTTGTCTGCATTATTTCTCAAACAACATTTGCTGTATTATGCATTCCTTATTGTATCCTGCTGCTTGATCAGCTTTCTGCAGTAAAGAGAACATTTTTGGAAAGTTCCTAAATTCTGCTGCAACCATATAAAAAAAATTACTTTTCATAAAAGTTTGCTCCATGCAATCTCTGAGTTGTACAGAGCTTGAATATGGCACATATTGGCTACATGCACACCACGTTGCTAAATTTCACATGGGTAATGTGAATCTAAACTGAAGGTAATTTTGCAGGTAAAATCCACACTCAATATTGCAGGTTTTTGTTAATGCATTTTTAGTTGCAGTCTTTACATTTGCGGATGTTAATACTGCGGATTTCGGTGCAGATTTTTTAAATAAACTTGTCATTTCCAATTCTGAGATGAAAAGGTAAAATAAATTGACGAGTTGCAGATTTTAAAATCCACACAGCCGGTCAATTTATGTGCGGAGAAATTCTGCAACCTGTAGATGAGATTACTTGAAATATCATTTTCTTGGCTGGTACTATATTATGCTGCGGTTTGCTGCAGGAAAATCAGTGTGGCAAATTAGTATGTAATACGCATTGCGTGCAGGTGGCCATAAAGTTCTGTACGTATTAATCCGAAGGAAAAGACAATAGTGGCATGCTCCATCAAATGCTGTATTAAAAAGCTATTTCTGTCATATGGCCCTGTATGAAGGCACCATGCAGTGCTTATGGCTCTGCAGCATGCATAAAGTCTTCATTTTAATTTTAGAATTGTAGTGTGAATAGTTTCTTCATTATTTTAAATTCACTTGGTCATTACCTCAGCATGGTTTACACTGACTGTGTCAGCTTTGCCTCCATCCAATGCTTTGAATACTCCTGAGAATTAAAACAAGGGGGAAAAAAAAATCTAATTAAAGTAACATAGGGAGTTAGAAAATGTGCATAACAAATTAGGGTTACATTATATAAATGTTGATTATGATCTAATACATGTCAGTGACTTTTGGTATATGAGAACTTTGATTTAAAGAAGGCCTCTAGTGAAAACACAACTTCCCATGTCTGCATTCCCCACCTAACTGTATACCACACTCTACACTTCTGTTATGTATACTATGCTTACTTTGTGAACTGCTGCCTTGTCTGTGCTTTAAAAAAGCCTCCATCTTGATTCCCCCAGCTTTCTCTTCCTCTTTGCTTTGCTATCAATCCCCTGATGCTTCAGCACAGCATCAGATGACCAGCTAAAGACCATATCATTTCTGCATGCTGGGGGACACTGATTATCATTCTCTTTATATTCTCCTAAATAGGCTGGGAAAAAAATATGTATACAGACCAGACGGCTGCACTATATTATTCTACATTACACATGTGTGACAGGAACCTGCGTGAGTATTATGGTAGCTGATGATAAAAGTTTCTGTCCCCCCTGTGCAAAACTGTGTGGTACAGGAACTGTTGAAGCCTGTGATGGGTGACACATAGCTCTCCATAAACTCAAGTTGAGAAAGCGTGTCACCGAGCCTGATTCACACGGCTGCTAAGCAACCATCCCAGTCTGTTATATAGAGATAGAAGTAGCAAGAAAAATAACAGGTGAGAGACTGACACATGGAATACAATAATGGTACACATGGGAAAGTTTAGTATTGGCTGGAGTGTCCCTTTAAGACATCGTTCACCATGACTAAAATGACTACAGCAAGGCATTGTTGCAATCTAATTTGGTTATAATATTCTTCTGTTTTTAGGCTCAATGTTTTGTGCAAAAGTTGGCCGAAGGAGTGTCTTACTTACAGAGTAGGTCCACCCTCCTGGTAAAATCTTATAGTCATAGCAAAAAAGAAAGTATACCCTCCCCACAAATCTATTTTTATTTATTAGGGTCTAAATAAGAAATGTGTGGTTCTCCACCAACTTCTACAAAGAAACAAATAGCCTGTGGAGAGCACATAAACAAAACACAATCAATTTTAACCCCTTCCCTCCATCCGCCATATATATACGGCGCTGTCTGTCAGGGCTTCCCGCAAAGCACAGTACCATTACATCGCGGTGATAGTGCGGGCTCAGGAGCTGAGCCCGCACCATCACCGCTGGGTGCCAGCTGTATGTTGCAGCTGGCACCCTTAGGTAACGGCCTGGACCAGAGCTAGCATTGTATCCGGCCGATTAAACCCTCAGATGCTGCGTTCAATAAAGATTGCAGCATGTGAGGAGATTTTAGCCACCGGCACCACAGCAACGTGATCGCTGGATTGTCGGTGGCTGCAATGGCAACCGGATGCCTAATACTGGCCTCCCGGTCAGCCATCAATGGAAGCCTCCTATGCCCTGCTCGCCGGCGGGGCCTAAAAGGCTTCCGGTATCATCGGCAAGATGGTGCCGGCTCAGCTTCCGACTCAGAAGCCGGTGTCATCAGCAGTGGGTGTCCGCTGTATGTTACAGCGGACATCCTGCTGTAACGGCAGGAACCGGAGCTAGCCCTGATTCTTGCCATTAACCCCTTAGATGCAGCGATCCAAAGTGATCGCTGCATCTTAGTTATTTGTAGCAAACCGGCAGCCTGCCATGCGATGGCAAGGATGCCGACTGCTACTATGGCAACAGGAGGCCTAACAATGGCCTCCTGTCTGCCATTACGGAAGCCGATTAGGCCCCGACCGGAGCCGGAGCCTGATCGGCTTGCTGTCAGTGAACAACTGACAGTTCTAATACATTGCACTACATAGGTAGTGCAATGTATTAGAACATCAATCAAACAGTTGGCATTCAAGTTCCTAGTGGGACTAAAGAAAAGTGTAAAAAAGTAAAAATTTCAAGTAATAAAACACGATTGCCCTTTTTCACTTATCAAGTCATTTATTATTGAAAAAATAATAAAACCATACATATTTGTTATCGCCACGTCCTGAACTATAAAAATATAATGTTATTTGTCCCGCGCAGTGAGCACCGTAAAAAAAAACTAAAAATAATGCAAGAATTGCTGTTTTTTGGGTCAGTTTGTCTTTCAAAAATTAAAATAAAAAGTGATCAAAAACTCGCAGGTATCCAAAAATGGTACCTATAAAAACTATAGCTCGTCTCGAAAGGAACAAGCCCTCAAACAGCTCCGTTGACGAAAAAATTAAAACGTTATGGCTCTTACAGCTTGGCGACAGAAAAAATACATTCTTTTTACAAAAGTAATTTTATTATGCAAAAAGTTGTAAAACATAAAAAAGTGCTATAAATTTGGTATCGCTGGAATCGTACTGAACCGCAATTTATGAGGCGTGGTGAACGCTGTATAAAAAAAACTAAAAAACGATGCCAGAATTGAAGTTTTTTTGGTCACCTGGCCACCCAAAAAAAAAGGATAACAATTGATCAAAAAGTCGCATGTACCCCAGAATGGTACCAATAATAAATACAGCTCGTCCCGCAAAAAAACAGTCCTCATACCACTACGTCTATGAAAAAATAAAATAAGTTAAGGCTCCAATATGTCAGGAAAGAAGAATATGCAGTTGTGCAGGCCCGAGGGGAACATTTCTTCTGTTTCAAGTGGCGATTTATCAAGGCCCTATAATTAGGGTACCAGGAAGGGTAGGGCCCACATATATCTGCTGGAAGCGAGGGTGCCCGTATTATACCAGGACAACACTTCCCAGCAAAATTCCCCAAACTGCAAAGGTGCGGAGTGTGGACCAAAAGGGGATAAGAAAGGACATTTATCAGTGCAACACCGGCCTGTGCAGAAAGGATTGTTTCATAGCATAACAAATATTTATGGATTATTTTATTGTTTACCCCATTATTACACCACCTGACTATACCCCTGATGTACTCTGCCAGCTTACATGTACCCCCACATTATAAACTGAAATACCAGTAAAACTCAAAACAAAACTACTACCAAGCAAAAACCATTATTCAAAAGCTAAATGGCGCTCCCTCCCTTTTGAACCCTACTGTAAAGGATCTGCCAGGCACAGCTTCGGGGTTAACTCCCATAATGAATCAGTCAGCACCTGAATCTACATCCCTGAGACTGACTCCAGCTTCCACCACTCAGGCTGGCAGGCTTAGGAGTGGGAGAGCCTATCGCAACCTGGCCAGACTCAGCTAGCTCCCGCCCTCGGTCTATTTAAGCCTGCCCTTCCTGTCCCTCGTTGCTTGTGATTCTTTTCGTGTGGTTTCCTGGCCCAGCTACAGCTCCTTCTATTTTGATCCTGCTCCATACAGACCCTGGCTTACTGACTACTCTTCTGCTCTTCGTTTGGTACCTCGCACACTCCTGGCTTGACTCGGCTCGTTCACCACTCTGGTTGCTCACGGTGTTGCCGTGGGCAACTGCCCCTTTCCCTTGCTTGTATTCCCTTGTATGTTTGTCGTGTTTGTCGTGCACTTACTGAGCGCAGGGACCGCTGCCCAGTTGTACCCCGTCGCCTAGGGCGGGTCGTTGCAAGTAGGCAGGGACAGAGTGGCGGGTAGACTAGGGCTCACTTGTCCGTTTCCCTACCCCCCGTCATTATATAATCACAAGCCCATACCTAGTCTACCCTGGTCCCTGACACCACTATGGACCCCCGTGAGACCCTGGCTCAGCAAATGCAGGGTCTCTCCCTACAGGTCCAGGCCCTGGCTCAGAGGGTCAACCAGCCTGATGCTACCTTGGTAGTTCCCCTCACCTCACCTCTTGAACCCCACCTCAAGTTGCCCGACCGGTTCTCAGGGGACCGGAGGGCTTTTCTCTCCTTTCGGGAGAGTTGTAGGCTTTACTTTCGTTTAAAGCCCCATTCCTCAGGTTCTGAGAGCCAGCGGGTGGGTATAATTATGTCCCGGCTCCAGGAAGGGCCCCAAGAGTGGGCCTTCTCCTTGGCTCCTGACGCCCCTGAACTTTCCTCCGTTGATTGTTTCTTTTCTGCTCTCTGACTTATTTATGACGAGACTGACAGGACTTCCTTTGCCGAGAGTCAGCTGGTGACCTTACGTCAGGGTAAGAGACCTGTTGAGGAGTATTGTTCTGACTTTAGGAAGTGGTGCGTAGCTTCTCGGTGGAATGACCCTGCCTTAAGGTGCCAGTTTAGGTTGGGTCTGTCGACTGCCCTGAAAGACCTGCTAGTTAGCTATCCCTCTTCTGACTCCCTAGACCAGGTTATGGCTTTAGCGGTACGACTTGACCGACGTCTCAGGGAACGACAACGTGAACGTTTATGTGTTTTCTCCTCCGACTCCCCCATGATGCCTCCCGAAGTTCCGTTGCTTCGTTCCTCCCCAAAAGACTCAGAGATACCTATGCAACTCGGGGCCTCCGTGTCCCCCCAACAACGTAGAGAATTCCGCAGGAAGAATGGTCTCTGCTTCTACTGTGGGGATGACAAGCATCAAGTGAACAACTGTCCTAAGCGTAAGAATGCAGCCAGAGAACTTCCGCGCCTAAGTGATCATCGGGGATGTCACTTGGGCGCACAGGTATTTCACGGGAAACGTACTAAGATCTTGCTTCCCTTTCAGGTCTCTTTTGGTGGTAGGTCTGCTACAGGCAGTGCCTTCGTGGATTCAGGGTCCTCTACTAATATCATGTCTGTGGAATTTGCTATGTCTCTTGCTATGCCTCTGATTGATTTGCCTAAACCTGTCCCGGTAGTGGGTATCGACTCCACTCCTCTTGCTAATGGTTATTTTACACAGCATACCCCTGTTTTTGAACTCCTTGTTGGCTCCATGCATTTGGAGCAGTGCTCTGTACTGTTGATGCAGGGATTATCGTACGATTTGGTTCTAGGCCTTCCCTGGTTGCAGTTGCATAATCCCACGTTTGACTGGAATACTGGGGAGCTAACCAAATGGGGTAATGAATGTTTTACGTCATGTTTTTCTGTTAATTCTATTTCTCCCCCTGAGGAGGCGAACACGCTACCCGAGTTTGTTCAGGACTTCGCTGATGTTTTCTCTAAGGACGCCTCCGAAGTGTTACCTCCTCATAGAGAATACTATTGCGCTATCGAATTGGTACCAGGAGCTAAGCTTCCTAAAGGTAGGATATTTAATCTTTCTTGTCCCGAACGTGAAGCCATGAGAGAGTATATCCAGGAATGCCTGGCCAAGGGTTACATTCGTCCCTCTACTTCTCCGGTAGGTGCTGGCTTCTTCTTCATAGGGAAGAAGGATGGTGGTCTTAGGCCATGCATTGACTACCGTAGCCTGAATAAGGTCACGGTAAGGAACCAGTATCCCCTTCCGTTGATTCCTGATCTCTTCAATCAGGTTCAGGGGGCCCAATGGTTCTCTAAGTTGGATCTACGGGGGGCGTATAACCTTATCCGCATCAAAGAGGGGGATGAGTGGAAGACTGCGTTTAACACGCCCGAAGGCCATTTCGAATACCTTGTCATGCCCTTTGGGTTGTGTAATGCCCCTGCGGTCTTCCAGAATTTCATAAATGAGATTTTGAGAAATTACCTGGGGATATTTCTTGTAGTGTACCTTGATGACATACTGGTGTTTTCCAAGGACTGGTCCTCCCACATTGAGCATGTCAGGAAGGTGCTCCAGGTCCTTCGGGAAAACAAACTGTTTGCCAAAACCGAAAAATGTGTGTTTGGGGTACAGGAAATACCATTTTTGGGTCAAATCCTCACTCCTCATGAATTCCGCATGGACCCCGCCAAGGTTCAGGCTGTGGCGGAATGGGTCCAACCTGCCTCCCTGAAGGCGTTACAGTGTTTTTTGGGGTTCGCTAATTATTACAAGAGATTTATTGCTAACTTCTCGGTCATTGCTAAGCCTCTTACGGACCTCACTCGCAAAGGAGCTGATCTCCTCCACTGGCCTGCTGAGGCTGTCCAGGCTTTTGAGGTCCTTAAGAGGTGCTTTATCTCGGCCCCGGTGCTGGTTCAGCCCAACCAAATGGAGCCATTTATCGTGGAAGTTGACGCATCTGAGGTGGGAGTGGGGGCTGTCTTGTCCCAGGGTACCAGGTCCCTCACCCATCTCCGCCCCTGTGCCTACTTCTCCAGGAAGTTTTCGCCAACTGAGAGTAACTATGATATTGGCAACCGCGAACTCTTAGCCATTAAATGGGCATTTGAAGAGTGGCGCCACTTCCTGGAGGGGGCTAGGCACCAGGTAACGGTCCTTACCGACCACAAGAATCTGGTTTTCCTAGAATCTGCCCGGAGGCTAAACCCGAGACAAGCTCCATGGGCGTTATTTTTTACCAGATTCAATTTTTTGGTTACCTATAGGGCTGGGTCTAAAAATATTAAGGCTGATGCACTGTCGCGTAGCTTCATGGCCAGCCCTCCTTCGGAGGAAGATCCTGCTTGTATTCTGCCTCCAGGTATAATCATTTCCTCGATCGATTCTGATTTAGTCTCTGAAATTGCTGCTGATCAAGGTTCAGCTCTCGGGAACCTTCCTGAGAACAAGCTGTTTGTTCCCCTGCAATTCCGGCTAAGGGTACTTAGGGAAAATCATGACTCCGCACTATCTGGTCATCCAGGCATCCTGGGTACCAAACACCTCATTACTAGAAACTATTGGTGGCCTGGGTTGCCTAAAGACGTTAAGGCCTACGTCGCCGCTTGTGAGGTTTGTGCTAGGTCCAAAACTCCCAGGTCCCGACCAGCGGGCTTACTGCGTTCGTTGCCCATTCCCCAGAGACCTTGGACACATATCTCCATGGATTTTATCACCGATTTGCCTCCATCCCAAGGCAAGTCGGTGGTGTGGGTGGTAGTAGACCACTTCAGTAAGATGTGCCACTTTGTGCCCCTCAAGAAACTACCCAACGCCAAGACGTTGGCTACCTTGTTTGTCAAACACATCCTGCGTCTCCATGGGGTCCCTGTCAATATTGTTTCGGACAGAGGGGTACAATTTGTTTCATTGTTTTGGAGAGCCTTCTGTATGAAGTTGGAGATTGATCTGTCCTTCTCCTCTGCCTTCCATCCTGAAACCAATGGCCAAACTGAGAGGACTAATCAATCTCTAGAACAATATTTAAGGTGTTTTGTCTCTGACTGTCAATATGATTGGGTCTCATTCATTCCCCTCGCCGAATTTTCCCTTAATAACTTGGTCAGTAACTCGTCAGGGGTCTCCCCCTTTTTCTGTAATTTTGGGTTTAATCCACGGTTCTCCTCAGTTTCACCTGGTAGTTCCAACAATCCCGAGGTAGAGGTCGTTCATCGGGAACTGTGCACAGTCTGGGCCCAGGTTCAGAAGAACCTAGAGGCGTCCCAGAGCGTACAAAAAACTCAGGCTGATAGAAAACTTTCTGCTAACCCCCTGTTTATGGTCGGGGATCTGGTGTGGTTGTCGTCTAGGAACTTGCGTCTCAAGGTTTCGTCCAAGAAGTTTGCTCCCCGGTTTATTGGGCCGTATAAGGTCATTGAGGTCCTCAATCCTGTCTCCTTCCGGCTGGAGTTACCCCCGTCTTTTCGTATACACGACGTGTTTCATGCCTCCCTCCTTAAACGCTGCTCCCCGTCCTTGGCTCCCTCGAGGAGACCTCCTGTTCCCGTCCTCACCCCTGAGGGGGTGGAATTCGAGGTGGCCAAGATTGTGGACAGCAAGATGGTCCAAGGCTCCCTCCAGTACCTGGTCCATTGGAGAGGATACGGGCCTTAGGAGAGGACTTGGGTACCCGCCCGGGATGTTCACGCTGGGGTATTGGTCAGGAGGTTCCACCTGCGTTTCCCCAGTAAGCCAGGTCCACTTAGAAAGGGTCCGGTGGCCCCTCATAAAAGGGGGGGTACTGTAAAGGATCTGCCAGGCACAGCTTCGGGGTTAACTCCCATAATTAATCAGTCAGCACCTGAATCTACATCCCTGAGACTGACTCCAGCTTCCACCACTCAGGCTGGCAGGCTTAGGAGTGGGAGAGCCTATCGCAACCTGGCCAGACTCAGCTAGCTCCCGCCCTCGGTCTATTTAAGCCTGCCCTTCATGTCCCTCGGTGCTTGTGATTCTTTTCGTGTGGTTTCCTGGCCCAGCTACAGCTCCTTCTATTTTGATCCTGCTCCATACAGACCCTGACTTACTGACTACTCTTCTGCTCTTCGTTTGGTACCTCGCACACTCCTGGCTTGACTCGGCTCGTTCACCACTCTGGTTGCTCACGGTGTTGCCGTGGGCAACTACCCCTTTCCCTTGCTTGTATTCCCTTGTATGTTTGTCGTGCACTTACTGAGCGCAGGGACCGCCGCCCAGTTGTACCCCGTCGCCTAGGGCGGGTCGTTGCAAATAGGCAGGGACAGAGTGGCGGGTAGACTAGGGCTCACTTGTCCGTTTCCCTACCCCCCGTCATTACACCTACAGTGTGCCCAAACAGTTTACTTCCACATATATGGCATCGCCATACCCGGGAGAACCCTTTAACAATTTTTGGGGTGTGTTTTCCAAGTGGCACAAGCTGGGCACAACATATTTGCCACTGAAATAGCATATCTAGCGAAAAATTTATTTTGCACCGTCTTCAGTACAATCATTTATGGAAAAGACCTGAGGGGGGAAAATGCTCACTACACCCCGTAATAAATGCCTTAAGGGGTGTAGTTTACAAAATGGGGTCACTTCTCAACGGTTTCTTTTATTATTTCACATCAGAGCCTCTGCAATTATGAACCAATACTGGGTAAGTTGTCAAATTAGGCCTCAATTTCAAATGGTAGTCTTTCATTCCTGAGCCCTGTCGATAGACGAGGCAAAAGATTAGGGCCACATGTAGGGTGATTCTAAAACCGGTAAACACAGCATAATAATTAGAGAGCTGTCTTGTTATGGTGGCACAAGCTGGGCACCACATATTGGCATATCTATGGAAAAAAAAATCACATTTTGCACGCTAATTTCTGCAAAACACCTGCAGGGTTAACATGCTTGCTACACCCCTAGGTGAATACCTTGAGGGTTGTAGTTTACAAAATGGGGTCACTTGAGGGGGGTTTCCACTGATTTGGTCCCACAGAGCTTTGCAATTTTCGACATAGCGACCAGAAACCAATCCAGCAAAACCTGTACTCCAAAAGCCAAATGGCGCTCCTTCCCTTCTGAGCCCTACTGTGTGCCCAAACAGCAGTTTATGACCACATATGGGGTATTGTCGTACTTAGGAGAAATTGCTTTACAAACATAAAAAGGATTTTTTTTATTTTCACTGCCCAATCCTAATAAAATCTATGAAACATCTGTGCGGTCAAAATGTTCACTACACCTGTAGATTAAAATGGGGTCACTTGTGGGAGTTTTCCACTGTTTTGTCCATTTGGGGGCTTTGCAAATGCGATCTGGCCTCCGCAAACCATTCCTGCTAAATTTGAGCTCCAAAAGCCAAATGGCGCTCTTTCCCTTCTAAGCACTGTTCTGTGTCGAAACAGCCATTTATGACCACATGTGGGGTATTGTTTTAAATCGGGAGAAATTGCTTTACAAATATGGGTTTTTCTCCTTTAGTCCTTGTGGAAATTAAAAAAATAGTTAAACCTACATTTTCTTTGAAAGAATGTAGATTTTAATTTTCATGGCCTAAATTCCAATAATTTCTACAATAAAACCTGTGGGGTCAAAATGCTCACTATACCCCTAGATCATTTTCTTGAGCGGACTAGTTTCCCAAATCGGGTCACTTTTGGGGGATTTCCACTGTTTTGGCACCGCAAGAGCCCTTCAAACCTGACATGGTGCCTAAAATATTTTCTAATAAAAAGTAGGCACCAAAATCCACTAGGTGCTCCTTTGCTTCTGAGGCCGGTGCTTCAGTCCATTAGAACACTAGGGCCACTTGTGGGATATTTGTAAAAACTGCAGACTGGGCAATAAATATTGAGTTGCATTTCTCTGCTTTACTTTGCTTTAATTCCGGTGAAACATCTAAAGTGTTAAGAAACTTTCTAGATGCTGTTTTTAATACTTTAAGGGGTAACGTTTTTAAAATGGGTGACTTTTTGGGGGTTTCTAATGTATAAGGCCCTCAAAGCCTATTCACAACTGAACTGACCCCTGTAAAAATAGCCTTTTGAAATTTTCTTAAAAATGTGAGAAATTGCAGCTAAAGTTCTAAGCCTTGTAACGTCCTAGAAAAATAAAATGATATTCAAAAACTGATGCCAATCTTAAGTAGACATATGGGGGATGTTAATTAGCAACTATTTTGTGTGGTATAACTGTCTGTCTTATATGCAGATACATTTAAATTTAGAAAAATGCCAATATTTGCAATTTTTCACAAAATGTTGGTGTTTTTTACAATTAAATACTGAATGTATCGAGCAAATTTTGGCAGTAACATAAACTCCAATGTGTCACGAGAAAACATTCTCAGAATCTCTCGGATAGATGAAAGCATTCTCAAATTATTACCACATAAAGTGAAACATGGCAGATTTGAAAAATGAGGAATGTCGGGACGGTCAAAAGTGGCCAAAAGTGGCCAATGCAGGAAGGGGTTAATATAAATTAATAATTACAAAAAGCACAGTAAACCAACATTCAGAAACCAGGTGGAAAAAAATAAATACACCCTTCCCACTTCAACAATCATTGAGAGTAATTAGCAGCCCGATGTTACTAATCAAATGCACACGTTGAAATAATTCTCATGAAGTGTGACTACATCTATAAAGCTGCGGTCTCACGTAGCAAATCGTGGCAAAGCCGCACCGTAATTTGAGAAATATTGCATTTAAATCAAGACAGCAGATCCCAACCTAAGGCTGGGTTTTCATGATGCGTTTTTAGTTTTTAAACGCAACCAAAAGAAACGCATCTACATGCGTTTTTTTAAATTGTTTTATCTGTAATTAGCTGGTTTTGAATGTAATGGTCATAGGGTTACAGCTGAAACACATTGTAAAAACACGAAGTTATTTTAAAAACGCAGTTTTAGTGATCTGGTTTTTTTTTGGGCTGCGTTTAAGAAAAAGTACACAATATGAACCCAGCCTAAAAGCTGAACTTTTGCCAGTTTGGTGTTGTGGAACACTCAGGTGTGTGTCTATACCATGCCAAGAAGAAAGTACATCAGCCAGAACCTCAGAGAAGCTGTTGTTGGGGAAGGTTATAATGGCATCTCAACAATTTGAAATTCACCAATTTACAGTGAAAAGTATTGTTTTGAAATAAGGAGACTGACCTGACCCGACGGATACAGGATTCAGCGCAAGGTACAGCTGCTCTGTATACAGGACACAAAGCAGCTGTATCTCAAAAAGTAAAAACTATTTTTAATAAAAAGTATTTTGAAAGTTGCACCAAACACAATGATACACATTTTTATTAAAAAATAAATAAATAAATATTTTAAAGGTGCACATAGCCTTTAAGATAGTTTCCAATCTTGCAGGATTGGCCATTTTTGAAAATTCAGTCCGGGGTCAGACTATTTAATGCTCAGAGATATAAAGAAAAATAAAGAGTGGCCTCTACAAGTACAGAATTTATATTCATGACAGGTCAATTAGAAAGAGACTGAACAAGTATGACTTTCATGAAAAGGTAGTCAGAAAAAATTCCCTTTTCAACAATATGGCAGCACAACTTAATTATGACACAATGAGGGTATTTATTATTAGCTTTACGCCACTTTTCTTTTGTACATATTTTTTGTCACACGCCATATTTGCGCTAAAATTTGTGACTTTTCTCTCCTCTTCCTGGTTACCCGGGAGGGATTGGGGCCAGCAAGTGTGCAACAGATTTATTATTTCTAAATACAGAGAATGTCCAAAATTGTAGCGCAAATCTATGCCTGCTCATAGGGGTAGATTTAAATGGATTTTCCCATCAGGGACATTTATGACATATCCCACCTCTGGGACACACACCTATCCATAGAACGGGGCCCCCTAAACCCCTTTCTACCTCTCTTTGCTCCGGCTGACTCGCGTGATTCCTGACCATGAAGAAGAAAACGGCGTCGCTGAGCTACGCTGTTTCCGTAAGTCAAATAGAGCAGAATGGTAGTTACGGTAACAGCGTAGCTCGCATCCTACGCTGCTTCCGTAACTGCCATTCACTACTATGGGACTAACAGAAACAGCGTAGCTCAGCGAGCTGCACTGTTTTCTTCTTCATGGTCGGGAATCACACGCATCAGACGATACACAAAGCGGTAAAACGGGGTTTAAGGGGCCCCGTTCTAGAGATAGGTGTGGGTCCCAGAGGTGTGACTCGCATCTATATGACATTTATGGAATATTCTGTGGATATGCCATAAATGGTCCTGATGGGGAAAACCCCTTTAACTTTTCTGTCTAGAACTACAGTCTGTTTTCTTACTATGATGCAACAACCTATGACCCTGACTCGCTTTAAAATTAATAATACTGTTTGTTGGATTTTGGTTCATGGCAATATATTAAATATAGATCTAGCTGCATTATAATCTATATCACATAGTGTAACAAACTTAATACCACATTCCTGCGCTGTCCTAGAAGACAGCTCCAGGCTTTATGCACCAGGAAATGGGGCCATCTAGATTATCAGGAATTAACCTGACCCTGCTTTCTAATGTGACCTTTTTGTGTTGCGTTTGGTGTTTTTACTGTTAGGGTATGTTCACACGCTAGCTGGCTTTTTACGGCTGAAATTACAGACTGTTTTCAGGAGAAAACAGCTGCCTCGTTTCAGCCGAAAAAGCAGCTCCTCGTATTATGCGAGGCGTCTTTGACGCCTGTAATCTTGAGTTGCTCTTCATTGAGTTCAATGAAGAACGGCTCAAATTCCGTTGCAAAGAAGTGCCCTGCACTTCTTTGCGAAGGCAGTCAATTTACGCGTCGTCGTTTGACAGCTGTCAAACGACGACGCGTAAATTACAGGTCGTCTGCACAGTACGTCGGCAAACCCATTCAAATGAATGGGCAGATGTTTGCCGACGTATTGTAGCCCTATTTCCAGGCGTAAAACGAGGCATAATACGCCTCGTTTACGTCTGAAAATAGGTCGTGTGTACCCAGCCTTACTTAAACTTAGCTTGCCTAAACATCATTTCTGATTCTGCTTGATTCTAAATGACTGTTGGCAACCTTAGTTACATAGTTAGTACGGTTGAAAAAAAGATATGTCCATCAAGTTAAACCAAGGGAAAGAAGAAATGGAATGGATATGGGCAAACTATAGAACTTTGTTTTACCTCTATTGATCCAGAGGTAGGTTAAAAAAAAAACAACATTAGGGATGAACTAATTTGTCCTTAAAGGGAAAGATTTCCGTCCTGATCCTAAGTGGCGATCAGACTGGATCAACATTAAACAAGAATTCTATACATTCACATAGTGCTGATATTTTTTTTCTTAGAAATGTTCTAAATCTTTTTTAAAGCCATCTACTGTAGCTTCTGTGACCAGCTCCTGCGGTAGACTATTCCACAGATTCACGGTTCTCAAATTAAAGCAGGCTTGTCACCTCTTGAGATTGAACCTTTTGTCTCCAGGTGGTGGGAGTGCCCCCTCGTCTTTTAAGAGAATATTACATGGAACAGCTTTTCACCAGATTTTTTGCATGGGCCATTTATATACCTATACAAGTTATTCATGTCCCCCCTTTAGTCATGTCTAAATAAGTTTAATTCTTTTAATCTTTACTCATAACTAAGACTGTCCATGCCCTTTATTAGTTTAGTTGCTCTACTTTGTATTTTTTCCAACTCCAGGGCTGCCTTTCTATGAACGGGAGCCCAGAACTGAACTGCATATTCTAGATGAGGCCGCACTAAGGATTCGTATATTGGTAATATTATGCCCCTGTCGCACAGGGTCATGTCTCTTTTAATACACAACAGTATCCTGCTGGCCTTAGAAGCAGCTGATTGACATTGTATAAACAACTATTATATTTTTCCATTGTCAGTGGCCAGTGGTGAGTTTTTCTTCCTTAGTCCCAGGTAAATTTATCTAAAGAATTAAACCCCAGGAAACCACCTCGCACTGAAGTCCAATGGTGAGCAGAGTACCATGACCCACACTGAAGTAATAAGGAAAGGGGGTTTACTTTAGGTGAATTGTACGATTTGGTAGGGTGCTTTCTCAAAGCTTGCGCATGGAGTTGTGCATTGTCTGCATACTACAGTATAATAATGGCATTTGGGTATCATATGTACCAATAAAGGAATTTTCCAACTTTATACATTTATGGTATATTAATACAATTTGCCATAAATGCTTGACCATGGGAGTTCGATTAATGGGACCTCCATGATACCAAGAACAGGAGTCCCATGTCTCCTGTATGCAGGAATGAGGTGGTATACAGGCAAAATCAGCCCCTATTGCAGCAAACAGAATACATTGTAACAGTTGATCAGCTGTTTCCACATCCCCACAGGTTAGAAAGAAGAATAACCGCGGATGTGTGTCCAACTCTCTAATTCTTACATGAAAAAGCCCCCATAATGTGCTAGAGTAACCTCCATTGTCCTAAGAACGCCTTATTTTAACCCCTTCCCGCTCAGCTCAGTACTATTACGCCAGGCTGAGCGCATCGTTCCCACTCAGCTCAATAAATGTACTGACCTGAGTTAACATGGCGCCATCTTTCCCCGGCGCGTGTTTGAGCTGTTATACCTGCTGTTTTCACAGCTCAGTGTGCAGGGACCGATCGTGGTGGTCCCCGCCGATTAACCCCTTAGAAGCCGCGTTCAATAGCGATCGCGGCTTCTTAGGGGTTAACCCACCATCGACGGCCCGCTACCATACCTCCCAACATTTGAATTTGGAAAAGAGGGACATTTTAAGTCACGCCCCTAACCACGCCCAATATCCCGCATAAACACATCAAATCACGGCCAGATCCTTCTTCAAATAACAAGATCATATTCTCACTGCGGATCTCTAGACTTACAATTTAAAAAAAAAACTATGGATATCACCAATATTATGGATCAGGTTATATTGTCTTTATGTTACTTTTCCTAACTTGGGTATAACATATGCTCATCACGGCGGCAGCAGCTGCAGGACAAACCAAAAGCCTTTTTTTTTCCAGTTGTGTAATTCTGCTACCGGTCAATGGAAAAATCATCCACCTGAGCCCACTTGTATATAGCTCCACACACAGCCCCCTGTAGATCGCTCCACACACAGCCCCCTGTAGATCACTCCAAACACAGCCCCCTGTAGATAGCTCCACACACAGCTGCCTGTAGATAGTGCCACACACAGCCCCCTGTAGATAGCTCCACACAGACCCCCTGTAGATAGCTCCCCACACAGCCCCCCTGTAGATAGCTCCCGACACAGCCCCCCTGTAGATAGCGCCACACACAGCCCCCTGTAGATAGCTCCACACACAGACCCCCTGTAGATAGCTCCACACACCACCCCCTGTAGATAGCTCCACACACTGCCCCCTGTAGATAGCGCCACACACAACCCCCCTATAGATAGCTGCAGCGCCCAGCGGGAAATTTTGCAGACCGCCCAGTGCTTCAGTCCATTAGCGCACTAGGGTCACATGTGGGTTATTTCTCAAAACTGCAGAATCTGGGCAATAAGTATTGAGTTGCGTTTCTTTGGTAAAATCTTCTGTTTTACAGGAAAAAATTGAATAAAAAGGATTTTGTGACAAAAAAATTTTTTTTGTACATTTCACCTCTACTTTGCTTTCAATTCTTGTGAAACACCTAAAGGGTTAATAAACTTTCTAAATGCTGTTCTGGATACTTTGAGGGGTCTACTTTATAAAATGGGGTGCTTTATGGGGGTTTCTAATATATGAGCCTCTCAAAGTCACTTCAGAACTGAACTGGTACCTAATTTGAAATTTTATTCAAAATATGAGAAATTGCTGCTTATGCTCTAAGACGTGTAACGTCCTAGAAAAAAATGATGCCAACATATAGTAGTCACATGGGACATGTGAACTAGTAACTATTTTGGGCGGTATAACTCTCTGTCTCACAAGCAGATGCATATAAATTCAGAAAAATGCAATTTTTTTTTCAAATTTTCTCTAAATTTTGCTATTTTTCACAAATAAACACTCAATATATTGGCCAAATTTTACCACTACCATAAAGCTCAATGTCTCATGAGAAAATAATCTCAGAAGCGCTTGGATAAAGTGAAATATGTCAGATTTGAAAAATGGGCTCTGAGCCTTAAGGCCCAAACTAGGCTGCGTCCTTAAGGGGTTAAAGAGGATCTGTCACCAGATTCACAAATCCCTATCTCCTATTGCATGTGATCGGCACTGCAATGTAGATAACAGTAACGCTTTTTTTTTAAAAAAACGTTCATTTTTGGCCAGACACGTAAACACGCCCAGTTAAAAACACAATACACGCCCAGTTGGACATAACGAAAAAAAAACGCCCAGTTGTCCATTTCAAACCTCATTTGCATATATATAAAAAATCTCACAGAAAAGATTCAGTGTCAGGATTCTGAATACACATGACGTCCAGGCTGGATGATCATGTATATTCATTATCAGGACACTTGATTAACGTTAATCTCTGTTTATGTGGCTGCACATCGCTGCTGTGTAAATGAATGGAGAGGAGTGTATGACGCTGACTGGTCACTGATTGGTCAGCGTCATACACGTAAACACGCCCAGTTAAAAACACAATACACGCCCAGTTGGACATAACGAAAAAAAAAAACGCCCAGTTGTCCATTTCAAACCTCATTTGCATATATATAAAATAGCTCATAACTTGGCCAAAAATGAACGTTTTAAAAAAAACAAAAAACTTTACTGTTATCTACATTGCAGCGCCGATCACATGCAATAGGAGATAGGGATTTGAGAATCTGGTGACAGAGCCTCTTTAAAGACATAAAAGGGGTTGTCTGAGATTAGAAAAAAAAATTCTGCTTTTTTTTTTCCTAGAAAAAGGACTTTTCTTGTCCATATAATGTGTGTAGTATTAGAGCTAAACCCCATTCACTTAAGTGGCTCTGTTTGTATTAGAAAAAACAAAAAACCTTTTGGCTAACCTCTGACAGCCCCCTTAATTTACAAGAAAAAATAGAGATTATTTAGAGACTTTTTGTACTTACTGAAAGCATTTTCTATGCGGATTAAACAGTTCAAGAAATCATCAAATTCTATTTGGTAGCTGTCATCAGCATATCTCAAGACAATCAATTGAAGAATGATGTTATTAAGTTGAAACCCTAAAAGATGAAAGGAATCACATTAATATAAAAATACACTATATGAACAACCACTTGTAGTAAATTAACCGACCACCAGAGAGAGGGCTTGGGTATTGGTCGAGTCACTGTAAATTTAAAATGTGTTCCCAGATATATCAGGACCATGTCAGAGATATCTTCCAGTGCCAGACATACTGCCACATCCTACACTTATATGTGGTATCAGCAAATAGATCTGTGAGCAATGTATAAAGTATTCACTGAGAGTATTTGCTCTACTGTAACAATGATCATTGCACAAAAACATCTTGTGCTTCAAAATTAACATGATCCTTAATATTTCTGTAATAGTAGTGGATGATCATGCTCACTCAGCTGTTTTCACATGTTAATCCCTGCATTGATCAACCCAGGAACACCCACAAATGCCCATTTTGTGGCACATTTGCATAAGCTTCAACCCCTTTAATGGCTATGTACACCTTTTGAAAGGGATTTTTTTTTTTAATAAAAAGATTAAACAGTGTGATTGGTGCAACTTTATAATTAGTTTTTCATTAAAGATTAGTTTTACTTTTTGAGATACAGCTGTTCTGTATTCTCTATACATGGCAGCTGTATCGTTCGCTAAGGCCTGCAGGATCCACCTAGAATCTATCAGATCTATGTTATGAGTTAGATGTGATGAATTACAAGTGAAAGAGACACGCAGGACCCGTTTTCACTGAACTCATCAGTCTCGTGGACCTGACATGAGCAGGATTTAGCACTAGATACAGCTGCTCTGTATAGAGAATTAGAGCAGCTGTATCTCAAAAAGTCAAAATAATTTTTAATAAAAATGTATGATAAAGTTGCACCAATCACACTGATTGACTTTTTTGTTTTGTTTTAAATAAATAAATAAATAAATAAATAAATAAATAAAGCCCTTTGAAAGATTTACATAGCCTTTAAGGCCCACTTCTCGGGACAATCCTGTGAAAACAGGACAATTATAAGGTATGAGTCTAATGCAGGAAAAACAACTGTTAACGTTGTGGCCCAGAAAATCAGATTCTGGTAAGATCTTACTTTAGTATATACCAGTATGGAAGTCAAGGGTATCAGCAGGGACATAGCCATATAGGATGCAGAGGCCCTGGTACTGGGGACGACGGCCCATAGGCCCCTCTGCCACATAGTATGCCAGAATCATATAAGTGGCACATCTATTACAGATTGTGCATGGGGGTCAAGGAGCTTCAAGTTACGCCTCTAGACACCAGAATGGTAAAGATAATACGATAAGTTGGTTTTACTAATGTAACAGAGGAGCACACTGATGATATGAAAACATTGCTATTATGAATTATTAGAGGCTGGAACAAAGTCTGAGGGCAAGTTCGGACTACCGTAAGTATGCGTTTACCTCTCTTCCGTTGGAGGAAAAGAGGATCGATACATTAAACGTAAAGCAACGGTTCCGTTAGAATTACCATTGACTTCAATGTTAATTCTTTCGTTTCAGTTGCTTTCCGTTTGTTATCGTTCGCTAGGTTTCCGCTTTTTTGAACAAAAACAAAAGTTCTGTAGACTGCACTTTTGTTTCCATTCAAAATAACGGCGATTGGAGATTGGAGACAAACGGAAAGCAAGTGAAATGAAAGAATTACCATTGAAATCAATGGTAATTCTAACGGGACCGTTGCTTTCCGTTAAATGTTTAGATGGAAGAGAGGTAAACGTATACTTACGGTAGTGTGAACTTAGCCTAAGAGATAGCATCTGTTTATTTTATTTTCATTGGCAACTCGTTTTTTGTACTATGTCATTCCCTCTATCAAGACCTGATCATTCAAGATCCGAACATTGAAAGTAGCCCAGTGTGCTCTTTTGTTTTCTTGTTCTTCAGTAGATTTCAGCTAAACCTGCTTTCTCCACAGCGGTACCTGGCATTTCCCTAAGCAGTCTCCTAGCGTTGTTCCTATCCTTATCAGCACCTAGCCAGGTAAAGCTGCTCCATTAGTCATTGCTGTATTTCTTCTTATTGCACAAGGTAACTCTTGGTTACATACACTATAGAACACTATTTCTCTGTTGCTTCAGAATGGTAAAGACAACTTCTTACCCTTAGCAACTGTCTACGTATAGAAATAACAATATTATTGCCGATACATTTAACATTCAGTTACATAAACAAACTTAGATACATTTACAATTGTTTTACAACTGTAAAGAATATTGTTACCTGCAGCCTTTAAAGCTAGACGAAGTTCATATGAAGACATAGTTCCAGATTTATCCGTGTCAAACTGTATAAATATGCTCTAAAATGTAAATGTCATAGGTTACAACATTTTTGGTTTCACTATTTTTCAAGGTAGTTTGAAAAAACGCAATGTTTAGGTTCCCAATTACCATTCAACCCATATATTAATTTAAAATGTACCTATTAAAAAAATGATAATTATCTGCAGAAGTATATTGAATGTAATGCTGCCAAAACTTGTGTGTCAACCTATGTTTATTGTTTTTTTTCCCATCCCTCTGCATGCATTTTGAAAATGTGTATTTTTTTCTCCATACTTGCTTAGTGGGCAGGTTCTACCTGGTGTTCCGAGCCCATCAGATATCCGATCTGTTGCTCCCCCTCCCCTCCCACAGCATGCAGTCTCACAGACTACGCTATTGATTCAGTCAAAATGACGGAACCCCTGCACAACGGAGACAAACGGAAACCATTTGCACCTGATACGTCACCATTGAAATCAATGGTGATGAAAACGGTAACCTATGGAAAGCTCCGACGGAACGGAGCCCTGATGCAGATATGAACGCACCCTAACAGATATTTTATATAATTATGGTAACCACCATTTCTACCACCATAGCCCTTCTCTATTTTGTTAGGTGAGAGAAAAATCATCATGTACCTTTACTAGCCAGTAGTATATACAGGCACCTTGAATAGTGAGTTGTGACATTTTAACTAATTGAAATGTTTGTGAACTAGTGAAACTAGTTAAAGAAGACAACAGCAATTTTATGTTGTTTTTGTTTGCCTTTCTTGTTGCTGTATATCACTGTTTTTTACATGTCAAAAGCCAGATCACTGTTCCTCTATACCGATACCACTCATTTCTTTACTTCAGTTGTTTGGCAGTCTATATGAAAATTCGATTTTAGAACATGGAATGAACCTAAAATCTTGTTCTTGTAATCAATTACCTTTATGAGAATTATGTTATGTTTATGCTGAGGGTGGGGGTATACTGAAGATTTTTCTTGTCACTTGGCAGCATATTATAAAATGTTCCCTTGCTTCAGCAGGTTAGATCCCCTGCTTAGTTCTTTTCTCATATATATATATATATATATATATATATATATATATATATATATATATATATATATATATATATATATATATATATAAATTTCTCTCTCTCTCTCTTATCACAGAATTATACTTGATTATATATTAAAACATTGAGTGCAAACTTTTCATCTTACAATCCAGTTTTTTAGTTTATCCCAGAGGATTTTGAACTCGTGAAATCCAAGCTTTCCGTTGCCACTGGTCTAGTGTATTCTTTGTTAAGGCGCAATATAAAAAGTACAAATGTAGCTTTAAAGACAATGGGGACAATTAATTTAGACTGGTGGTTCATACGCCAGTCTTAATAGAAAGTAAAATTGGAGTAAGATACAACAGCCGTACGCCATCCCTTCCCCCCACATAGGCCATAGAATAATAAAACACATACCTCTCCTCTTCTCCCCTCCAGGTCCCCCCATAATTCTAGTGTGTCTCATATAAGGTGTCCGGGCCTTATATGTGACGCAGAATTTCAATGTCATCAGTGCTGCGTCAACGTCCTGACGTTGCCCGTCGTCAGTATGTTGTATGAGTCACGTCATCCTAACGGGACTTGGATGGGAGAAGAGTAGCGGTGAGATGAGCATAATTATTTTTTTTTTAAATGTAATTTTTTTTATTTAACTGTCTAATGGAGTAGTAGTCTGATCAAGGGAGGGCAAAGTACAAGGCCCAGCATGGGCCTCTACCATGCTACATCCTATACAAATATATGAAATCTACTTGAAATCTATGCCAGCTAAGAGCTGGAGTAGATATCTTTTGGAATCCAACAGGACAAACCTGTGTATGAAGTCGGTAGCAGGCTCATGCACCTCATGCCCATACAAAACGGAGCCGCAATAAGAATATGTGTATGAGACTAATTGTCATCGATAAGACTGGCAGCTCTATCTAAAAAGAAATGGTGTAATTTTATTCATCATTAAAATAAAAAAATATATATATCCTTGTATTTTCTAACTATTTTTATCCATTCTACTTTTCAAGTTTATTTATTTTATCTTTTATAATAAAAAAAAATCCAGACCTGTGAAATATAATTTGGTGACATATCTATCCCATGATCTACTGCTATCATGTATAAGCTTCAATCCCTTAACACCAAGCCCATTTTCGTGTTAAGAACTGCAGGAATTTTTCAGTTTTTGCCTCCTCATATTCCGGTAGTGCACAGATTTTATTTTTATGCATACCTCACTAGCCGAGGTTTGGTTTGAGTTCCAGATTTTCCAGACATCTTTTTAGGTTCATAAATATCAGATTGCATCTAAAAATCCATTGGTTTATTTAAAACCAATCCATGGTCTATTTAAAAAATACATTAAAAAAATGTCATGCCGTTCTTTCTTTAGCTTAAATGATACCTTACTTTTATTGTACAGGTCTTTACATGTATGAGGATACAAAATATGTATATGTTTATTTTTTGGGGCACTTTTATTAAATAAAAATTATGTTTATTGTCTTTTTTTGTGACTTTTTTGAAATTATTTAAAATCTGTATTTTTTTTTATAATCTGAGTAGGGGACTTTAACTATTATATATTTATTTTTACCCGAATCTCACTACTTAGCCTGTCTGTATACAATGGACGTGCTGTCTGCTAAAAGATACCTAAATATGCTCTAGCGTGCTGCAGCACTGAACAGAGCAGGGGGCCTTCGTTATGCCACCGTCTGCCAGTATACGAGTGCCGAAATGCGATAGTTGTTTAAATGGATTGCTATCAATTGCGGTGCTGAATGGGTTAACCCCTTAATGACCAGCCTATTTTGGAACTTAATGACCAAGCTATTTTTTAAGTTTTTCAATCGTCGCATTCCAAGAGCTATAACTCTTTCATTTTTGCATCGACATAGCTGTATAAGGTCTTGTTTTTTGCGGGACAAGTTGTATTTTTTAATAGCACCATTTTTAGGTACATATTATTTATTGATTAACTTTTATTAACTTTTTTTTGGGGGGGAATAGAAAAAAATCTGAAATTTCGCCACTCTTTTTTGCGTCCTAAATCTACGCCGTTTACCGTGTGGTATAAATAACACAATAACTTTATTCAGCGGGTTGTTACGATTGCAACGATACCAAATTTGTATAGTTTTTGTATGTTTTACTACTTACACAGTAAAAACGCTTTTTTTTCTAAATGATTTGTTTTTGTGTCACCATATTTGAAGAGCCGTAACGTTTTTATTTTTTCGCCGATGCGGTTGTATGAGGGCTTTTTTTTTGCGGGAAGACTTGTAGTTTTTATTGGTACCATTTTGGAGTAGATGCGACTTTTTGATAACTTTTTATCACATTTTTTTAAAGTCAGTATTCACAGAAAACAGCAATTTTTCCATAGTTTTTTATTAATTTTTTTTACGGCGTTCACCGTGCGGGTTAAATAATGTAATAGATTTATAGTCGGGGTCGTTACGGACGCGGCGATACCAAATATGTGTAACTTTTTTACTTTATTTTGGTTTTGTAATAGTAAAGCATTGTGTAAGGGGAAAAGCTGGGTTTTTCATTTTTTTTCAAATTTTTTTTTAAATTAACTTTATTAAACTTTTTTTTAACTTTTTTACTAGTCCCATTAGGGGACTATAATATGCGATTATGCGATCACATTTATAATACACTGCAATACAAAAGTATTGCAGTGTATTATAAATGCGATCGCATAATCACATATTATAGTCCCCTAATGGGACTAGTAAAAAAGTTAAAAAAAAGTTTAATAAAGTTAATTAAAAAAAAAATGTGAAAAAAAATGAAAAAACGGTTTAAAACGGACAGGCATCTGCTAGGTCATGCCAGAGGCATGACCTAGCAGGCATACACTACAGGCAGACCTGGGGGCCTTTATTAGGCCCCCGGCTGCCATCGCAGACACAGACACTCGGCGATCGTATCGCCGGGTGTCGGTGGGGGAGAGAGGGAGCTCCCTCCCTCTCTCCAAAACCACTCAGATGTGGTGCTCGCTATTGAGCACCGCATCTGAGGGGTTAAACGTGTGAGATCGATACTAATATCGATCTCACACGGCAGAGCAGGGACGCTCCCAGCCCTCAGCTGCCTCTAGCAGCTGAGAGCAGGGAGATTTGACATCTCCCTGCTCTGTAAACTTATTCCGATGCCGCGACGTAAAAAGTCTATGGCATCGGAATAAGGCCCGTTATTGACCGACGTAGAAACACGATGGGCCGGTCACTAACGGGTTAAACATCTTAACGGCCTTTTAAACATGTAATGTTTTCCTACTATCACATGCATTTTGTAAAGAAAATATCACTATCACATGCATATGGTAATAAATTGCTTTTGTTATAGATGTACAGATTATTGACATGAATGAATGTTAATTGACACATTGCCTAAATTATAAGAAGACCATGGCATGATTTACCTATGGGCACAGTAGGCCTGGGCCTATTGGTGGCCCTGGATGAAGGGCGTCTGATGAAGAGAAAATGTACCTATGAATATATTGAACGTGTGTTGCGAGACTAGGACATCCAGGGAGGCACAAGGTGAAGGCTGCAGGGGGAGTTAGAGGTTGTAATAAGCATACTACAATGTCCTGCTTTATTTTGTTAGTGCAGACAAACATTTTAAAGCAATACATGTGTTAGCCATACTTGAAGGTTGGAGTCTAATGCAAAATACAGAATGTAACTACAGACCTAAAGGGAACCTGTCACCAGCATTTCACCTATTAAACTAGCAGTACCTGGTGGAAGTGGCTGAATTTATTTTTTTATGTAACCTAGAATTATCTTCTAAGTAGGCTCTGTAACTTTAGTATTCAGTTTTTTAGTGTTCCTGCACTGTATGCTAATGAGCATAATAGAGTCATATCTTCGTTCGAAAAGAGTCATATCTTCATTCCTCAAACCTTTCCAAACTAATCCCGCATCCTTACTTTTGATTGACCGCTTCTCGCCTCCTCCCAGCACACACAAAATCCTGCGCTTGCGTATCGATGTCCTGTTCTGGTGCGTGTACGCAACGGGACACCATAGCGGGGGCATGCACAGTTACTATATTTAAGGCCCGGACGAAACAGGGAAGGGTGTCGGACCATACATGACAGGCGCATGCGCACTATCTAAGACGAGATTTCAGCATTCAGGGAGGGTGAGCTGGGTTTTGGTGGTGGGCGGGCATAAGTAGAGGAAAGAACGAGGCTGTCGGATTATTACCATAAGAGGCGCAAAATGTTTGCAGACCATTATTTATGGTCGGAGAAGGAGTTTAGGAGAGGGGATAACAGCAATGAACTTTTGACAGCAGCGGCCAGAGAGGGTTGAGAAGAGTTCAAAAGGCGAAATGCTGGTGACAGGTTCCCTTTAATTTAGAACTACTTGACTGGAGAGCAATGCCAATTTACCAGTCAACTGTAGCACCTATTAAATACTCATGATTGCAGACAGAGAAACAACTACCTATACTGCTTATGCGGAGAAACTATGCTTAGTTGCACTGCTCTCCATCAATTACTATTTTTGTTTGATCTTCAAGTATTAGCCAACAGGGGGTGAATACAGCTTCTTAAATGAAGAATAATAAAATACACGTAGAAAAGTAATGTTTAAGAGAAAATATTGTAAAGGATACATCCATAAGGGAAATTATGTTATGGCATGACAGTATACTCAGCTCCTTTACTTTAATATTCTTTGCTGAAAAAAAAGACAAAAAGATAAGTATGTCTAGTAACACACAGAAATGTATGCAATATAGTAACATAGAAAACTTGAATAAAGTCCATTTAATACAATTCTACAGTGATGATCCATAGGAAGGCAAAAAAAAACCATGATGCAGAAGCTTGATTCAGTTGATTTAATGGAAAAAAAAAGTCCTGATTCCAACTATAGCAATTAGAATAAATTTCTGGATCAACACTCCATCTCCGGAATATTAAAAAATCCTACGGCAAACCGAATTTGGTGCCAATTTATAAAATAACTGTGGAAAGCTTAACAGTTACTAGATTAAATACAAACTCAGACTTTACAATGCAACATTCACTGGAATATTGGTAACTTGAATGTACAATGAACCTTTCAAATTGTTTTGGGGATTTTATAGGTGAAATTTTAGAACTTACTTCTCTGCAGAACTGCATTCAAAACATACTGCAACTCTTGAGGACTGACTTCCTTGTCCTGTAATGGAAGAAAATTAAATTATTAAATAGTGAGATATGTAAATTATATCTCGCTTAAAGAGGATTTCCCCCAAAAAACCTAAGGGTGGACATACTACACAGTCGAGTCACATTATTATGACCACCTCCTACTTTCCACGTCGTCGGCAGCTCATGAAGGAAGTGATGTGTTGTGGGCTGGCTCGGTGGGTATATAAGGAGGCGATAGGATGTCTGAACACATATCATTAATTTTTGTCATGGGTAAAAGGGGCGATTTATCAGAGTTTAAAAAAGGGATGATTATTGGCTTCCGGGCCAAGGGTGGCAGTATTTCTCAAACAGTGCAGTTTGTGAACTGCGTGTTGCTGTGGTGAAAGTGTATAGTGAGTGGACAAATGCCGCTATTGGGAATAACCGACATGGAAACTGCGAAGCACCGCGTGCCATTGATGTGAGAGGCGGACGTAGGCTGCAAAGGTGCGCGAGGGCCGAATGACACGTTAATGTGGAGCAGCTCACCGTGAAAATCAACCTGGGGGCTACCAGACGTGCTCCAAAGCAGACGGATGGTCACTGCTCCTATGCTAACAAAGGTGCATTGGAAAAAAAGGCTTCAATTTGCACGGCAGTATTGGAATTTAACTACCGAAGATTGGAAAAGGGTTGCTTTATCCGATGAGTCACATTTTCTTGCTTCATCGAACGGATGGACATTTTCGTGTCAGGCGAGAAACGTCAGATAACAAACACCCTGCAACCATTGCTGGAAGACCACAAGCTGGTGGCGGCAGCGTTATGGTCTGGGGATTTTTTTCATGGCATTCTATCGGCCCGCTCATCCATGTGGAAAGCACTCTGAACCGATTTGGGAATGAATCCATTGTTGCAGATCACGTCCAACCATGCATGCTGTTTGTCTTCCCTAGGGCAGATGGAATCTTCCAGCAAGACAATGCGATATGTCACACGGCTAGAAATGTCCGACTGTGGTTGGAAGAGCACGACCAAGGCTTCCAGGTACTTCCCTGGCCCCCTAATTCGCCAGGCTTGAACCGAATTGAGCATCTGTGGGACCATCTTGATAGTCTTGTTCGCTCTATGGATCCTCCCCCACGCACCCTCCAGTAAATGTGGGATGCACTGCTGTCAGCATGGCTCCAGATACCTGAGACAACCTACCAGCACCTTATTGAGTCACTCTCAGCCCGTCTAGCTGCTCTCCGTGCTGCACATGGCGGTTACTCTGGATATTAACCCGGTGGGCATAATAATGTGACTCGACAGTGTATATGTGCAATGTGTGCAGCTGCACAGTAGCACTGCAAGCATGGGGGCCGACTGCTACAAAAATAATAGTAATAGTGCTCCCTACTGTCTATTGGATCACATGTAAGGGGCTACATTCATATCCATTGTCATAATTATTGGTGGATGTGCATTTTTTAGATGAATGAATGCGGCAGTCTATGGCTAGCACCCTGCTGTTATCAATTTAATTACCTACTAGAATACAAAGGGCCAATATACTGTTTTTTGCACAGGGACACTGTGGTCATTGTCCGGGCCCTGACGGTTATGTATGGGAACTTTATATTTAGTGCCGAGAACGGGACTGGATCCTATCAGGACAAAGTATAGAAACCTTTCCCATGCATAACATTTGGGAAAGTTATGCCCCTACTCGATTAACCCTTTAATGACCGCCGATACGTCTTTTTACGGCGGTCATTAGTGGGCTTTATTCTAGAGCGCCGCCAAACTACGTCGCTGCTGTAGAATAAAGTAAACAGAGCAGGGAGCCGTAAAATCTCCCTGCTCTCAGCTGCCAGAAGCAGCTGAAGGCTGGGGGCGTCCCTGCTCTGCCGGGTGAGATCGATATTAGTATCGATCTCACCTGTTTAACCCTTCAGATGCGGTGCACAATAGCGAGCACCGCATCTGAATGGTTTTGGAGAGAGGGAGGGAGCTCCCTCTCATCTCACTGACACCCGGCGATAAAATCGCCGAGTGTCTGTGTCTTCTATGGCAGCCGGGGGTCTAATAAAGACCCCCAGGTCTGCCTGCAGCGAATGCCTGCTAGATCATGCCGGAGGCATGACCTAGCAGATGCCTGTCCGTTTTAAACGGACAGGCAGTAATACACTGCAATACAAAAGTATTGCAGTGTATTATAATAGCGATCGGAGGATAGTGAAGTCCCCTAGTGGGACTAGTAAAAAAGTAAAAAAAGTTTAATAAAGTTAATTTAAAAAAAAAAGTGAAAAAAAAAAAATGAAAAACCCAGCTTTTCCCCTTACAAAATGCTTTACTATTAAAAAAAACTACAATAAAGCAAAAAAGTTACACATATTTGGTATCGCCGCGTCCGTAACGACCCCGACTATAAAGCTGTTACATTATTTAACCCGCACTGTGAACGCCGTAAAAAATAAAATAAAAAACAATGGAAAAATTGCTGTTTTCTGTTAATCCTGACTTAAAAAAAATGTGATAGAAAGTGATCAAAAAGTCGCATCTACTCTCAAATGGTACCAATAAAAACTGCAAGTCGTCCCGCAAAAAACAAGACCTTATACAGCTATGCCGACGCAAAAATAAAAAAGTTACAGCTCTTCGAATGTGACAATGGAAAAATCTAAAAAATGGCTTGGACATTAGGGCCCAGAATGCCAGCAGGGGGAAGGGGTTAAGATTGTCCAAGGTTTCTGCTGTATTAGGATAATAATGTCCCAGGCTAAGGATACTGTTTAGTTAGGTGACAGCCAAGGGGTTTTGTTTAATATGTGTTATTTGAATTATGTGCATAAATGAAAAAAGCCAACTGAGGGCAGTTTGAATTAGAACTTCTGTTTGGAGTATTTTGAGCGTGACTGCTGGCCATTTACCCCAGGCGATGATGATCCTGCTAAACAACTATACATGTGTGCAATGATAATGAATAATAGTTAGTTAGTATATTGAAACAAATGAAATGAAACATCTGAAAATTAAACATTTTCAATTGTTAAAAAATGTATCCGACATATTTCTAGCTTCTATTTATAATTGGCTGTTAGCGTGATATGGATTTAGCAGCCTGACAAGTTGTTACAGTGTATGTCTGCTGGTCAAATACATATCAGATATTATATATAGACAACTTTGGATGGTAAATCTAGTAATGTCTGAAAGGAACATTATACATACATCTCCAGAAATTTGCTCAAACAAGCTGCGGAACTGTTTTTCTTCTTCTGTCTCCTTGTGTGGAGGATTTGGTTCTGGAGGCTGAAAATATTAATATTCCAATAAAAACTTATTTACACATCGTAGCTTAAAAAAGAAATAAAACAGATACAATATATGGCCGGAATGCAGTGCTATTATTCCCGGTAAAAATGTGTTAGTTCTATTTTTAGTTAATTTCTTTGCTGCTTTATTCGAAATGTTTAAGTTAGATTCATGTCCATATTATTAATATTATTGATTCTGGTACGAGAATTCAATGGACCCATACTGTACCTCTGTGTGCCTCCATTATTACTCTGAGGCATGCCATATTTTTCTAATTGATTCAGGCTAAAACTGCAACCACATGTGGCTGAACGGTTGTTACAGGCAAAGCATGTTTAAAACCAGTAAAAACAAAAAACTCTGTGATTGTCGTTTTTGACTGAATTGTGGCCTCACCCACATTGGTGAAACCCAACACCATTTCACAGAATGATATGCAAAAGGAAAGGTGTGCTTCTGCGGACTTTATTTTCTGAAGGATGCCCTAAAATCTGGAAAAAATTTTTCCACAGAATGTGAATGAGGTTATGAAAACCGTCTTTCACTAATATTTGACTGTATTTGTGGTGTACATTTGTTTGGCAGAATCAGAACCAAAAATCAGCATCAAATATGCAGCGTGTGAATCCAGCCTTTACACACTGCAGAACCAGAATAATAATATTATTAATAATAATAATATTAATAACAACTAATAAATAAATTCTGTCCACTTGTCTGATGTGTTTGCGGCCTTCTGGGTTGTTCAACTCCACCAACCTATACAAATGCTGAACTGTCTTTATGTCTCATTATTATGAATAAGCTAATAGCGAGAATATTGTATATGAATGTGGATGCTGTTGTCATATAACAAATACCATGTATACATAATTCTAATATTAGTAAACTTACATCTGGTATATCCACATTTATGTCTCCATCAATCTCTCTGCAATAGATAATTAAATTTTTATTTTCACTGTGAAATTACAAGTTATTACCGGTTTAATGATTATAACGTGAACAATAGAACAGTATATCAGCAAAGTTTAGCTTTAGACATAAATAAAGACAAAATCATCATGTGACTTGATCAAAAGAATAAAGTAAAGAATGTGCAAATTTGATCCACATTGTAGGTTTTAAGTACACAGTGAAACCTCTCAAAAAGATCAATTCTTTCAGAAAACCATTTCCCTTCGAGACCAGAATTTCAGGAGGGATTTTCAATTCCCCTATATTCTTTGTATTTGTAACAGTTCAGCCTGCCAAGCAATAGCAATTCCACATCAGTCTTTGCGTTGTCTTCTCTAGTTAACCCTTTACCACCTATACAGGGTTCTGCTGCGAATCCCTATGTTTTGTCTGCAGAGGAGCCGCTGACAGATGGAGCAAACAGGCAAGGGGTAAACAAACAAAGCCAAGGGTTAATACCGAGAAATAAAAAAGAACATCAAAGCCAGAAAATTATATCCAAACTCGGAAACAGGAGCCGGGCTGGGTCAAAACTAAGTACTAGTGACAAATCAGAAGGCAAATGAAGGGTCTGGTAGTCCAGGATTTTACACAGTTCAGGCAGCCATAGGGTTAAACGTAAGGGTAGTAGAAGAATACGGATCGATAAACAGAAAAACAGTATCGGAACACAAACCAGGATTAGTAATAATAACTGGCAAAGGACAAAACAGGCAGCTGGAATTAAATAAATTGCTGAGCGTACCAATTGGGCTGCTGATCGGGTCTACCAAGCTGGTGACCTGCTGATTTGCAAGGCCATCTGATGATTCTATTGGGTGAGTGGCCGTGCGCTTAAAGCATGCGACACCCAGTGTCTGTGCCAGCGCCGACGCAAAAAACAGAGTGGTGGTGCCCAGCACTGGCCACAGACGCAGAAATGGAAGTCTGAGAGTATATTGGCCATCTCTTTTGACAGGACCTCCACTCTAAAATATTATTTTTCACTGCAATTTTGGGTGGGTTTACTTAACAAGTGTTGGTTCAAAAGCAGAGTTTTTCTTAGTGTTATAAAGTCCACAGGGCACTCTACTTTTTAGTAAATAATTCACTTTGTGTAGCATAGAGCATATTTCTATCTGTAGAAAAGCTGCAAACAGCATTTAGGGTGGGCTGACCAGCAGAGTAAACAAAAAATTTGCTCACAAATCTCGAAATAAATGATCTTTTACAAGCCTTTTACTTATTTCGAAACTTATGTAAAGCTACTTGTATTCAATCGTCTTTTTACAGACTTACTTGATGTCTGCTTTCTTTTCTGAAAATACTCTGAGACAAAAGTCGGCATCTTGGTGAGGTTCAAACGTGGTAGGAATGATCATGTAATCCCCAGGAGGAAGCTTGAATCTCTGCGACACTTCTCTCAAATTAATGTAAGTTTTGCTCCGTGCTTTTGATGCATTGAATTTGAAAAAATCTTTTGTCACTTGAGATTCACTTCCAGGACACTGAAAGTCACAAGCATATTAGTATTATCACAAGGGAAAAGTACCTTTCCAAAAGCATGACCACTATTTCCTTTGCTGAAAAAAACAACTGCCACAACTGAAGCCATCTATACATGATGACGGCATTTATCCTGGTAACCTCCATTTTCTTTTTTTTATATGGGTTCCATAAAAAAAATCTGATTATGACATATATTTCATAGGTAACTATAGGTTGAATTAAGTAAAGACGTTTGAGGCTAGAATCCAAATTATTAATATAATCTGAATCAAAATGAATGGCCATGCAGTACAATTCTTTATGGAATATTCACGTCTCAAGTCCTCATAATCACTCATATACTGTGACATTAGTTCTTTGGTTGATCATAAATGTCAAAGTTTTTCAGATCAGATTCTTCTTAGAGTCATGTGATATTGGAAGGATAGAGAAATTCTAGATAGACTTTGGATATTATATAAGAATGACTACAGAAATATAGGCTAAATGGATGGAGATAGGAAAGCCCATACAATAGCACCAGATATTGCTGAATAAAAACTATAAGTTTCACATTAGTTCCTCGTTTATGGCTGATCTTCGTCTTCATTTACACGGGTCAAATATTGTCAAATATTGTTACAATTCGCTAATACTTGAGGAATCGTAACGATAATTGGCCAATGTAAATGAAGAAAAAGTTCAGCAATAACAAAAATAATTGTTTATTGTATATCTTAATTAATTGAGCCGCAGTTATCGTTATACACGGTATACACGGTACGATTAGTAAATGTAAATGCCGCATGTAGCAACATTTAAACAAGACATTGCTACCTTGCACATGTTCTAACCTGATAAACTGTATATCCTATTGTCAGCATATCAGCTCCAATTTTTTTCAACTTGCGTCTATCTTTTTGCAACAAAGCAGCAATAAACGTGCATTCATTTTGGCCATCATCCTTCTCTTTAAGGCTCAGTCTTATCTGTGGATTTGTCCAGAACGTGTCTTGTAGGGGGAAAAAAATAAACATATATTTGTATAAATAATATATAAATAATATAGAGTGTAAATTGAATGAGAGGATGTCAACGGCAGGATTAAAAAAAAACTAATGTCAGACATGTTGAATTACAATAAATGTATTTATAAATTAAACCAGTGCGGCACCTACCTTTCATTATATTGTCTAGCCTAGACTAGAAGATCAATAGAGTATTACTGGTTTGTTGCTTTGAGAGCCATAGAAGAGTAGAGGTTGGCAAGTCAGCATTACTTATTAAGGATAGGTTGATACCATTTGAAACAGTCTACAGAACGCTCGGTATCTGTTCTTTTGTTAAGTTCTTTAGTTGACTTTGCTTTATAAAACAGTTAAGAGAACGGTATACAGACGTATACTCGCCAAATGTATGCCAAATATATGGCAGAAGGAAACTCTTTTGGCTTATCTCTGAATAATGAAAGTCTATAGGTACATAAGTCATACAACAGGGGTAGGCAACCTTTTTTGTATGCAGTGCCGATAAAAAACAAACAAACAATGATAAAAAACTCAGTGTGCCATACAAACATGAAAGTTATATAAAATAAACTGTTACCACGTATTGAACATAAACCAATTTATCAGTTAATTAATTAAGCTTACATTTCAGTGTGACCCTTGTCCCCAACTTTCTTTGTAAAGATCATCCCTCTGTGGTGCACACGAGGATACTGAACATCAGCTGGGAGGGGACGCATAGGAGAGACCGTAACTATTGAACACCAGCTGGGGTAGGGGTGCACAGAGGAGAGACTGTGGCTACTGAACACCAGCTAGAGGGAACTGCACACAGAAGAGACCGCGGTTACAGAATTCCAGATTCGGGGTGCTGCACACAGGAGAGAGAGTGACTACTAAATACCAGCTTGGGTGGGAGGTTGCACATAGGAGAGACCAAAGCTACAGACAGGGCCGGCCTTAGGGGTGTGCGACCTGTGCGAGTGCACAGGGCACTGTACCCTCCCAGCATGTAGGAGGCGCCACTGTGCTGTGCCTCTGCTTTGTCCTCTGCTCCTCGTTACATATACGGAGGAAACAAGAGCGGAGGAGCAAGAGCAGAGGAGGAAGCTCCGTCCACAGACCGTCCTGCAAGAAGCCTGTGATCCTGTCAGCAAGTAGAGATGGTAAGTGCCTATGTGTGTCTATGTTTGTGTGTGTATATGTTCCAGTATGTGTGTGTATATGTGTATATATGTATCTGTTAGTGTGTATACTAGTATATATATATATATATATATATACATACCTCTGTGTGTGTTTATATATGTGTGGGTATAGTTATCACTGTGTGTTATCTGTGGTGTTACATAGGACTGCATATACCATCTACTACATTATCTGTACTCAGAGAGTTATCACTGTGTGTTATCTGTGGTGAGACATAGGACTGCAGATAACATCTACTACATTATCTGTACTCAGAGAGTTATCACTGTGTTGTCTGTGGTGTTACATAGGACTTAAAGGTAAAGGGCCTTTTACACCGGCCGACAATCGGCCGGTGCAGCGAACTCTGATCAATGAGACATCGTTGATTGGCGCTCGTTTGCTGCTGTCACACAGAGCTATACATGGGTACGAGCGGTCGTTACTCTGATCGCTCGTCCCCATCCCTATCATCATGTTGGCAGCGCATCTCCCTGTTTACAGGGAGACCCACTGTCGACAACGATAATATTTCTCTTTTTTAAAACGAGACGATCAGAAGATGATCGAACGTTCGCTCGTTCATCTGCTGATCGCTGCCCTGTTTACACAGGGCAATTATCAGCAACGAGCGTTATACGAACGCTCGTCTGCGCGATAATCGGCCAGTATAAAACCCCCTTTACATCTACTACATTATCTGTACTCAAAGCGCTATAACTGTGTTATCTGTGGTATTACATAGGAAATGCAGGTAACATCTACTACATTATATGTACTCAGATAGCTATCACTGTGTTATCTGTGGTGTTACATAGGACTGCAGGTAACATCTACTACATTATCTGTACTCAGAGAGTTATCACTGTGTTATCTGTGGTATTACAAAGGACTGCAGGTAACACTACTAAATGATCTGTACTCAGAGAGTTATCACTGTTATCTGTGTTAGGTATTACATAGAACTGCAGGTGACATCTACTACATTATCTGCACTGTGTATATATGGGTATGTTTGTGAATGTGTCTTTGCGCTTGTATATATGTGCCTTTTATGTATTTGTATATGTTCCTGTCTGTGTATTTATATGCGGTTGTCTGTGTATATATATGTCTGTATGTCTATATTTTTACTATGTATGTATATATTCCTGAATGTGTGTGTATATATTTGCCTGTTTATCTAAATATGCCCCTCTATCTATGTACAGTATTTATGTTCCAGTATGTGCGTGTCTATATATGTGGTTAATTTTTGCTTTGTGGAGGGCAGCAATAGAGTCCTGCACAGAGCGCCATCCAAACTAAGGCTGGCCCTGGCTACAGAACACCAGTTTTTAGGGGGCGGGGGTTGCACATAGCAGAGACCGCTGCTACTGAACACCAGATTTGAGGGTGCACATAGGAGAGACTGCGACTAACTTTTTCTTTTACAGAGCAGTTACTGAAGTCTTTGCAGCGTTGATCACCAGGAGAGAGCTGTGCTTCATTGTGTGATTGGCGGTGCTGAACACCATGAGAGAGAGCAGTGCTGCATTGCACTGCTCTCTCTCCTGGTGATCAGCGCCGCCAAGTGCATAATGAAGCACTGCTTTCTCTACCTGTGTTTAGCGCCACCAAGCACATAAAGGTGCAGTGTGTCGTCAAACCATGCCCCACGTGCCGGCTGTGGCAGTGTTACCACAGGTTGCTGACCCCTGCCATACAGTATACATCAGGAGATCATTCCTCCCCTCTGCTGTTGATTGATGGCTCTGCTACTCCTCCTCTGTGTCATATGCCGTTTTCTCCAAAGAATCAGCAGAGCCGTCAATCAACAGAGGAGGGGAGGGTTTACAGCTGATAATTTGGGACAGTGCCTGGTTTTCCTGGACACTGTGAAGTGTGAATTGTCTACGGCTCATGATGGAATAAAACTACGTTTTACAAGTTATACAAGGTCTAACATTGGCAACATAGGTATGTTTCTACTGGTTTCTACTTTAGCTATCTAGTGGTCTTAGCCGTTTTGGGGGCTCACAAGTGCTGACAGACTTAACCCCTTAAAGGGAAAGTGTCATGATTTTTTTTTAATTATTATTATATTGCTTTTAATATAATATTAACAAAAATTGTATTTATTTGTGTTCTCATTTTTTACTTTTTACTGTATTCATACTTTTACTTCTCTATGGGGGCTGCTATTTTTTTTTACATCTCTGTATGTGTCAATTAACGACACATACAGAGATGGAATACGGCACATACATCCCCATAGTGAATGCGAACGGGAGCTGTTCCATTCTCAGAAGTGTGTGCCGTCTGTGTGGGAACGGCGCATACGCCGCTCCCACACAGACGAAAACAAAGCTTATTCGTAGAGCAAAATCCGGCGCCATTTGCATGTGGACCGGAAGCCGCTGCCGGACAGTAAGAGGAGCGTAGGCGGCAAGAACTTTGTTAGACCAGCGGAGGCGGCGGCAGGAGCCATCGTGTATGATGTGCGTATTATGTTCGTGTATGTTCATGTGTGATACTGTCTGCTGAGCCCTGTATCTAATTCTCCTACCACTGTGCATTCGCTCAGAAAATGGCGGCACACAGTGTAGGAGGTTTGAAAACATTCAAACCGAAGTATTAATATTAGATAAGTATGATTAGTTACTTATTTCTGTTATTCCGCATACGTGATACCAATAGTACAAACAGTGCATACTATATTGAAACTTATCTGGTCTGATTGACTCTTTTGAGAAAAGACCCAATAAGTACTGAAAATGGTTTAAAAAAAAATAAAACATTTTATTGAACGTACCATGTTAAGCACTTTTATGTCTAACTGAATAAGATTTATTTAAGCTCAATGTATGATTGTAATACAATGACGATTCCTTGCTTTTCTTATACAATGAACACAGTGAATACATAGATATGCACTATATTGTTAACCAAATGTTTGTAAACTATTTTCTATATTGAGAACCATTTTAATGCTTTGTTATGTACTCTTTCATGACTTGCGGATATAATAAAAACCTTTGATTTAAAAAAAAAACATTCAAACCCCTCTTTCTCCTGGCACTAGCCAGAAGAAGGGAGGGGGGATTGTGTGAGGACACTAGAGGAGAGTGTGTCCACCCCAACTTTGCAGCATAAATCAATGAGGTTGCTTTACCACAGTGATCATGCTGCAATTTTGGGAACTGCTCCCTCTAGTGGTCAGCACATGGAAATGTTATAAATTAGAATCTAATTTATAATATTTCCTGACTTGTGAAAAAATGAAAAAAAATTAAAACAATGTGTAATCACTTATATACTAATTGTTAAACAGAAAAAAATAATAATATTCTAGCGACACATTCCCTTTAGTGACCAGGCCTGAAAAGGCATTAATGACTTGCAAAGTTTTTTCTTTTTTGCCTGTCTGCCTTTCAGCAGTTATAACTCTTTTATTTTTTCATTGACATGTCTATATGAGAACTAAAAGAGAGGAAAAGAGACATGGCGCCACATAGTGCAGATTACCAAGGTATATAGAGAGAGCAAGAATATCATAAAAAGTGCTCACTTAGGGTATGTTCACACGCAAACGCAAAATACGTCTGAAATTACGGAGCTGTTTCCAGGCGAAAACAGTTCTTGAATTTCAGACGTTTTTGCAAGTACTCCCGTTTTTCACGGCGTCCATTACAGACGTAATTGGAGCTGTTTTTCAATGGAGTCAATGAAAAACGGCTCCAACAACGTCCAAAGAAGTGACATGCACTTCTTTGACGCGGGCGTCTTTTTATGCGCTGTCTTTTGACAGCGACGCGTAAAATTACACCTCGTCTGAACAGAACATCGTAAAATCCATTGCAAGCAATGGACAGATGTTTGTAGGCGTAATGGAGTCCTCTTTCAGGTGTAATTCGAGGCGTAAAACGCCCGAATTACGTCTGAAAATAGGTCATGTGAACATACCCTTAGAGTGTTAAGTACTGGCAGGTACAACACTGCAACAAAAAGGTGCACTAATAAAGCAAAAAAACTGCTGCCTGGTCCAAAAACGCAACAGCCAAAAGGTAGTTGCCAATAAATGGTTAAAAGGAGAGGAGAAAAAAAGGGACTACAAATGGCACTGCTAATAGTAAAGAATATAAATTGAACGAAAGTTCATAATTTAATATATAAATAAATAAATAAATAGATCTACTTATTTATTTATATATTAAATTATGAACTTATGTTCAATTTCTATTCTTTACTATTAGCAGCGCCATTTGTGGTCCCTTTTTTTTCTCCTCTCCTTTTAACCAATGGCTATATAAGGTCTTGTTTTATGCAGGATACATTTTATTTTTCTTGCGCAGTTTGGGGGTTACAAAAGTATTGTGTAAATATGTAACTTATTTGTGCGGTGTGAATAAAGAAAAAAAGCGATTTTCAGCAATCAGCATTATTATTATTCTTGTTTATTTTTTTATCCGGCCCACGTCGTGTAGATACCTAATATGTGTTGTTTTTTATTTTTATGTAATATATGGCCAATAAAATATATTTTATGGTAAATAATTACTTTTTTTGTGGACATTTCTTTACTATTTTTTTTTCTTTTTCCGGTGACGCGGAGGGGGAGTCCCCTTTCATCGAGCCGCTGTCATGGACCGTGGCGATCAAAGGGTTAAACAGCTGGGATCTGAGTTTCCTCCGTTCCCAGCTTTATTCAGCAGGCTTCTTTATGTACAGGACCTGTTAGTAACAACTCCTGTTTAGAGAATAACAAGCCTTATCTACAGTGATGCCAAAAGACTTTGCTACAGATTATGAACATGCACCGCCCACCATCAAAAGACAGTGGGTAGTCGGGACGGGGTTAAAATATAACTTGCTGGCTATCTGCATCTGCCACTAGAGGGAGTGTAAGCTTACCATATACTGTTATATATATATATAACTTAATTATGAAGCAGTAGGTAGCAAGCTCCTAAGCTCCATTAGTGTTGATTGCAGGCAGTCAGGATGTTATATATATATATATATATATATATATATATATATATATATATATATATATATATATATATATATATATATATATATATATATATATATATAAAATGGAGTTGGAGCTCTGTATGAGAAAAATGGAGCTTCCACTGCTAAAATGATATATTGAGAAATTTATCATCACAGAATTTAGGACCTTAAAACGACAGACGGTAGTGTTAAAAGGTGTCCATTAACTTTAAGAACTCATTCACACGGTTATACTACGGCTCAGTTTTGTAAGGGTGAGCCTTAATAGGGTACCGATAGAGGTGCCTTACTATTAATCTGTATGCCTCCAATGTCATAGCGGAGCATACAAATGCTTTGCTCTATTGGATTCCATACAAATGTTCTTCAGAGGTAGTGAGAAAAATCAATATAATAAAAAAATGGCCACATGAAAACCCACATATCTTACATTTTAAATATAAAAAATAAATATAAATATGCGGAATTTTATTGGCCCACCACAGTAGCAGAGGATCCTCTAGTGGTTCCAGATTTTGAAACAAAAATTGAGTTTATAAGGCGGTTAAAAATGGACAAGCACTTGTTAGGTATAGCTGTAGGATGGGCCCTCAAAATAACTTCCTCTGGCCGGCTCACTGTATGCTAGTTTATGTGTGTTAACATTATGCTAAAACATTTACATCTTGTATTATACAGTCCTTGAGTCCTGGCAGAAGTTTGCCAAAAAAGGCGTCATGTTCTGTAATTAGTTAAAGGGGTTTACTGGGACTTTTTAAAATTGGCAGCAGGGCAGGGGATGGGGTAAGATAATAAACTAGCAAAAAGTCTGGATTGCCCCACGCTCCAGCAATGTTGTCCTGTTCTCCACAGCTCTGGACCCGGGAGCTTCTGCAGCGGTCATGTGCCATTCATCAGTCACATGCCACTGCAGCCAATGGCTGGCCTCAGCTTCCACGTGCTGTTCAATGCAAATTCGCCGCTGTGACCTCAGTTCTGCTGCCGATTTTGAAAAATCTCGGATAACCACTTTAACTTCAGAATGGTGAATTGGAATCTAATAAAAGACTAAGGGGGAATTTAAAAAGACTGGCGTCTTATGCACCAGTCTTAATAGAAACAAAGCTGAAGTAAGATGCATTACCAGGGGCATAACTAGGAAAGATTGGGCCCCATAGCAAACTTTTGACTGGGGCCCCCCTCCCCTGGGTGCCACACAACCCCCCTTGTAGATTACGCCACACATTGCCCCCTGTAGATAGCACCATACAGCCCCCCTGTAGGGAGTGTCATACAGCCCCCCTGTAGATAGCGCAATACAGTCCCCTCCCTGTGTATAGCACAATACAGCCCCTCTGTAGATACCGCCATATCAGCCTCCCTGTGTATAGCACCATACAACCCCCTTGTTTTTTGAGGGGGTTTTTACGTGGAAAAGGATTTCACCATATTTTTTGTATGTGCCATTAATATATTTATATAAGTTAATCATGTCCCCCCTTAGTCGTCTTTTTTCAAGGCTAAATAGGTTTAATTCTTTTAATCTTTCCTCATAACTTAGATTCTCCATGCCCCTTATTAGCTTCGTTGCTCTTCTTTGTATTTTTTCCAACTCCAGGGCATCCTTTCTATGAACTGGAGCCCAGAACTGAAGTGCATATTCTAGATGAGGCCTCACTAATGCTTTGTAAAGTGGTAATATTACATCCCTGTCCCGCGAGCCCATGCCTCTTTTAATGCACAACAATATCTTGCTGGCCTTTGAAGCAGCTGATTGACATTGCATGCTGTTATTTAGTTTATGATTTACAAGTACACCCAGATCCTTCTCAACAAGTGACTCCCCCAGTGTAGCTCCCCTAGGACATATGATGCATGCAGGTTGTTGGTACCAAGATGCATAACTTTACATTTATCTACATTAAACTTAATTTGCCAAGTGGACGCCCAAACACTCAGTTTGTTTAAATCCGCTTGCAATTCACGAACATATTCCATAGACTGAACTAAATTACATAGCTTGGTGTCATCTGCAAAAATAGAAATAGTGCTATTAATCCCATCCTCTATATCATGAATAAATAAGTTGAATAATAGTGGTCCCAGCACTGAACCCTGGGGTACACCACTTATAATAGGGGACCATTCAGAGTAGGAATCTTTGACCACAACCCTCTGGATACGGTCCTTGAGCCAATTCTCAATCCAATTGCAAACTATGCTATCTAAACCAGGGGTCTCAAACTCGGCCGGGTAAGTGGGCCACATATAGAAAAAATGTGACGTTGACGGGCCGCATTACTTTCAAATTTGATACATTACAAAATTATTGTTAATTAATTATTTGAACTACTATAACACTATATTACTATGATACTACATTACTATAACAATATTACATTACTATAACAATATTACATTACTACAATAATACTACATTACTATAATAATATCGCTAGGTTTAAACTTACCGGAAATTTGAGATATTTCTAAACGTGCTTATTTCAACAATACACTTTTACAGTTTAAGTGTCACTAAATGCAGTCCGGCAGCTCAGTTGGCAGCGTTTGACAGACAGACAAATGTAAAAATTAGGCAGCCCCTTTTTAGATTGTGCCACAGAGCCCTCTATAGATACTGCCAGAGTGCCCTCTGTAGATACTGTAACAGTGCCCTCTGTACATGCTGCCACAGTGCACTCTGTACATGCTGCCACAGTGCCCTCTGTAGATGCTGCCAGAGTGCCCTCTGTAGATGCTGCCACAGTGCCCTCTGTAGATGCTGCCACAGTGCCCTCTGTAGATGCTGCCACAGTGCCCTCTGTAGATGCTGCCACAGTGCCCTCTGTAGATGCTGCCACAGTGCCCTCTGTAGATAATGCCACACACCCCCCTTGTAGATAGTACCACAGACACCCCCAGTAGATAGATCCATTGGGGCTCCTTCTAGGAGTGGAATCCCCAGCCAGAGCGTTGCCGACGCTTTGGCCGGGGATTCCTCTGCTGGAGAAGCCCCTGATGTCACTCTTCATACACAGTGACGTCAGGGGATCCTCCTGGACCGGAATGTGATGTCAGGGACAACCCCAGAGCCGGTGTCCCAGAGCGGAGCACTAGACATGTGGACAGCGTTGTCAGGGAATTCCACAGAGTCCGGAAGCAGAACCTATACTAGTGTTCTGCCCGGGACTCAGGCTCTGGGGAAGCCCCAGACATCGCGTGTCCATTCATGGACAGCGATGTCAGGGGATTCCACAGAGTCCTAGAGCAGAGCATATGCTAGCGCTCTGCCCGGGACTCCACTCTGGGGAAGATCCTGACAAAAACTGTCCATATAGGGACAGCGATGTCAGGGATTTCCACAGAGTCCCAGAGCAGAGCCAATACTAGCGCTCTGCCTGGGACTCCGCTCTGGTGAAGACACTGACAAAACTGTCCATATATTGACAGCGATGTCAGGGAATTCCACAGAGTCTCGGAGCAGAGCCTATGCTAGCGCTCTGCTTGGGACTCCGCACCGGGTAAGACCCTGACATCACGTGTCCATTAATGGACAGCGATGTCAGGGATTTCACAGAGTACCAGAGCAGAGCCGATACTAGTGGCTCTGTGTCCCGCAGGCCGCGTGCTTGAGACCCCTGATCTAAACCTATAGTCCTTAATTTACCAATTAGACGTCTATGAGGGACAGTGTCAAATGCCTTTGCAAAGTCCAAACACACTATATACTCAGCGATCCCTCTGTCTAGGCTTCTGCTCACCTCTTCATGAAAACAAATCAGGTTAGTTTGACAAGTTCTGTCCTTAGTAAAACCGTGCTGGCTGTCACTTATAATACTATTTTTTGTCACATGATCCTGTATATAGTCCCTTAATAGCCACGATGGATGTTAAGCTTACTGGTCTATAATTTCCCGGGGAAGACCTAGAGCCCTTTTTAATAATAGGCACCACATTTGCCCTGCACCAGTCCCTTGGCCCTATACCAGTCACTAGAGAATCTCTAAATATTAAGAAAAGGGGGACAGAAATAACTGAACTAAGCTCTTTAGTAATTCTAGGGTGTAACCCATCTGGTCCCGGGGCCTTGTGCACATTTATTTAATTGAATTTAGCTTGGATCTACATTCATCCAATTCAGTATATCAACTGATAAATTAACAGCACTGGCACTGGCTATATCAGACTCTCTTTCTTCTGTTGTGTATACAGAGCAGAAGAACCCATTTAGTAACTCTGCCTTCTCTTGATCCCCTGTGACCACCTCCCCATTACCACTATCTAAGGGTCCTACATGTTAAGACCTTGGCTTTTTTGCATTTATATACTTGAAGAATTTTTGGGGATTTGTTTTACTATCTTTGGCCACCTGCCTTTCATTTTGTATTTTTTCTGATTTTATTACCTTTTTACAGATTTTATTAAGCTCTTCTAATATAAAAACGCTATAGATGTACCCTCAGATTTGTATTTTTTAAATGCACTTTTTTTTTGTGTAAGCCATGTGGGGTTTAACCCCTTCCCGTAGTAAACAACTTTCAGGTTTAAATTTTCGTTTTTTCCTCCCCACCTTCCAAAAGCCATAACGTCTTTATTTTTCCGTCGATATAGTACTATGAGGGCTTTATTTTTGCGGGACGAGTTGTATTTTTTCGTAGCACCATTAATTTTGCCATATAATGTACTAGCAAACAGAAAAAAAAATATTTGTGGGGTAGAAAATGAAAAGAACAGCGATTCCTCCATGGTTTTTTGCGCGACGTTTTTACGGAATTCACTGTGCAATTAAAACAACATGTTAACTTTATTCTAGGGGTCAATATGATTACGGCGACACCAAATATATATAGTTTTTTCTATATTTTACTACTTTTACAAGTAAAAACCTAAGTGTAAAAAAGAAAATTTATTTTGTGTCGCCAAATTCTGAGAGCCATAACTTTTTTATTTTTCTGTTGATTAAGTGGTATGAGGGCTTATTTTTTGCGGGATAAGCTGTATTATTTAATAATAAAATTTTGGTGTACATGCGACTTTTTGATCACTTTTGTATTTTATTGTTTTGTGGGAGATTAGGTGACCAAAAAATAGAGATTCTGGCGTTTACAATTTTTTTTTTTTACAGTGTTCCCCGTGCGGGTTAATTAATGGTATATTGTAATAGTTCCGACTTTTACGGATGCGGCAATACCAATTATGTTTATTTATTTATTTTTTTACTATGCTCTAGGGGGAAAATGGGAAAAGGTTTTTTTTTTTTACTTTTAATATTTTTTATTTTTTTTGACACAAAAAACAACTTTATTTAACTCATTTTTACTTTTTTTATTAGTCCCCGTAGGGGACATCAACCAGCGATCGTTAGATCGCTTGCACGATCTACTAATGTATTGCAGTATATTGTGATTCTGACAGGCATCTATTAAGCCCTGTGGATAGGGGATACATGTGTTTTGTAGGAACAACCCCTTTAATGGCAGAGTGGGGAGATACCTCAGTGTTCAGTGGCGTCGTGCTGTTGCAGACATAGCGGCTGCTAGCGGAGCCTCCCCCTCATGCCTCGGGCTCCGTAGCAGCCGCTATGGCTGCTACAGCAGTAGTTACGCCACTGTGCATGACTATTAATTAATTTGTTTCATCTTTGGCTGTCCTTGCGCTACTGAATGAAATCTTTGCCAGTTAGAACCTGACGTAGATTTCCATCATAATTTACTTCAGTTACTGGCGTAAATTCGAATTAACTGGTTCCCGACCTCTGGCTGTGTATTTACGGCCAGCGGTCAGGGTCCTTAAAACCACGCCATAGACTATTTACGCAGCGGGTTTTAACTTGCTGCCTGAGCGATCGGGCAGCTGAATGTCTGGTCTCCGGCAGTCAGTGACTGCCGGGGACTCAGAGGAGAAGATAGAAAAAAATTAATAATAAATACACATAAAATACCCACCCCCCAAAAAAGCTTCCCCCCTGCCAATCATTGTCGTAACGCTAGCCCTGAGCCAATTACCCTAATATAGACATGTAACATATTAAAATTTCCGGTAGACAATGACGATCACAAATAAAAGGTCTATTTTAGGGTAAAACTATGTTATTACTAAAAAAATAGCTGAAAATAAAAAAGCTTATTTTTTTATTATTATTTTCAAACTTTAAGCCTAAAAATTCAAAAATAGCAAAAAGGATGTGTATAAAAATGATAAAAAAAAGAAAGCTGCATTGTCAACGAAAAAAACATTGCAAAAATCACATCCCTGGCCCAACAAATAAAAAAGTTATAGCCATTTAACTAACGCGTGCTAAAAAGGGCTAAACGGTGTCTGGTCCTGAAGGCTCAAAATAGCCCGGTCCTGAACTGGTTAGTGCATCGGACCGCTGTTGCCCATGCCCACTTTTGCAAAGTTTTTCTTTAGTGGCGATGTGCTGGGTGAGCTGGAAAGGAGTCTCCGCGGGCGCTGCTGCACTTCAAATAGGACCGAAAGGACACAAAGTTCGGAAGAGTAATAGATGATGTACGGGAGAGTGGATAATGAAAATGGAATTTATTGGTGATATGACTACGCGTTTCAATGCCGCACCGGCATCTTCATCAGGTCTTGAAGGAACACACACAAATACCTTGTTTAAATAGCTATGTAAACGTTGAAAAAACCTGCCAATGTGAACGAGGTCAGGGCGTTCCAATGACGTCATAGTTCAAAGGTTAAAAGAACGGATAATCGCATCAATAGTAAAACATATAACATATGATAGAAACGATTGCAGTACAATAATAGCAATATAAGGAAGAACATTGAAGTAATAGCGAGGAGTGTATCAAAAAGAATGCTTGAAACAACAAGCTAAATAGCTAACCGGGGATAACCGGATAATCACAGATGCCAGTACAAATAGAACATATGTAAATATAAACCACAAATAAATGTGTGGTATGGAGATCACATCTTTAGGTGCAAAAATGACATTTGGAATGAAAGACATTTTGTCGGCACTGATTCTAAAACAGAAATATACAAATAAAAGAGCAATAATTAATATTAAAAGGGGACACTATTCATAAACTAGACTTTGGGCATAGTGAACAAGCCGAGTATGCAGTAATATATAAAAAACTATGTACATGGTATAGTCAAAATGAAGAAATAAAAGCGATAACTAAGCTATAGAAAAATAGAACAGAATATCACATAGTAAGAATTTTATGAGATAAAAGTACATTATAAAAAGTGTAAAAAATATACACATACTAACATACCTGTCGGAAAATGCCAGAGAAATAGTAGGAAAACACCCTTATATGTTTAAAAGAACAATGTCGGCAAAGACGGTGAATCGTAATTGATGGCACAACGAAATTGGAAAAGAACAATGTGTCATGAGGGAAATTAAATGTAAAACATAACTGAAATTGTATCTGAGAGAGGGAGCACCAATAACTTATAAGAAAATTACAAAGAACATGGTAAGCAAACTATGTATAGTATAAGCTTAGTTATCGCTTTTATTTCTTCATTTTGACTATACCATGTACATAGTTTTTTATATATTACTGCATACTCTATGCTTTCGGCTTGTTCACTATGCCCAAAGTCTAGTTTATGAATAGTGTCCCCTTTTAATATTAATTATTGCTCTTTTATTTGTATATTTCTGTTTTAGAATCAGTGCCGACAAAATGTCTTTCATTCCAAATGTCATTTTTGCACCTAAAGATCTGATCTCCATACCACACATTTATTTGTGGTTTATATTTACATATGTTCTATTTGTACTGGCATCTGTGATTATCCGGTTATCCCCGGTTAGCTATTCAGCTTGTTGTTTCAAGCATTCTTTTTGATACACTCCTCGCTATTACTTCAATGTTCTTCCTTATATTGCTATTATTGTACTGCAATCGTTTCTATCATATGTTATATGTTTTACTATTGATGCGATTATCCGTTCTTTTAACCTTTGAACTATGACGTCATTGGAACGCCCTGACCTCGTTCACATTGGCGGGTTTTTTCAACGTTTACATAGCTATTTAAACAAGGTATTTGTGTGTGTTCCTTCAAGACCTGATGAAGATGCCGGTGTGGCATTGAAACGCGTAGTCATATCACCAATAAATTCCATTTTCATTATCCACTCTCCCGTACATCATCTATTACTCTTCCGAACTTTGTGTCCTTTCGGTCCTATTTGAAGTGCAGCAGCGCCCGCGGAGACTCCTTTCCAGCTCACCCAGCACATCCTTAGCGTTCTTTTCATTTGAATTACCGGTCTCGAGTCCTGGCAGCAGCAGCACCTTTATCTCTCCATTGCTTTTTTATCACCGTGACCAGGTTAGTATTACTCTTCTCATCCACTACTTTATACCTGGTTAACCTGCACTATGTGGCGCCGTGTTTTCTGCTTCATCTCATCTTTAGTGGCGAGAACAGTCCAAATGTCTAAATTTTTTAGACTTTTTTGCCATTTGCAGCATTTCTATGCCGGAAAGTTTAGAATAGAAAAGTTGATCAATTCCCCCCTAAGTATTTAGATATTTCTTCTTCCACATTATAGTAATTTTAATAATTTCTTATTCAACAAATGGCAGACATGCATATTTTAGAACAATTGACTATAGAGTACCTAGAAAATTTCGGCATCCTCCAGCAGTAGAGCCCCTGACCCAGCTCCCTTGATGAACTGTCACTTCCCACTTATGTTCTGTATCGTCATCTAAAGCATCAGGTGTCAGGTTACAAATTTCGACTTTATCAAAGTATCTATTGAAGTCCTCAAATTTCATCCTACATAAAAGTGAAAATATTACAATCTATTTATATCAAATTGGGTAATAAATATAACATAAAAATGCACAGCAATGAGTAAAATCTTATTCTTCAGCTAGTGGAATGAGGGAATCTCAATGATTTTAACCATTGGTCACTAATAAAAAATATTGAACATTTTGAGAAACTTTTATGTAGTGTAAATCACCACTTAAAGACTTAATCATATGTATGATCATAGCATGTTATGAAACTGTAGATAAAGTAAAACTAATAATGATAGGACTGTAGAACATAAATTGCAGAATATATGAGATCACATGATACCTAATTTCCAACTCACATTTTTTAAGTCTACCCTTCCCTGGACAGAGCTTAGTTAGAGTTAGGGTATATTCACACGGAACTGAAACTGTGATTTCGCCTGCAATTGATTTCTCAGGTAAACAAATGGTTATTATATTGTATTCAAATGTAGTGGTACAAAACCGCCTATTAAGGTAGAAAAAAACGCATTGCCAAATCGCATGTACTTTTAGCAAAATATGATGCGGTTTCCCAATGCATCTTAGGATGCATCTGAAATGGGTTTTCCTACCGCACTGTGTGAATATACACCACATATGTGCATTTTACCAATATTGTTCTCTTTTATTGGAACCGGACTCTTGAGTTAAGTCTATAAGTTTGCCACTAACGCAATTAGAAAATTTTTCATGCATTTTATAGGCTAGACCAACCTAAAGGTAGCCATACACATTAGATGTATATCGTCCAAAATCGCCGACCTACCATCTAATATGTATGGTGACGTCCTGACTCTCCGCAGACAGCAGATGTCGGGGAAGAGAAGTATCGGCTCTTGAATTTCAACCTGCCCGATCTTTTTGTTCGTAAGGAGATAAGCTGCTGCCAGAGAAGTCTGGCAGCGGCTTTCTCCCTTCTCCCTATTGAAAACACATGCACGTTCGGCTGAGCTGAGCAAGCATGTGTATGGGGAGTTGTTAGAAATTGTTCAGCCGACAGATACCTAAAGTGTTTGACCAGCCTAACGCTAGTGCTATATCTGAGAATATATTTTACAGTAATCCTCTTACAGGTCTTTTCGTATTGCTAGATACAGTATATCAGGGAACTTGTGGTCAGGGAATATAAAATGTATGTACCAAAATTCACCATCATCCAGAGATGTTTGACATAGACGTTTTCTTTCCGCTGGGTCAATAGAGTTCCATTCAGAAGAGCTGGAAGAAAATAATGAAATGTTAATTTTTCAATATTTTAAATTTACGTCAAGTTAAGGGGGTTGTCCATTTTAGAAAACCCAGTTACATATACCCTATATGGGAATTTAGGTAATAAGGGGAAATCCTCTGTTCAGGACCCTCTTCTCTTGGCCAGAGTAAAGAGCGGTTAAAAAGAGTGTCTTTAACTCTGGAGGACCTGTCCTGCATTACATTTATTTGGTGACTCCTGACAAAGCCGCCATTTAGAGCGCTGATATACATTGAGCTGCTTATCACAATGTGGTGATGTATTGTTCCACCTCATTTTTCTTTCTGGCACACTGGGGAAATATATGTTTGTTATTTTTCCTATGAAACTATTTATTGTTGCCTCCTTCGTGTGTTTCCTGGTGCTGTTTTTGTGCACATTTTTTACAGTTGTGTTTATGACCTTTTCAGGCTTCCTAGCACTTTGCACTTTATTAATCTTTTTGCACTCTATGTATATATTCTTGTGATATTTATTACAAATACAACTTTTTTTTCGGGGAGGAATGTATGGTTTATTTTTTTTGCTTATAATACTGGAATGCCTATGGGCAGGTTTCCTCTTATTATGATGGACCCAGAACTATAAATATTTCTTACCGATTTGGTCTTTGATCAGAAAAAAGATGATCTTGGATTATATCACACAATAGAGGTTGAGTGCCTTCTTATACAAAACCCACCTTATTCTTTTGAGTTTTCTATTGTCACATTATCAGTGAATTCAGATCAGCTCCATTGTCTAACTGCAGTGTAATGTAGTCTGAAATCTACCTGCTGTCTCAGATGCTCAGTCTGTTGTTCTGTCCCTTCCCCATGTTTAACGCTTCAGCTCTGCTTGTTCCCATTTGCTACTGTGAATAAGCACGACCCACCACAAGCCCGCCACAAGTCAGCACATGCAGTTCTAATTTCCATGAACACAAGAAAAGAATGATTATAAACTATACGCAACTAAACCACCAGTAAGAAAAATAAGGTGATCAGGTAATTCCCAGACATATACTGAGCCAAATGACTCTCAATCATTCATGAGATTAGGAATCTGCTTTATTCGTCATACTTACTTATCACTCCATGGTCCATTCCACTCAACTTGCCCCCAAGGGTTCCTCACTCTAATGAGCTGTATCATTTGTCCTCTATAATTTACCTAAATGGGTAATACAATGGTTTTATTGACTACATTATCTATGGATGCAGGTTTTGTAAACACTAGAAGGTGTACATTTCCTTGTGCCTTACTACCAAATCCAAAAATAAAGGGAAATAAAAAAAAAACAAAAACAGTATTTCTACAGCTGCAATCAAAACATTGTGAAGAAGATGAAAACCATCAACTATAGATGTTTCACAGCTTCTAAAACGTACACACGGCCATTACCCTAAAGCAGTTGCTTTGTCAAACATTTTGGTACACTTTAGACTACAGGTGTTTTTGAATTACTGGAAACATTTCTTTCAGAGCAAGAGATAATTATATAGCCACCTTCTTAGGGACCTCTTACATGGCTCGTGGTGGGCCGTGTAAACGAGCGCCGATCAACGAGACAGCTCGTTGAACAGCTCTCGTTTGCTCCTTTCACACTGAGCTATGTGTGGGGACGAGCGCTCGTTACTATGATCACTCGTCCCCATACATATCTATCATGCTCGGCAGCACGTCTCCTTGCTTACATAGGGAGATGTGCTGCCGACAACAATATTATTTGTAACAGGGCCCTTAGGCTTCAACTCACTCAGCCCCAATGTAAGCAGATAAGGAGACAATACTCAGAGTTACCAGTATTACGCATTGATCATGACACTGCAAACTGTAGTCAGCGAGTGCTTGTGCAGATATAAACATGGAAGAGCAATCATTTTACATTTCATGGATGCAGAGTAGCCTCTTGCTTGCCTATGAAGACGATCAAACAAGCTTTCTATGTCATCATTAGTAATCGGTATATACTCTGGCCAGGGTAAAGGCCCTCTTACACAGGCCAATTATCGGGCAAACGTGTTCCCGATCCTTGCCCTGTGTAAACAGGGCAACGATGAGCCAGTAAAAGAGCAAACGCTTATTTATCGGCATATTGTATCGTTTATTATCGTTGTCGGCAGCACATCTTCCTGTGTAAACATTGAGATGTGCTGCCGACATGATGGAAATGTATGGGGACGAACGTTAGGGGTAAGGAGCGTTCGTTCCATACATAACGAATCATTGCTCCTTGTGAAAGGAGGAAATAAACGCAGATCAATAACCTGCTTCTTTGATCGGCGCTGGTTTTCATGGCCCATATTGGCCCATGTGAAAGGACCCTAATGCCTCATGCACACGACAGTGTGCGCCGCCATGTCCTATCGTTCCACGGATCAGAAAGTTGGGTCCGTTTTCATGGACACGATTCACCCGATAAAGTGAATGCATCCATGAAAACTATCGGGTGCCACTCGGATGCCGTGAAAAACGTCCCGGGTGTGCAACGGCCTTAAGACTAAAATACTTGAGTTTTACTATGTAAGTTATGATATTGAGAAACAGAAGTAAAGAAAAGACATTAAGAAAAACTACACCCATACCGTATCCAAGCCAGTTATGGAGTACGCATGACCTTTTACAAGTCCTTGAGGAGTTTTAGCTTCTGTTTCAGCAGAACTTGCAGTCTGTAAACATAAGAAAAGTTATATATTACACTACAACTTAACAAAAATACGTGTTGGTAAAAATATATTCAGGGCTTTATAAGGGATGGTCCAATGGAACTTTTGTTGCACTCAGAGGCTCTTATTTTGGTCCTCACCATTCTCGTTGTGTTAACACTTGGATCATGGGTCTAAATAATAGATAAAGTCAGTTTAAAGACTACTAATGACTATTTTCCATGCTATTTTACGTGAGTTTAGATCCAAGTGGAAACAAAGAATCTATTTAAAGTTAATTTTGTCCCTATATAAACCAAAAAATAGAGACAACGGACCATGTTCTTTAACCTGTAGTGTGTATATAAAATTCTAAGATTAATTTAACATACCACAGTGGTCAATACATGAAATCAGCAGAATGTGTGAGCATGGCCTAATATTCATGGTTTGGCCAATTTCCCACAAGAATAATTCGTCCCTATGATGCAATTAGTTTGGGTCATTAGACTTGCTGTGTGAAACTGGCCTTACAGGAGGAAGGATCTCCTAAATGTTATGTGCAAATGGTTTTAGAATGGAAGAAACACACTTTTGTGTTCTGCTGCATTACAGAGCACCTGCCAGCTTTCCTAACATGTCTTTTTTTGTAAATCCTTCTATTCCGTAGCATCTTTTTTTTTAGACTTCTGTATTGTTATTCCTCCTGGTATTAATAAATGATCAGCTGGTCTCTAATGAGGCGTGTCTCTACACAGTTTGACACTGTTAGCACTGATTGGAGTTTTTAGGGACACGCCCCATTGATAAGAGTAATGGTGACGCTTAGCTGTTCATTTATTTGTACATTACCAGGAGGAATAACAGAGGAATAGCGCAATGCAGAGTTCTAAACAAAAAAACACAAGTTTTTATTAAACCAGACAGTTCAGGAGAACTGTCAGGTCCTCTTAAGCTGGAAGAGTGAATGTAAATGCTAAGGTAATTATTAATTTAAAAACTGTACATATTCTCTTATAATATTCTATTATGAATGTACCTTTTATTTAAGAATAATTAATTAAAAATCTACTTACATCAATGGAGCAACCTAACATTGATCCTCTTTTCAGAGCTTTATCCATTATTTCAAAATAGTTTTTGGGTGCATTTTTGTTTTCATAAACTTCAGAAACTCCCCCGGTGAAATCTTCCATGGCTTCTATGGTACTGCCACCTTTTAAAGTTTCATAACTACCATTCAGTCTAGAACAGAATACAAGTGATATAATGAGTGATCATAGCTTTTATTTGTCAGAGGGTATTTTTATTTGTCAATAAGGCAGGTTACGGTGGATGGGGGATTTTTGGCTATGTACTGCTTTAAATATAGAAAAAAGTGACATATTTATTCTGCACTTTTAAACTGTGGTTAAGAAACTTCCACGGATTGAAGCTAGGGATGCAGCATTGCATAATGATGAACATGAGCTCATCAGCTGAAAAAAATATTATTAGTAGATGACAAATCCTGCTTCTGTAATTGTGGAAACAAAATAAGAATTGTATGGTTAATAAATATACTTTTATTCGATTTTAAATGGTAGGTGCATCATGGTGGCTAGCACTGTAGCACCAAAGCTACATGTTGTGATCAAGGCAATATCTGTTCAACATATGTAGGGGCAATTTATTAAGACTGGGTCTCAAATGCGACACAGCACTACAATGTCATCAGTGATACGTTACATACAACGTCTTGATGCCGCCCAGCGTCATTAGGTTGTATGAGGCGTGCTGGAATGATGAAGGAGCCGGAGGGGAGAAGAGGAAGAGAGATGTAAAGGATCTGCAAGGCACAGCTTCTGTGTCAACGCCCATAGGTAATCAGTCTGCACCTGCTTCTATGTCTGTGAGACTGACTCCATCTTCCACCACTCAGGATGGCAGGCTTAGGAGTGGGAGAGCCTATCACAGCCTGGCCAGACGGAGCTAGCTCCCACCCTCTGTCTATTTATACCTGCCTTTCCTGTTCCTCCTTGCTTGTGATTCTTCTCGTTTGGTTTCCTGGCCCTGCTGCAGCTTCTTGTACTATTGTCCTTTCTTCATATTGACCCTGGCTTACTGACTACTCTCCTGCTCTGCTTTTGGTACTTCGTACACTCCTGGTTTGACTCGGCTTGTTCACTACTCTCCTGCTCTGCGTTTGGTACCTCGTACACTCCTGGTTTGACTCGGCTCGTTCACCACTCTTGTTGCTCACGGTGTTGCCGTGGGCAACTGCCCCATTTCTCTTAGCTTCTGTGTACCCTTGTCTGTTTGTCTGTTGTGCACTTATTGAGCGTAGGGACCGTCGCCCAGTTGTACCCCATCGCCTAGGGCGGGTCGTTGCAAGTAGGCAGGGACTGAGTGGCGGGTAGATTAGGGCTCACTTGTCTGTTTCCCTACCCCCACCATTACAAGAGAGGTGAGTTTCCTGGCATATATTATAATTAATGTGTCGGGCTGCGGAACCAACGCCCCTTTCCCCGAAGCCATGCCCTCTTTCCTCAAAAATGGTTAGGGTGGTGCAGAAAGGCCAAAATTCGCAATTCACACCACAAATTGCGACTTTTAAGGTCTTCTGCAACTTTTCTACACCAGAAAACTGGTTGATAACTTACCCCCATAGAGTTTGCATATTTTCACCACCATTTGCATGGGTTTTCCCTTAGAAAGTCATAACATTTCAGTATTTTGAAAACTCACTTAGCATAAGCTTTTTCAAATAGTGCACTCCAAAACTCATTGAGGTCGGCCGAGTGAAGAAATACCAGACGATTTCTGAAGGTCGGCAGTCTATCATCAATCACTACATCAATCCACTCATTATGTTGCCAAAACTGTAAGAAAGTATTATAAGAGATCTTTGTGTAATTGTGATAAGAAAATGCCACAGATGTTTTTAATGAAACTGTGTAAAAAATAGAGAATTTGTAAGTCTAGATAAAACTAATATGTACTGACACTTTGCAGATAGGAAAAAGTGGGTTCATGTTAAATAGTTGAATCATTTGACAAACATCCTTCCTCCCACTTGCCATGCATTGGAAAAAAAATTCTAAGACAGCTTCCCGCGCTACACGTCTTTAACTCAAATAAAACCCTACGTATGTAAGGTAGTACAGTAGATCCAGGTAGCTACATGTTCAATACCTTCAAATACATACTACAAATACATTTACAAAGCGTTTGTTTGTCAATGTACTGTGATCAGTCCAAGAAAAGCACTGAACTATATAACCGCTTAATGTGGACTAAATGAGAATAATCCACCTCTGAGTTTCACCTGAGCGTTGCATCCAAATGAAGTTATTCTTATGCTTGCTTCACACGGCCATGTTCGGTCTGTGAGATACGGTCCGTATGTCGGCCATATTTCCTAGACCGAACACAGTTCAGGGAGCCGGACTCCTAACATCATAGTTATCTATGATGCTTTGAGTCCCTGCCTCCCCTCGGGAATACTGTCTCGTAATGAAAACATGATTATGGGACAGTATTTCAGTACAATCCTTTTCTCTCTGCAGCTTAGAATGGACTCGGTATATATCATTACTATGTACTGAGCGCCATCACTACCTGCCTGCTGATATTAGTTACAATTTTGGTGGATACAGGGCTGAAAGTTTATTTTCTACATGTGAGCACTATAAAATTATTAGGTCAAGTGCTGTTATAATATTTCAATTAAACTGTTCTAAAAATTTTATTAAATAAAACATTTTATGACCAGCATAGCAACACAAACAGGAACATTTACCAATGATCATAACAATATTATATAATGTATGCAGTGTTACCTGAAAATGAAATATGCCAGCATACCCAGCTCCAAAAGACTGAACAGGTGGAACCACCCTATGTAGTACCTTTTCATTTAGAGTAAGAGAAGCAATGGCAGCCAAAAGCCAGCAGTCACCTGCAAACAAGAACAGTGAGTATTTTTTTATTATAATTTTCTTTTTTAATTAATCACCAAGTAAAATTATTAATGTAAATTACCACAAAATTAATACAATATAATATACAATAAAAATCCGGTAACACAGCACAGGAATACACAAAAAAACTTCTGATTCACAATAAAGTTCTTTGATCTGATATCAGCAGAACCGAACACAGACAAGTAAGAATCAATACCTTAGGCAGGGCAGTAGCGTTTATGGACCCCTTGCGTATCATAAAGTAACTCGTTTATGTCTAACAGTGCACAATTAATTGTGAGTGATTATAATTAGCTCCATCACTAACATGGCATCTAAGAGATAGTAGGAAGCTGCTTTTAAGATGGCAGTGGGCCCCCCTGACTACTGGGCCCCTGTACAACGGCACGGATCATGATGAATCATAACAGATTATATCTGTCATGAATCCTGTAAAAACAGAAACTGTGATACCAAGGCCTAATTTTTCTTCATTAAAGGAGTTGTCCCATAATCGACAGTTATCACCTATCCACTGCTGGGTTCCTCACCGACCCTCATCTGAACCCCCTGATACTCCTTATTTATTTATTTCTATTACTTACACAGTGTCAACATATTCCGCAGCACTGTAAAAAGGTCCACACTTACTGTCCCCATTGGGGCTCACAATCTAAGTTCCCTATCAGTATGTTTTTGAGGTGTGGGAGGAAACCAGGAGAAGCTTGAATGGAACTGCGGTCAAGCATGAGCTGCATTCGGCTGTCTCCGTGATTTCCATAAAAAATAGATATTGGGATGCACTCCTCAGTCTATTGGCGTGGTGCTAGTAAGGTAGGGACGAGAATCCCACAATATTGGAAATATATAACCCTAGCACACACAGAGGTACGCAAAAGATCCAGATGCAAACAAATTTAAAGAGGCTCTGTCACCAGATTTTGCAACCCCTATTTGCTATTGCAGCAGATAGGCGCTGCAATGTAGATTACAGTAACGTTTTTATTTTTAAAAAACGAGCATTTTTGGCCAAGTTATGACCATTTTTGTATTTATGCAAATGAGGCTTGCAAAAGTACAACTGGGCGTGTTGAAAAGTAAAAGTACAACTGGGCGTGTATTATGTGCGTACATCGGGGCGTGTTTACTACTTTTACTAGCTGGGCGTTCTGATGAGAAGTATCATCCACTTCTCTTCAGAACGCCCAGCTTCTGGCAGTGCAGATCTGTGACGTCACTCACAGGTCCTGCATCGTGTCGGCCACATCGGCACCAGAGGCTACAGTTGATTCTGTAGCAGCATCAGCGTTTGCAGGTAAGTAGCTACATCGATTTACCTGCAAACGCCGATGCTGCTGCAGAATCATCTGTAGCCTCTGGTGCCGATGTGTCCTCGCTCGTCTGACACGATGCAGGACCTGGGGAAGTGACGTCACAGCGTGATCTCTCGAGAACACGGCTGTGTCTGCACTGCCAGAAGCTGGGCGTTCTGAAGAGAAGTGGATGATACTTCTCGTCAGAAAGCCCAGCTAGTAAAAGTAGTAAACACGCCCCGATGTACACACATAATACACGCCCAGTTGTACTTTTACTTTTCAACACGCCCAGTTGTACTTTTGCAAGCCTCATTTGCATAAATACAAAAATGGTCATAACTTGGCCAAAAATGCTCGTTTTTTAAAAATAAAAACGTTACTGTAATCTACATTGCAGCGCCTATCTGCTGCAATAGCAGATAGGGGTTGCAAAATCTGGTGACAGAGCCTCTTTAAGTTTTATTGCAACAAAAGTTGGTAAAGTTGAGGTAGAAAGCGACTTGGTAAAGACGTTTCGGCCGAACCTCGGCCTTTGTCACGGTCGCTGTCACTGGTTCCCGGCTAAGAACAAGCACTCCACTCGTAGCACCACACAGCCCCTTGGAGGGAGCACCACACAGCCCCCTTGTGGGTAGCGCCACACAGCCCCCTTGTAGGTAGCGCCAGACAGCCCCCTTGTAGATAGCGCCACACAGCCCCCTTGTAGATAGCGCCACACAGCCCCCTTGTATATACCGCCACACAGCCCCCTTGTAGATAGCGCCACACAGCCACCTGTAGGGAGCGCCACACAGCCCCCTGTAGGGAGTGCCGCACAGCCCCCTATAGGGAGTGCCGCACAGACCCTGTAGGGAGTGCCGCACAGCCCCCTGGTTGGTAGTGCCCCACAGCCCCCTGGTTGGTAGTGTCCCACAGCCCCCTGGTTGGTAGTGCCACACAGCCCACTTGTTGGTAGTACCCCACAGCCCCCTGGTTGGTAGTGCCACACAGCCCCCTGGTTGGTAGTGCCACACAGCCCACAGCCCCCTGGTTGGTAGAGCCACACAACCCACAGCCCCCTGGTAGGTAGTGCCACACTGCCCTCAGCCCCCTTGTAGGTAGTGCAAGGACTATGAAATGACCCTGATAGCTGGCGGGCAATAGACATTCAAAAAAGGACAACTGTGCATGACCACACAAAATACCCAGCTTTCCCAGCTATCAAATAAATGTGTGGAAATAAACTAAGATATAACTTTTATTTAGTCTGAGTAAAGGATTAATCCTTTTAGCTACATTAAATAAAAGTTATATCTTAGTTTATTTCCACACTTTTTTTTGATACCCGGGAAAGCTGGGTATTTTGTGTGCTCCTGCACAGTTGTCCTTTTTTGTAGGTAGTGCCACACAGCCCACAGCCTCCCTGTAGATAGCAAACCCCCCCCTTCCAGTAAAGATAGCGCCACTGTAGCTCCCTGAAGAAGCGGAATCCCCGTGTGGCCGGGGATTCCGCTCCTGGAGTGCTGCTTGATGTTTCTGTCCATATATGGACAGTGACATCAAGGAAAACTCCTGAAGCGGAATCCCCGGTCACAGCGTTGCAGACGCTATGACCGTCGATTCCACTCCAGGAGAAGCTCCTGTCGTCTGTGTCCATGACGTCATTGGCTTCTCCTGGAGTGGATTCCCCGGTCATAGCGCCTGCAACGCTGTGACCGGGGATTCCGCTTCAGGATTTTCCCCTGATGTCACTGTCCATATATGGACAGAAACATCAAGCAGCGCTCCAGGAGCGGAATCCCTGGCCACACGGGGATTCCGCTCCTTCAGGGAGCTCGTAGACAGCAGAGCAGGGAGGTACCTCGCTGCTCTGCTATAGTGCCATCGCTACCGCTATAGCAGCCGCAGCAGCTGCTAGCGGCGCCACCACCCTCATGCCCGGTGTCACCGCTAGCAGCCGCTATGGCTGCTACAGCGGCAGCGACGGCCACTAAGTGAAGAAGCGCACGGGTGGAAAGGCAACTGCAGTTAGTATGTGTATCCCTGCTGGTAGTTGCAACGGCGCGGGGATACACACACTTGCTGGCGCACCTCTTGCAGTGTGGCGGCTGGCGCCCTGTGCTACCGCACTGGTCGAAAATAGCTAAGGCATGATCTTGAGCTATCTACAGGAGGGCTGTGTGTGGCACTATCTACAGGGGGGCTGTGTGTGGAACGCTCTACAGGGGGGCTCTGGTGGATGATTTTTCCATTGACCGGTAGCAGAGTTACACAACTGGAAGAAAAAATCCCCATCATGTAACTCTGCTACCTGTCAATTGAAAAGTCATCCACCACAGGGTCTCCCTCTTGACTTTCATTGTTCTCAGCCTTTTGGTTTGTCCTTCAGCTGCTGCCGTGATGAGAAAATGTTACAACCAAGATAGGAAAAGTAACACAAAGACGATATAACCTGATCCATAATATCTGTGATATCAAGACAGTCTAGAGATCCGCAGTGAGAATGTGCGCGTGTTATTTGCAGAAGGATCTGGATGTGATTTGATGTGTTTATGCCGGATATTGGGCGTGATTAGGGGCGTGGCTTAAAATGTCCCTCTTTGCCGAATTCAAAAGTTGGGAGGTATGTCTGTGAGTGGCATGTGAGTTACATGTCTTCTGTGTGTGAGCGGTGTGTGTGTGGTATGTATGTGTATGTTTAAATGTATCTTTGTCTAGCTTTGCTGCCAATAAAGGCAATGCTGCCCATACAATCTTCTTGTACAGGGGCCCTTCACTATTAGCGTCTGCTCCTGCAAAAACTGGTGTGGATTAAAGCTGTGCATCCACATCACTATGAGCCTATTTTTTTATGCGATTTGCACCATTTTCTGACAGAAAAATGTCTACAATTTTGTTGCACCCCTTTTTTCAACTGTTTTTAAAAGAAAGTGAGAAAAACTTTGCACGAGGGGGTTGGGATACCCATGAACTGACTAATTAACGATAATTTATGTCAGCTCACTACTAAATCTAAGCCAGCTCACAGCTTGCACAGATTTTAGTTTGTGATGCATGGACCGCCCAAGATGCACCAAAATTATTACGTGTGCACCTCCTAATAAATTTTGCACATCTTACTCCAGCTAACTTCTTTTTAAGGCCTTATTCACACGAACGTGTTAAACGTCCGTGGGACAGCCGTTGAAACAGTGGCCGTCCCACAGACCTATGTAATTCAATGTGGCCGTTCACACAGCCATTGTTTCAACGGACCGAGTGAAGGGTCCGTGGGAAAATAGGACATGTCCTATCTTTTCACGTATCACTCCATAGACTCTCAACTATGGGGGATGCGAGACATCGCATCCCGCAGCGCTGAGCACGGATGCAGGTTTTCACGTCCGAGATGCGCAGCGTTTGTGTAAATAAGGCCTAAGACTGACGTATGAATCGCCAGTGTTAATAAAATACCCCAATATCTTCCATGACCCTTGTTCAGAAGCCTAGTTTATGTTATTCAGAAGGATGGACTGCAGTGAATACATGCTTAGGTTTATATATGCAGCAGCAGAAGGTGTCTTTGTACAATATATTACATAATATGTGTAATATATTATTATTGACACAAGGGCAATGTGCCAAGTATTGTGTGGAAGGAGGCGCCAGTTCTTAATCTTTTCAATGAACAGCTGCAAACTAGATAAAAAAAAAATTCAGATACCATAGCAATGAGAATGCTTGCAAAACATCTAATCCACATGTGGACAAGGTCCAAATAACAAAGTGTATGCTGTGTGCACAAATGGTCAGTGAAGGCTGCTAGAGGACAAAACTGGGCCAGCTGCCACGTGTGCTCATAGTTGCTGGCAGAAATGCCACTGAAAAAACAGGATGGTTGTCAACCTAAAATGTTGAAATACAAACACTTGTGTATGGTGTACTGCATCTTGAAATTTAGTTACAATTTTATTGGCACTACGTATAATATGTGCTGCGCCTCTTCAAGATGATGATACACTAGGAAATTGCAATGTTACATGAGCTAAAGAGCACTAGTCTGGCTCTGACTTGCCCACGCAGAAATGTAAATTGCTTATGTACAGCTGGAAGAATTTAAAACTACACCAGTACCTTAGTTTTGAATAACATAGTTACAAAATTACATAGTACGGTTAAAAAAAACGACACATGCCCATCAAGCTCAAGCCTCAACCAAGGGATGGGTAAAGGTAGGGGTAGATTTCAATCTAAAAAAGTGACCTTTTCCCATAATAATATTGCAACACAATACTGCAGCCTTCCTGCCAAAACTGTATTAATTTGATGTGTTAAAGCGCCACCTAATGACCAAACTTATTATTACAACATTACATGTCTATTGAAGGGTTAACTCACATGTGGCGTATTTGCCCTGTATGAGTGCCTATAGGAAAAATATTTCTCAACTCAGACAGATTTCGCTAATTCTTGCGTTGCAGAATATTTTTTTCCCATAGGCATATATTGTAAAGTTTTGTAAAATACAAAGCAAGTATGCCACGCTTAAGTGCACCTAATAGCACTTTTTGGTCTGTCCTCTCTCCAGGTTTAGACTAGCTTAAGATGCTTCAGGAAGAGCCTATTGCATGTAAATTGTCGCTAATTCTAATCTACACCGCATTCCAAATTATTATACAAATGTTATTTTCCGTGGATTTTCCTAAATAGTCGATGCAAATGACAGTCAGTATAATCTTCAAGCCATCAACCGTTGGAGTATAATGCGAATTTTATTGAACAAATCTTCTAATGATAATAGATTTTTTTTAGAAGTAAAAAAACTCAAAATGCACTGTTTCAAATTATTATGCACAACAGAGATCAAAACATTTTAAAGGTTGTAAAGAGAACTAAAATGGTAATTTGTTGAATTTGCAGCATCAGGAGGTCATATTTACAGAAATCAAAAGCTCTTTCAATCAAAAAAAAAACTTAACAGGCCAAGTTACATGTTAACATAGGACCCCTTCTTTGATACCACCTTCACAATTCTTGCATCCATTGAATTTGTGAGTATTTGGACAGTTTCTGCTTGAATATCTTTGCAGGATGTCAGAATAGGCTCCCAGAGCTTCTGTTTTGATGTGAACTGCCTCCCACCCTCATAGATATTTTGCTTGAGGATGCTCCAAAGGTTCTCAATAGGGTTGAGGTCAGGGGAACATGGGGGCCACACCATGAGTTTCTCTCCTTTTATGCCCATAGCAGCCAATGACACAGAGGTATTCTTTGCAGCATGAGATAGTGCATTGTCATGCATGAAGATAAGTTTGCTACGGAAGGCACAGTTCTTCTTTTTGTACCACGGAAGAAAGCGGTCAGTCATAAACTCTACGTACTTTGCAGAGGTCATTTCCACACCGTCGGGGACCCTAAAGGGGCCTACCAGCTCTCTCCCCATGATTCCAGCCCAAAACATGACTCCGCCACCTCCTTCCTGACATCGCAGCCTTTTTGGGACATAGTGGCCATTCACCAACCATCCACTACTCAATCCATCTGGACCATCCAGGGTTGCACGGCACTCATCAGTAAACAACACGGTTTGAAAATGAGTCTTCATGTATTTCTGAGCCCACTGCAACCGTTTCTGTTTGTGAGAATTGTTTAGGGGTGGCCGAATAATAGCTTTATGCACACTTGCAAACCTCTGGAGGATCCTACACCTTGAGGTTCGCGGGACTCCAGAGGCACCAGTGGCTTCAAATACCTGTTTGCTGCTTTGCAATGGCATTTTAGCAGCTGCTCTCCTAATTCTATTAATTTGTCTGGCAGAAACCTTCCTCATTATTCCTTTATCTGAACAAACCCGTCTGTGCTCTGAATCAGCCACAAATCTTTTCACAGTACGATGATCACACTTAAGTTTTCTTGAAATATCCAATGTTTTCATACCTTGTCCAAGGTATTGCACTATTTCACACTTTTTGGCAGCAGAGAGATCCTTTTTCTTTCCCATATTGCTTGAAACCTGTGGCCTGCTTAATAATGTGGAACGTCCTTCTTAAGTAGTTTTCCTTTGGTTGGGCACACCTGGCAAACTAATTATCACAGGTGTCTGAGATTGATTACAATGATCAAAAGAGCCCTAAGACACAATACCATCCATGAGTTTAATTGAAAAACTAATAATTCAATGTTTATGACACTTAAATCCAATGTGCATAATAATTTGGAACACGGTGTAGGTGGGACCCGCACCTATCTCTAGAATGGGGCCCCCCTAAACCCCGTTCTACCTCTCTGTGTTCCGGCAGATTTTCAACCATGAAAAGGAAAACAGCATAGCTCGCTGAGCTGCGCTATTTCCATAACTACCATAGTAGTGAATGGAAGTTACAGAAGCAGCTTAGCATGCGAGTTACACTGTTTCCGTAAGTACTATTCAATTCTATGGGACTTACGGAAACAGCGTAGCTCAGCAAGCTACGCTGTTTTATTCTTCATGGTTGGAAATCACAAGCTTCAGCCACAACACTAAGAGGTAGAATGGGGTTTAGGAGCCCCATTCTATAGATAGATCTGGGTCCCAGAGGTGGGACCCGCATCTATCGGACATTTATGACATATCCTGTGGATATATCATAAATGTTCTTGATGAAAAAAGCCCCTTTAAGTCAACTGGACCTCACTTTGAGTAAGTAGGGCGGGCGGACGGAGCCAAGGATTGAATGACGCGGCGGCAGCAGTGGTCAGAGTGAGGTTGGGGCGTGCTGTGACGGGAGTGGACCAGTCCGGTCACCTGACCTCACATCACTTACTCAGGTCAGGTGACCGGACTGGTCCACTCTTGGGCCGGCACACACCAACCTCACTCAGACCGCCGCCGCCATACTTGGCTCCATCCGCCCTTCTCCTGATCCTAAATGTGAGTGAGTAGAGCGGACAGAGACAAGGAGGGAATGACATGTTGGCAGCGGCGATCAGAGTGAGGTCGGGGCGTTCTGTGACAGGAGTGGACCAGTCCAGTTACCCGACCTCACGTCACTGACGTGAAGTCAGATAACTGGTTTGTGCCGGCCCGGGAGTGGACAAGTCCGGTCACCTGACCTCACATCACTGACTCAGGTCAGGTGACCGGACTGGTCCACTATTGAGCCGGCACGCACCGACTTCACTCAGACCGCCGCTGCCGCCGCCATACTTGGCTTCGTCCACCCTTCTCCTGCTCCTAAATGTGAGTGAGTAAGGCAGACTCACGGCAGTGGTCAGAGTCATGTTGGGCCAGATCAAATGATCCCGCGGGCCTTACACGGCCCACGGGCCGGACGTTCCCCAACCCCTGCACTAAAAGATAAAAGGGTGCACAGCCATTAGGATACAGTCACACGTGGCATAGTTTTCCGTAGAATAAAAAACCACAGAAATTTACACCATGTATTCCTATAGGTGAAAACAAAATCTGCACATTTCCGTGCAGAATTTAGCCGTTGTGTAAATATTTTACGCAGAATTTTCTGTATGTGTTGCGGATTTTGGATGCAGAATTTCATCAGAGACTTCAATGCGACTTAAAATTCTGAACTGAAATATGCAACACAAATGCGCTGGAACTTTGCTACTAAATCTGCAAAAGTAATTCCATGGCGGAATTACTGTGTCATATTTTTATGCCACATATGACTGCATCCTTAATGTACTGGTTCCTTAGACATGTATAGTTTCCGACAAAAAGGAAGAGACGGCTGCACTTCAAATACCAGAAGAAGTGAATCTTTATTCACACAATTGGCCAAAACGTTGCACGTTTGGAGTGCTTCAGTCTCTTCCTCTTTGTTTCTTTGTTGGCAACATTCTAGGTTTGCTTTTTATAAGAAAAATTGCTTTTACCCATAACACAACTGAATTGCTCATGCATGCCCTCATGAAATGCGGGCTGGACTACTGGAACATTCTCCTTTACAGCTGCAGACTGACCTATCAAGCAAACTAGTCTCAATCAACTAATCCATCTTTTACATGACTCAACCATCATTCCTCAAAACCCTATTAGTTTTCATACATTCCACTGGCCTCCAATCTTGCAGCAACTACAATTCACAATACTTACACGAAGGGTACTGTTACAGCACCGATCAATGAGATAGCTTGTTCATCGGAGCTCGTTTGCTCCTCTCACAAGGAGCAAATTATCGCTCGTTCCCGATAAATGCCCTGTGTAAATAGGGCAACAATCAGCTGATGAACGAGCTGATTATATCGTTTTAAGTGGCCAAAATATTATCGTTGTCGACAGCACAATCTCCCTGTGTAAACAGGGAGATGTGGCGTCCACATGATAATAATATACAGTATATGGTCGGCCGATCGTAGTAATGAGCACTCGTCCCCATACATAGCTCCTCATGAAAGGAGCAAACGAGCGCTGTGTAAAAGTATCCTAACTGCAAAGCACTTTTCAACCTGGTTCCTCCATTATCTCTTCATTAATGTCCAGATACAGTACCAACCCAAAAGCAAAGTCTGCTCTGCACTGGACATTCTGCACTCCTCTTATCTCCTCCTCAAAATCTACCCCCTCCGAAACATTTCCCAAGCTTATAGTCTTATTTGGAATTACCTACCATGGGCCACTGATAATTTTTCCAGACAAGCATATTATTTACCATAGCAGTCAATATCACCTTGACTGATCCTACATACAGTTTGCACTACACCTTGCCTCTAACCTCAATTCCTTTAAACTGAAAATTTATTTTGTAGTACTTTCTTTCCTACTTCTGCATTTGTACATTTTACCATGTCATAGTCCATATTGTATAGTATGATGGAAGAATAAGAATAAGAATAATTAAATGCACCTTTTTAGGGGTTTACTGGCAAACTAACGTTATGTTCTAAATTTATATAATTAAAACAAGCCTATATACATGTGGAAAGTATTGACTTTTATTTAGTTTGGATATACAAACTGTGCATTATTCAACATATTGATATATTGTATAGCATATTTACTGGAGAATTTTATTATTAGTGCTATTAAACTATTCACACATGAAAATACTTATACGTATTAAAAAAAATAAATAGTCTGAAATGTCATATTCCCTTTTTTAATACATAAGATGACAACTTTAAATTTTACTGAAATAAATCAACAGTACTGTAAGTGCCAACCTTACCAAGGTCTCCTTGACAGACATCTGTTCTTGAAGCATCACCTAAAATAAATTCAGGGTCTTTAACGATTTCCTGTGAAGAAAAAAAGAAGAAAAACTGTCAAAATATTTTATACACAATCTGTGGCAGTGTAAGTACATTGGAAACTAGAACTTAACATTAGCCAAGGATGGCATTAGAATGTTACGAGTATTCTGAGACAAATAAGAAATTGGTAGTTAACCTTCACTAAAAGATTTATATAAAATACACAATATGTCCAAATATAAGTGGATCTCCCTTCTAATTATTGAATTCCCGTATTTCGGCCACACCCATTGCAAACAGGTGCATAAATTGAAGCACACAGCCATGCAATCTCCATAGACAAACATTGGTAGTAGTATGAGTCATACTGAAGAGCCCAGGGATTTAAATTTAGCACTGTCATAGGATGCCACCTTTTCCGCAAGTCAGTGTGCATGCATTTTTCACGTCCGTGTAAGCACTTCCTTCTGTTTATTTTATTTCTCTGCATTTCTTAGCAACTGATGCGTGAAACACGAACAGCACACGGATGTCGTTCATGTGCTGTCTGTGTTTTTCACGCACCGTGTTTTTCAATGGCCATAAAAACGCACCAATATAGGACATGCAGTGAGTTTCACACAACGGACACTCGCTGCATGAAGACTCACGCATGTCTCAATAACCCCATTGAAAAGCATGGGTCCATGTGCTGTCAGTTATTTCAACGGACAGCACACGGACGAGGAACCCGCTCGTTTGAATGAGTCCTTAGTGCTATTATTGTGAAGTAGTGTGTAGTGTGTTGTAAACCACGCCGCCACTGGGCTCTGGAGCAGTAGAAATGTGTTCTCTGGAGTGATGAATCATGTTTCTCTATCTGGCAGTCTGATGGACGAATCTCTGTTTGGCGGTTGCCAGAAGAACGCTTCCTACCGGAATACATAGTGTCTACTGTAAAATTTAGTGGAGGAGTGATAAGGGTCTGAGGCTGTTTTTTCAGGGTTTGGGCTAAGCCCCTTTTTTCCAGTGAAGGGTAATGTTAATGCTATAGCATAAAAAGAGATTTGAGATAAGTGTATCCTAAATCTTGTGCAAAGCATTCCAAAAAGGGTGGAGGCTGTTATAGCTGAATAAGGGGCCCAACTCCATATTAACACACATGGTTTTGTAAATGGGGTTTCCAACAAGCTCATATAGGTGTGATGGTCAGGTGTCCACATACTTTTGGACAGATAGTGTAGCATTAGCATTTTAATTGGATACATCAACAATCTAATGTCTCTAGGGACTGGCCAATCATCTCCAATGTTCCTTGGGAGAAACAAGGCACAAACAGACTGAATTTCAACTCTAGATAAGAAGAGACAACGTGTCATTCCCATGGCTGCGGGCCGTCAGGCTCACTCACCTCCTGATGCCCGCAGCCATGGAACTGTGAGAGCTGGTCCCCATCTCCTCCTCAGGAGACGCCAACGTTCACTTCCGCTTCTCCCGGCCGGGAACCGTAGGGTGTGCTCGAGCACACTCGCACCTGAAATTAGTAGTAAATTAGCCTATCAGCACCCTGGACTATAAGAAGGGCCGAGCCCCTTCCTGAAATGCCTGAGTGTTGTTGTTGTTGTACCCAAAGTTTGCCTAAGCAAACGGTCTCCTAGTGTTTTCCAGTTCCCAGTGTTCCCCGTTCATGTACCTGTATCCTGTATCCCGTGCTATCCTGGTCAAGTGGCGTGCTGAGCTGTAGTCGTGCTGCGCTGTATACTATGCCTGTCCTGCTACACCAGGCCTGATGTCTGCCTGCTGCCTAGTCCCAGCCGAGCCTGTCTTGCTACTGTTCGAGCTGCCACACGTACACTTTACGAACTATAGACTGTGACCTGCGTCCTGTTGGCCAGCTGCCATACCGTCAAGGCGGTACGGCCCAGTGGGTCCACGTACCCAACGTGACACAACGATTGTTTCCCCAACGCAGGTATCACCTGTCTATGGCCAGCACAGGATAGCAGGCAATTTCTACAACTAGATTTAATTTTTCCCTATTATTTTTGTGAATTTTCAGTCTAAGCGATTGTATGTGTCCTTGAATAAAGTATTGTACGCTTACAACGTTGCTTGTATCATGCATTTTTCAGCTCCATCTCTAATTATTAAAGGAGTTTTCCCACAAATGACATGTATCACCTATCTACAGAAAAAGTGATAAATGTATAATTACTAGAGGCCCCACCGCTGCGACCTTAACCCCTCCACTACATGCCACGTGGGGGAAGTATGGAACAAGCTCACAGGCTGGGCGCGCTGAAATACTTAGCAGCTGTCGGCTGTATAATACACTGCAATGGGCAGAATCAATGACCACTTTGATTCCGCCCGTTTAACCCATTAGATGCCACGGACAAACGTCCCCCCTGATGTGCCATCGGCCAGTGGTTGCCATGTCCCCTAGGGAGATGTCTAAAAAAAATGAAAACTTTCTAAAAAATGTTTTAAAACAGTTAAATATAGTGTTCTTATAATGTACTAAAAAAAAATATTAATAGTTTTTAAAAAAAAAAAACCTGCGTCCATAAAAGTCAGAACTATTAGGGTATGTTCACACGAGGTCATTACGTGCAGTGCAGGGAGCCGGGCTCTTAGCATCATAGGTATGTACGACGCTAGGAGTCCCTGCCTCGCTGCCGGACAACTGTCTCGTACTGAAAACATGATTACAGTACGGGACAGTTGTCCGGCAGCGAGGCAGGGAATCCTAGCGTCGTAAATAACTATGATGCTAGGAGCCCGGCTCCCTGCACTGTGTTCGGTCCGGCACTTGCGGCCAAAATACGTCCGTCAATTACGGACGTAATGACCTCGTGTGAACATACCCTTACAATTTAGCATTTAACCTGCTTGGTAAACACTGTAAAAAAACAACTGCCCAAAATGTTGTTTTTTGGTCACTTTAGTTCCCCAAAAACATGGAATAAAAAGTGATCAAAAAGTCGCATGTACCCCAAAATGATACTAATGAAAACTACTGTAAAGGATCTGCCAGGCACAACTTCTGTGTATACGCCCATAGGTAATCAGTCTGCACCTGAGTCTATGTCTCTGAGACTGACTCCAGCTTCCACCACTCAGGATGGCAGGCTTAGGAGTGGGAGAGCCTATCGCAGCCTGGCCAGACGGAGCTAGCTCCCGCCCTCTGTCTATTTATACCTGCCTTCCCTGTTCCTCCTTTGCTTGTGATTCTTCTCGTGTGGTTTCCTGGCCCAGCTACAGCTTCTGACTATTTGATCCTGCTCCATACTGACCCTGGCTTTCTGACTACTCTCCTGCTCTGCGTTTGGTACCTCGTGCACTCCTGGTTTGACTCGGTTCGTTCACCACTCTTGTTGCTCACGGTGTTGCCGTGGGCAACTGCCCCATTTCCCTTTGCTTTGTGTTCCCTTGTCTGTTTGTCTCTTGCACTTACTGAGCGTAGGGACCGCCGCCCAGTTGTACCCCGTCGCCTAGGGCGGGTCGTTGCAAGTAGGCAGGGACAGAGTGGCGGGTAGATTAGGGCTCACTTGTCCGTTTCCCTACCCCTATCATTACATAATCACAAGCCCATATACCTAGTCTACCCTGGTCCCTGACACTACTATGGACCCCCTTGAGACCCTGGCCCAGCAAATGCAGGGTCTCTCCCTACAGGTCCAGGCCCTGGCTCAGAGGGTCAACCAGCCTGATGCTACCATGGTAGTGCCCCTCACCTCACCTCTTGAACCCCACCTCAAGTTGCCTGACCGGTTCTCAGGGGACCGGAGGACTTTTCTCTCCTTTCGGGAGAGTTGTAGGCTCTACTTTCGCTTAAAGCCTCACTCCTCAGGTTCTGAGAGCGGGCGGGTGGGTATTATTATGTCCCGGCTCCAGGAAGGGCCCCAAGACGCCCCTGAACTTTCCTCCGTTGATCGTTTCTTTTCTGCTCTCGGACTCATTTATGACGAGACTGACAGGACTACCTTTGCTGAGAGTCAGCTGGTGACCTTACGTCAGGGTAAGAGACCTGTTGAGGAGTATTGTTCTGACTTTAGGAAGTGGTGCGTAGCTTCTCGGTGGAATGACCCTGCCTTAAGGTGCCAGTTTAGGTTGGATCTGTCGAACGCCCTGAAAGACCTGCTAGTTAGCTATCCCTCTTCTGACTCCCTTGACCAGGTTATGGCTTTAGCGGTACGACTTGACCGACGTCTCAGGGAACGACAACTTGAACGTTTTTGTGTTTTCCCCTCTGACTCCCCCATGATGCCTCCCGAGGTCCCGTTGCTTCGCTCTTCCACGGAAGACTCGGAGGTACCTATGCAACTCGGGGCCTCCGTGTCCCCCCGACAACGTAGAGAGTTCCGCAGGAAGAATGGTCTCTGCTTCTACTGTGGGGATGACAAGCATCAAGTGAACAACTGTCCTAGGCGCAAGAATAAGCAGCCGGAAAACTTCAGCGCCTAAGTGATCATCGGGGAGGTCACTTGGGCGCACAGGTATTTCCCGTAAATATGAAACGTAATAAAATCTTGCTTCCCTTTCAGGTCTCTTTTGGTGGTAGGTCTGCTACCGGCAGTGCCTTCGTGGATTCAGGGTCTTCTGCTAATATCATGTCTGTGGAATTTGCTATGTCTCTAGCTATGCCTTTGATTGATTTGCCTAAACCTGTCCCGGTAGTGGGTATCGACTCCACTCCTCTTGCTAATGGTTATTTTACACAGCATACCCCTGTTTTTGAACTCCTTGTTGGCTGCATGCATTTGGAGCAGTGCTCTGTACTGTTGATGCAGGGATTATCGTCCGATTTGGTTTTAGGCCTTCCCTGGTTGCAGTTGCATAATCCCACGTTTGACTGGAATACTGGGGAGCTTACCAAATGGGGTAATGAATGCTTGACGTCATGTTTTTCTGTTAATTCTATTTCTCCCCCTGAGGAGGTGAACACGCTACCTGAGTTTGTTCAGGACTTCGCTGATGTTTTCTCTAAGGAGGCCTCCGAAGTGTTACCTCCTCATAGAGAATACGATTGCGCTATCAAATTGGTACCAGGAGCTAAGCTCCCTAAGGGTATGATATTTAATCTTTCTTGTCCCGAACGTGAAGCCATGAGAGAGTATATCCAGGGATGCCTGGCCAAGGGTTACATTCGCCCCTCTACTTCTCCGGTAGGTGCTGGCTTCTTCTTCGTAGGGAAGAAGGATGGTGGTCTTAGGCCATGCATTGACTACCGTAACTTGAATAAGGTCACTGTAAGGAACCAGTATCCCCTTCCTTTGATTCCTGATCTCTTTAATCAGGTTCAGGGGGCCCAATGGCTCTCTAAGTTTGATCTACGGGGGGCGTATAACCTTATCCGCATCAAAGAGGGGGATGAGTGGAAGACTGCGTTTAACACGCCCGAAGGTCATTTCGAATACCTCGTCATGCCCTTTGGATTGTGTAATGCTCCTGCGGTCTTCCAGAATTTCATAAATGAGATTTTAAGAGATTACCTGGGGGTATTTCTTGTAGTGTACCTTGATGACATACTGGTGTTTTCCAAGGACTGGTCCTCCCACATTGAGCATGTCAGGAAGGTGCTCCAGGTCCTTCGGGAAAACAAACTGTTTGCGAAAACCGAAAAATGTGTGTTTAGGGTACAGGAGATACCATTTTTGGGTCAAATCCTCACTCCTCATGAATTCCGCATGGACCCCGCCAAGGTCCAGGCTGTGGCGGAATGGGTCCAACCTGCCTCCCTGAAGGCGTTACAGTGTTTCTTGGGGTTCGCTAATTATTACAGGAGATTTATTGCTAACTTCTCGGTCATCTCTAAGCCTCTTACGGACCTCACTCGCAAAGGTGCTGATCTCCTCCACTGGCCCCCTGAGGCTGTCCAGGCTTTTGAGGTCCTTAAGAAGTGCTTTATCTCGGCCTCCGGTGCTGGTTCAGCCCAATCAAATGGAGCCATTTATCGTGGAAGTTGACCCATCCGAGGTGGGAGTGGGGGCTGTCTTGTCCCAGGGTACCAGGTCCCTCACCCATCTCCGTCCCTGTGCCTACTTCTCCAGGAAGTTTTCTATAATAGTAACTATGATATTGGCAACCACGAACTCTTAGTCATTAAATGGGCATTTGAAGAGTGGCGCCACTTCCTGGAGGGGGCTAGGCACCAGGTAACGGTCCTTACCGACCACAAGAATCTGGTTTTCCTAGAATCTGCCCGGAGGCTAAACCCGAGACAAGCTCGATGGGCGCTATTTTTTACCAGATTCAACTTTTTGGTTACCTATAGGGCTGGGTCTAAAAATATTAAGGCCGATGCACTGTCGCGTAGCTTCATGGCCAGCCCTCCTTCGGAGGAAGATCCTGCTTGTATTTTGCCTCCTGGTATAATAATTTCTTCTATTGATTCTGATTTAGTCTCTGAAATTGCGGCTGATCAAGGTTCAGCTCCCGGGAACCTTCCTGAGGACAAGCTGTTTGTTCCCCTGCAATACCGGCTAAGGGTACTTAGGGAAAATCATGACTCCGCACTATCTGGTCATCCAGGCGTCCTGGGTACCAAACACCTCATTGCAAGAAACTATTGGTGGCCTGGGTTGCCTAAAGACGTTAAGGCCTACGTCGCCGCTTGTGAGGTTTGTGCTAGGTCCAAGACTCCCAGGTCCCGACCAGCGGGCTTACTGCGTTCTTTGCCCTTTCCCCAGAGACCTTGGACCCATATCTCCATGGATTTTATCACCGATTTGCCTCCATCTCAAGGCAAGTCGGTGGTGTGGGTGGTAGTAGACCGCTTCAGTAAGATGTGGCACTTTGTGCCCCTCAAGAAACTACCCAATGCCAAGACGTTAGCTACCTTGTTTGTCAAACACATCCTGCATTTCCATGGGGTCCCTGTCAATATTGTTTCGGACAGAGGGGTACAATTTGTTTCATTGTTTTGGAGAGCCTTCTGTAAAAAGTTGGAGATTGATCTGTCCTTCTCCTCTGCCTTCCATCCTGAAACTAATGGTCAAACTGAGAGGACTAATCAATCTCTAGAACAATATTTAAGGTGTTTTATCTCTGACTGTCAATATGATTGGGTCTCATTCATTCCCCTTGCCGAATTTTCCCTTAATAACCGGGTCAGTAACTCGTCAGGGGTCTCCCCCTTTTTCTGTAATTTTGGATTTAATCCACGGTTCTCCTCCGTCTCACCTGGTTGTTCCAACAATCCCGAGGTATAGGTCGTTCATCGGGAACTGTGCACAGTCTGGGCCCAGGTTCAGAAGAACCTAGAGGCGTCCCAGAGCGTACAAAAAACTCAGGCTGATAGAAGACGTTCTGCTAACCCCTTGTTTATGGTCGGGGATCTGGTGTGGTTATCGTCTAGGAACTTGCGCCTTAAGGTCCCGTCCAAGAAGTTTGCTCCCCGGTTTATTGGGCCGTATAAGGTCATTGAAGTCCTCAATCCTGTCTCCTTCCGACTGAACTTGCCCCCATCTTTTCGAATACACGACGTGTTTCATGCCTCCCTTCTTAAACGCTGCTCCCCGTCCTTGGCTCCCTCGAGGAAACCTCCTGTTCCCGTTCTCACCCCTGAGGGGGTGGAATTCGAGGTGGCCAAGATTGTGGACACCAAGATGGTCCAAGGCTCCTTCCAGTACCTGGTCCATTGGAGAGGATACGGGCCTGAGGAGAGGACTTGGGTACCCGCCCGGCATGTTCACGCTGGGGTATTGGTCAGGAGGTTCCACCTTTGTTTCCCCAATAAACCAGGTCCACTTAGAAAGGGTCCGGTGGCCCCTCATAAAAGGGGGGTACTGTAAAGGATCTGCCAGGCACAACTTCTGTGTATTCGCCCATAGGTAATCAGTCTGCACCTGAGTCTATGTCTCTGAGACTGACTCCAGCTTCCACCACTCAGGATGGCAGGCTTAGGAGTGGGAGAGCCTATCGCAGCCTGGCCAGACGGAGCTAGCTCCCGCCCTCTGTCTATTTATACCTGCCTTCCCTGTTCCTCCTTTGCTTGTGATTCTTCTCGTGTGGTTCCCTGGCCCAGCTACAGCTTCTGACTATTTGATCCTGCTCCATACTGACCCTGGCTTTCTAACTACTCTCCTGCTCTGCGTTTGGTACCTCGTGCACTCCTGGTTTGACTCGGCTCGTTCACCACTCTTGTTGCTCACGGTGTTGCCGTGGGCAACTGCCCCATTTCCCTTTGCTTTGTGTTCCCTTGTCTGTTTGTCTCTTGCACTTACTGAGCGTAGGGACCGCTGCCAAGTTGTACCCCGTCTCCTAGGGCGGGTCGTTGCAAGTAGGCAGGGACAGAGTGGCGGGTAGATTAGGGCTCACTTGTCCGTTTCCCTACCCCTATCATTACAACTACAGCTCGCATTGCAAAAAAATAAGCCATACACAGCTAAATCAACAAAGAAATAAAAAAGTTATGGCTCTCAGAATATGGCGACACTAAACAATTTTGTGGCGTAATAGTATCAGCCCGTAGAATAAAATAAACAAATAGTCTACCGCACTATAAATGCCGTAAAAACAAAACTCCCCAAAAAATTTTGCAATCGCTATTATTTGCCCCCATTCATTCTCCCCACAAATATATTTTTTTCAGTTTCCCAGTACATTATATGGCACATTAAATTGAGGTATGAAAAACTACAACGTGTCCCGCAAAAGACAAGCTCTTATACGGCTATGTCGATGAAAGAATACAAAAGTTATGGCTTTTGGAAGGCGGGGAGGAAAAAAAATTTAAACTGGCCATGTCATTAAGGAGTTAAAGGTGTATTCCCATGAGAAACATTTATGACATATCCATAGGATATGTCATAAATGTCCGATAGATGCAGTTCCCACCTATGGGACCCGTACCTATCTCAAGAACAGAGCCCCCTAAACCCTGTTCAGTGGTGAATGGCAGTTACGAAAGCATGCGAGCTACGCTGTTTCCGTAACTACCATTCAGTTTTTTTGGAGTTTCGGAAACAGCGTAGTTCAGCGAGCTACGCTGTTTATGTAACTCACGACCATATAACCGTTTTCATGGTCGGAATTCACCTCATTCAGCCGCAACACAGAGCGGCTGAACAGGGTTTAGGGGCCCCCTTTCTGGAGGTGCAGATCCCAGAGGTGGGACCCGCATCTATCTGACATTTATGACATATCCTGTGGATATTAAGCCAAAGTAGAAAGATTTGAAGCAGCACAAGTCCCGAGTTTCTTGTGCGGTTTCATGCTGTCAAGCTTGGCAAACCCACTCTGGCATAATGCAAATTCCAAGAGAAGTAGTAGGACAACAGCACACGTCTCCAGGTCTTCAAAAAAGGTTTTATTGTCAAAACATCTTACGGCAAACAGGCAACGTTTCGACCCATAGTGAGTGAAGGGTCTTTCCCAAGCTTCTATTGGAATATCCTGTGAATATGTCATAAATGTCTGTCATGGGAAAACACCTTTAAAGGGGGTGTCCCAGAATCAACAATTATCACCTAAGCGTTGGAATCCCACAGATTGAAAAAGCAGGGTCCAGAACCCCCATATCCTCCTCACTGTATACACCACAGTGAGGAGGAGGTGGAGCGGCGGTCAAGCATGCGCCCGTTTCCCCATTTAATGTCTAAGGGACTGATAGAAACACCGGAGCATTGTACTTGGCTATTTCCGTCATCCTCATAGACCTTGAATGGAGCTGCAGAGCGAATGCTGGAACACGGCTCCATTTAATGCCCTCCGCACTGTGTTGAGCAGTGAGAAGGAACTGGGGAGTTCGGGACTACTGTTCTCGCGATTGCTGGGGGTCCCAGCTGTGGGGCCCCCAGCGATCAGACAATTATCATGTATCCTGTTGATAGGTGATAATTGTTGATTCTGAGAATACTTCTTTAACTCAACACTAGATTAGGTATTAGTGCATTGCAGGAGCTTACCCGTTACTAATGGTGACAGGTGGGCTACATTAACCTCTTCGGTGTTGATTACTTTACAGAGCTTAGTATAATTTGTAAGTGTTATGGCCACGGTCGCAGACCGCGGGCATTACTTACCCGCCAATGGCCGTGACCGCAGACCCACAAGCTCATGTCAGCGTCTCCCTTCTCTGAGACGCCGGCACACTGCACTGTCCTTGGCTGCTGCTTGGGTGCTCACGTGTGCTCGCTCCTGGCCTTAAATGGCAAGCGTGCGCACCTACAAAAAGCTCCCTATCCAATCCCTACTCACCCTACTCTGCCCTCTTCCCCCTGGCCTGAGTGTTGCTGTGTCTGCCCGTGTTCGTTATTGCAAATAGTCCCTTAGTTGTATCCTGTATCCCGTGCTCCCGTTTCCTGTACCCCGTATTCAATAATTGTTTGTTCCAGTGTGAAATCTAGTATCAGAGATGAGAGTGTCATCTGTGCCAAGTGTCTGCTACACCATGTGTTTGCTACGCCACGTGTCTGGTATGCCAAGTGTCTGCCACACTAAATGTTTGCCAAATTTTCTTGTTTCAGGGGGTGCCCCCCTGATTCTAACACTTTAAATGCCGCGGTCGCAATTGACCACGTTATTTAAGGTGTTAAATGGGCGGAATCAACGTTATCTTTGATTACGCCTGTTGCAGTGAGGTGTCAGCTGCGTAATACAGTCGTCACCCGCTGTGCCCGTGAGCTCGCTCTATACTTCCCATACATAGCTAACCCTTATCATGTACAGTTACGTGATATTGCGTTAAGGGGTTATAAATCAGCAGCACGTCCTAAATTCCATGCAGATTTTTTTTTTGCTGCACGTGCATGAGGTTTTGACAAACCCCATTCACATGAGTTAGGGTTTATTCAGACTAACGTGTTAATCGTCCGTGTGAAAGACGTTTTTTTTTAATGGCAGTCACACGGCTGCATGTATTTCTATGAGGTTATTCACATGGTCGTTGCATTAATGGACCATGTGAAGGGCCTGTAAAAAAATAGGACATGTCCTATTTTTGTGCATTTTCACGGATCCCTCAATAGACTCAAGTCTATGAGGGATCTGTAAAAACGGGTCCCGCATGGGTGCAAACCGGCCATGAAAAATGGCCGTTCTTCACGGCTGATGTCACACACGTTGGTCTGAATATTGCCTTACATTGTCATTTGTAGTGAATTTTCAGTGCACAATCCGCACCAAAAATATGAGACAAGTAAGTGGCCTTATTCAGACGTCCATGTTCGGTATGTGATATACGGATCGTGTATCGGCCATATTTCCTGGACCGACCACAGTTCAGGGAGCCGGGTTTCTAGCATCACAGTTATCTATAATCATAGGAGTCCCTCCCTTCCCATGGGAATACTGTCCCCGATCCCGTACTGAAACCATTATTACAGTATGGGGCAGTATTCCCGCGGAGAGGCAGGGACTCCTAGCAGCATTGATAACTATGTCCGGCTCCCTCAATTGTGGTCGGCATGGGAAGTATGGCCAATATACGACTCTGCTTATATCACGGACCAAACACGGCTGTCTGAATAAGGCCTTAGTCTAGTTACACAGTGCGGACAAATCCCATTTTTTTGTCAAAAATTTTTGATAAATCGTAGCAAAAACGTGATTTGACAGCACTGTGAGAATATAGGCTAACAGCACTATTTTTTCATGGTTTGTATCCTCTTTTTTTTAATGCAATTTTCGTAATCAATAAACAAATCACGCGGTATTGCCACAATTTTTATATAATCGCGGCAAAACTCCGCCATTTTTGTTGCGATTGCGAAAATCGCGGAAAAAACACTAAGAAAACGAAAAAAAAACCAAAAAGGTTTTACCATAATTTATATATTCTACAAGTGGGGTCGGGAGGATTGGGAAGCAGGATGGAGAGGGGAGAAATACACACCAGCCTGCAGGTACGGTCGGCTGTGTAGAGGAGCTGGCTGGGGGGCGGGATCTCCACACGGATCTTCTGTTTACATGCTGCATCTACCCCGTCCAGTTTGTGAAGTTACAACAGGTCTGCAGGGGAGGGGGGGGCGCGAGGGTTGCGATGGGGGGGGCGCAAGCGTTGTGAGGGGGGGCCACTAGAATTGGGAGGGGGGCCCGCGAGTGTTGCAAGGGGGGGCCGAAAATCCAGGGGGGCGACGACAGCCCGGCGGGCCCCTTTTCTTCAGCCATGTGGCCGGGCCCCTGACGGGAGTACTACCAGTACTGCCTTGATGGCGGCCCTAGGTCCACATATGGATGTAGCCATCTTTATCTTGATAACTTGCTGCAGCGTGATATCACACAACATAATCCATTGGAAAGTCATTGGAAAAGTCAAGATAAAGGATCTTTCCACTGTGTATTTAATGCGTTAAAAGTCAAGATAAAGATGGCTATATCTGTACCCCACAACCGTGACAGTAAGTATTGAAATTTTTATGTATTGTTATATTTTTAAATATTGTCTAGTGTCGCTAGAGGGCACTGTTGCTTCAGGGTTGTAAAGCAATGTCAGCTATTGTTATGTTCTTTTCTCATGTATTTAAAGAGGCTCTGTCACCACATTATAAGTGCCCTGTCTCCTATATAAGGAGATCGGCGCTGTAATGTAGGTGACAGTAATGCTTTTTATTTAGAAAAACTATCTATTTTAAACCACTTTATGAGTAATTTTTAGCTTTATGCTAATGAGTTTCTTAATGCCCAAGTAGGCGTGTTTTACTTTAGACCAAGTGGGAGTTGTACAGAGGAGTGTATGACGCTGACCAATCAGCATCATGCACTTCTCTCCATTCATTTACACTGCACTAGCGATATAGTTATATCGCTATGTGCAGCTTCATACACATATTATAACATTACTACAGTGTCCTGATAATGAATATAAATCACTACCAGCCTGGACGTGATGTTTATTCGGAATCTTGACACTTCTGAATCTTTTCTATGAGATTCCAGCAAGGCAAGCGTAATCTCGTTTGAAATCACAGGTTACATCTTGCCTTGCTGGAATCTCACAGAAAAGATTCAGAAGTGTCAGGATTCTGAATAAACATCACGCCCAGGCTGGTAGTGATGTATATTCATTATCAAGACACTGTAGTAATGTTATAGTGTGTGTATGAAGCTGCACATAGCGATATAACTATATCGCTAGTGCAGTGTAAATGAATGGAGAGAAGTGCATGACGCTGATTGGTCAGCGTCATACACTCCTCTGTACAACGCCCACTTGGTCTAACGTAAAAACACGCCCACTTGGGCAGTAAGAAACTCATTAGCATAAAGCTAAAAATCGCTCATAAAGTGGTTTCAAATAGATCGTTTCTGCACTGCCAGAAGCTGGGCGTTCTGAAGAGAAGTGGATGATACTTCTCGTCAGAACGCCCAGCTAGTAAAAGTAGTAAAAACGCCCCGATGTACGCCCATAATACACGCCCACTTGTACTTTTACTTTAAACATGCCCACTTGGACTTTTGCAAGCCTCATTTGCATAAATACAAAAATGGTCATAACTTGGCCAAAAATGCTCGTTTTTTAAAAATAAAAACGTTACTGTAATCTACATTGCAGCGCCGATCTGCTGCAATAGCAGATAGGGGTTGCAAAATCTGGTGACAGAGCCTCTTTAAGCTCGGTTGTTCCTTGGTAAATTTTGTCTCTGTAAGTATCCCTGACGTTTACATTGGTGGCGGATTGCATTTCTAACATGACACTGCTCTCATCTGTGATTTCCACCACAGCTATAGCAATATCCCTTTTATACCGTAGGTTGGCATGTTGCTTTGACCAGACTTTAATGTAACATTGTACTGTAATCGGCAGCAGATTTACATTTATAGTATGTACATTACTAGAAGATGTCTGTATTTCTCTTGAATGAAGAGATGCCGCCTCATAAACCAGTGTCTCCTCTTGAGATATGGTGAAGGTTACGTTTTGCTTAACGAATAATTTCCCCTGAAGCGTTTCAGCTCTGATTCCACATACAAGTCTATCTATTAATAGTGACTCTAAACTGTTTCTAAAGGTGCAGTTTTCTGACAGTCTGTGCAGTTCAGCAATGTGAACTACAATACTTTCTACTGGAAACCGATTCCTTTTGTTGAAATGGAAACACCTTACAATTTTAAATAGGGTAGGAGCAATATAATTTTTTTTAACACAGTAATGATATCCTCAAAAGAGTAGTCACTAGGCCTTGCAGGCAGTGGCGTAGCTATAGGGGTCGCAGCGGTCGCAACTGCGACCGGGCCCCATAGCTAGGGGGGACCGCAGGCCCCCCTCACGACACTAGCGCTGCAATTATTGCTCTACATTGCTGGGTCCCTGCTGTGGTACAAAAGAGACCCAGTAATTGGTGGCAGCTCAGCTGTCAGAGAGTCATTGCGTGGAGGGGTAACAAGAGGGTGGAAAATGAATGATAGATGAATCCACTCATCTTACGAGACCCAGGCCCGCCCACTGTACTGTCCACCCAATCAGCTCACTTCTTGCTGTTTCCCTCTTCCTCGTGACCTGTTCAGAGGGAAAGGAATGGCTACAGCAAGAAGATGGTGTGCGTGTCTGCTGCTCCCCTGCAGTACGAGCTGCTCTCTGACCCCACAGCGCATCTAAGTAGCAACTAGTAATCCAGCTCTTAACCCCTTCACTGTGTGTAAGTATGTCTGTCATGCTGAGCAGTCACACCTCAGGGCTGACAGTTAAGCATAACAGACCTATCTATCTATCTATCTATCTATCTATCTATCTATCTATCTATCTATCTATCTATCTATCTATCTATCTATCTATCTATCTATCTATCTATCTATCTATCTATCTATCTATCTATCTATCTATCTATCTCATATCTACACTGGCGTAGCTATAGGGGTCGCAATTGCGACCGGGCCCCGAAGCCAGGGGGGCCCACAGCCCCCCGCACCACATCAATAAAAAGTTACTATAGCAACTCGGGCCGCGGGCCCCTGTTACTATAGTAACAGACTGACCTTACCTTCCTGGTTCCGGATCGCAGCGGAGGTCCTGACGTCACAGCGCTATGTACCGCGCACAACATCGAGAGGACAGAACTTCTGCTGCGGCTGAAGAGGAAGGTAAGATTAGTTTCCCTGACTGGCGGGGTCCGACTCCCGGGACCCGCCAATCAGCTGTTTTGAAGGGGCCGCAGCACTCGTACGAGAGCTGCTCCCCTTCATTCCGGTCACACTGTGAATCGGTGTCGGCGATTCACAGTGTGAGCGAGTAGTGAAATGAAGGGGAAGCAGCTCTCGTACGAGTGCTGCGGCCCCTTCAAAACAGCTGATTGGCGGGTCCCGGGAGTCGGACCCCGCCAGTCAGGACAACTAATCTTACCTTCCTCTTCAGCCGCGGCAGAAGTTCTGTCCTCTCGATGTTGTGCGCGGCGCATAGCGCTGTGACGTCAGGACCTCCGCTGCGATCCGGAACCAGGAAAGTCCCGGAAGTCGGACCCAGACACATCAGCTATTCATGGCCTATCCTGAGGAAAGGCCATCAATGTTTAGGGACTCGACAACCCCTTTAAGCCTACGATGTAGCAGGCTTAGAGGGCCCATGAGACAGGATCACAGATTGTGTGATCCTGTTTGCTGGGCCCTGTATCTAAGACAATCACATGGTAGGCTTAGATACATGGCCCATGTGTGATCCTGTCTGTGGGACCCTGTATCTAAGCCTACCACACTGTCGGTTTAGACTCAGGGCCCCAGCACACAGTAATCTTATACTGTATAAGATTACTGTCTGCTGGACCCTGCATCTAAGCCTACGTTGTGGTAGGCTTCGATACAGGGTCCCACAGACAGTATCACACATGGGCCCTGTATCTAAGCCTAACACACGTGTTACTAATCATTTTTTGTGTGTTTTCTTACAGGTTCGGTCGTTGGACTACGGCGGTTTCCAGGACTACTTTGATGACAGCTTTTTTTTTTATTATCAATAAAATGGTTAATGAGGGTTCTGTGTTTTTTTTTAATTTCAATAAAATATTTTTTCTATGTCTTTGTGGTTTTTTTTAAACTATATTACTACCGCCTTAGTAATGGCCGCCGGCTGATTGACAGCATCCATTGCTAAGGCGGGGCTTAGTGTTAGCCGATGCAGAGGCTACACTAACCCCCTTTATTACCCCGGTACCCACCGCCACCAGGGGTGCTGGGAAGAGCCGGGTACGATCCAGTACTTGACCATCTGTAGTGATGGTCGGCCACTGGGGTGGCCGCAGGCTGGTATTATCAGGAGGGGAAAGGCCAAAAACAGTGGCCCTTCCCACCCTGGTGATGCTAGGCTGCTGCTGCTTTATTGTATCTGGCTGGTTATGAAAAATGTCACGTCATTTAAAAAAAAATAAAATAAAAAAATAATTGGAAAGAACGATGTGGGGTCCCCCCCAATTTTCATAACCAGCCAGATGCAACACAGCAGCAGCAGGCAGCATTACAATGGTGGGAAGGGCCACTGTTTTTGGCCTTTCCCAACCTAATACTACCAGCCTGCGGCCACCCCGTTGCCTGCCCGTCACTACAGATGGTCGGGTACTGGTTCGTACCTGGCTCTTCCCAGTGCTCCTGGTGGCAGTGGGTACCGGGGTAATAATGGGGGTTAGTGTAGCCTCTGCACCTGCTAACATTAAGCCCCGCCTTAGTAATGGAGGTTGTCAATCAGCCAGCGGCCATTACTAATGCGGTGATAATAAAGTTTAAAAAGATACAAGCACATAGAAAAAATATTTCATTGAAATAAAAAAACAACCCTCATTAACCATTTTATTGAGAATAAAAAAAACGCCGTCATTGAAGTCCTCGAATCCGAAGTCCAACAACCGAACCTGTAAAAAAAACACAAACACACAAAAATAATCTGTAACACATAAAGAAGCAAAATTATTATTCTTACCTATCCTGGGTCCAGCGCTGGAGCCGCAATGTCAGCGAGCTGGGCCCTGTATCTAATCCGATCATGTGTGATACTGTCTGCTGGGCCCTATATCTAATCCAATCATGTGTGATACTGTCTGCTGAGCTGTGTATCTAATCCAATCATGTGTGATACTGTCTGCTGGGCCCTATATCTAATCCGATCATGTGTGATACTGTCTGCTGAGCCACTGTATCTAATCCTATCATGTGTGATACTGCCATCTGAGCCCCTGTATCTAATCCTATCATGTGTGGTACTGTCTGCTGAGCCACTGTATCTAATCCTATCATGTGTGATACTGTCTGCTGGGCCACTGTATCTAATCCTATCATGTGTGATACTGTCTGCTCAGCCACTGTATCTAATCCTATCATGTGTGATACTGTCTGCTCAGCCACTGTATCTAATCCTATCATGTGTGATACTGTCTGCTCAGCCACTGTATCTAATCCTATCATGTGTGATACTGTCTGCTGAGCAACTGTATCTAATCCTATCCATAGTTTATAGGGTCGTAGTGCTATAGATATGCTATGCTGTTTCATATACACACTTTTTTTGGGGCGGACACACATGTATTGGGGCTATTTCCCTGACATTTTAAGCCCTGAGGGTATGTTCACACGGCAGTTTACGGCTGAAATTACGGTGCTGTTTTCAGGAGAAAACAGCACCGTAATTTCAGCCGTAATGGCATGTGCAGGCGTCTTTTGCTGCGTCCATTACGGACGTAATTGGAGCTGTTTTTCTATGGAGTCCATGGAAAACGGCTCCATTTACGTCTGAAGAAGTGACAGGCACTTCTTTGACGCGGGCGTCTTTTTTACGCGCCGCCTTTTGACAGCGGTGCATAAAAAAAAATGACCGTCGGCACAGAACATCGTAAGACCCATTCAAATGAATGGGCAGATGTTTGCCAACGCTTTTGAGCCGCATTTTCGGACGTAATTCAATGCTAAAACGCCCGAATTACGTCCGTAAATAGGGTGTGTGAACCCAGCCATAGTGACGCCCCCGGTTGCTAGTGCTGCATTGTTGGGTCACTTAGGAGACCCAGCGATGCAGCTGAAAGCTGCGGACCGTCGGCCATGAGAAGTTTGCGGGGGGGGGGGCCCAGTAAGAATTTTTGCATCGGGGCCCATGAGCCTCTAGCTACGCCCCTGCTTGCAGGAGATACCAGAGAGTGATTAATATCCAATGTCTTGTGGCACTTGACCCTCATCAGGACAGCACATTTCTGGACAGCATCAGACATTTTATCTGCATCCAGGTAAAATATGAGCCTTTAACCCCTTCACGATTGCCATACGGCTATATACGTTCCAACTGCCGATGCCCCATGCAGTTAGCAGGTATATAGAAGTTTGCAGCATGCATCAGGGTTTAAGAGTGGAGAGCTGCTTCAGCGTGAGCAGCTCTGCACTAATCTATGTGTCGGCTCTCTCTACAAGTGCCGACATCTCTTCAACTTAGCTTCATAAAACAACCATGTGTTTTTTTTAAATGAAACTAAGCTTAGAAGTACAGCGCTGCTCACACAGAAGCAGTGCTGAACTTTTCTGTCCCCTGGCTTTCTCCCCCATGTTCCGGCACCTCCCCCTCCTTCTCTCTCAGTCCATGGCTTCTGCCCAGAGATAACGGAGCCAGTAAGCTCGTTATCTGGGCAGAAAAGGAGCTGATGATCACTATGACTGTCTGTTCATGGTGATCATAGAAGAGTTTGTTTGCTTAACCACTTGCGGACCGCCCATAGACTATAAACGTCCAGGTGGTCCACAATTAACTCTGCTGGGCAGAATGTTCTGCAGATTTATAGTCTTTTCCGCTCTGTGGCGGCATTTAGCTCCGTGATACAGCTGTCTCTAGACAGCTCACATCGCGGAGCACTGACCAGAGACCAATCAGCATGTGATCATTGTGACAACCTGTCACAATGATCATAACACTTTCCTTGTCTGTGGCGCTTCCCCATCCTCAAAGCACCCCGCCCTCCCTCTCACGGCACCCCCGACTTCCCTCGCGGAAATCTATCTATCTATATCTATTTATCTGTGTATAACTATCTATCGATCGATCAATCGATCGATCCATCTATCTATCTATCTATCTATCTGTAGCGCCCATGGCCGCGGGCCGTCGGGTTTACTCACCTCCCGACGCCCGCAGGCATGGATCTGTGAGCGCTGGCCTCCGTTTCCCTCCTAGGAGATGCCAGCGCTCACTTCCGCTCTGTCCGGCTGGGTCCCGTAGGGTGCGCGCGCACGCTCGCGTCCGGCCTTAAAGGGCCGTCGCGCGCAATTAGGAAATCGTCATCACTATCAACTGCCACGATTTCCTGGTCTATAAGAAGGTCCCTGGCCTTCTAATCCTTGCCTGAGCGTTGTTAGTCTTTCCCAGTCTGTCTCGCAAATGGTCCCTTAGTGTCTCCCGTTCCAGCTGTTACCCGTGCCCTGTTACCGTTCCTGTATTCCGTATTGTTCCTGTGCCTACCCGCGTTCAAGTGTCTTCTGCCACGTCAAGTGCCATCTGCCACGTCAAGTGTCTTCTGCCACGTCAAGTGCCATCTGCCACATCAAGTGCCATCTGCCACGTCAAGTGCCATCTGCCACATCAAGTGTCTACCGCTCATCGGATACTGCCCGCCACGTCTGGCGCAACTTGCCGCACCTGCCTCCACCCATGCTGATGCCACAGCCACCGCCCGGACTTATTCAGGTACCCAAGCATTACTGTCTGCCATTTTACTTTCGCATAGACTGTGACCTGGTCAGCTGCCTCCCCGCTACGGCGGAGCGGCCTAGTGGGTCCACAAACCCAGTGTCCGTGACAGTACGCTCAGGCCGTGGAACCCGCTGGCCAGCCCAAGACCCCAGTACAGAAGATTCAGACAGAGATGCAGGACCTACGCACACGTCAGGATCAACTCCTTGAGGCGGTGAATTCTATTCGGGTCCGCCTGGATCTACTCTCGGTTCCACCCCCGGTTCTTCCTCCTGAAGTTGTTGCCGTGTCACTGCCTGTTGCTCCCCCTGTTTGTTCCGGATCCTCAGTTCCTCTGCCCCTTCCTCCTCGCTACGATGGTGACCCCAGAGCATGCAGAGGATTTCTCAATCAATGCACGGTGCATTTTAGGCTACGGCCTCATCTCTTCCCCTCCGAGGAGGCCAAAGTAGCGTTCATTATCTCCCTCCTCGCTGGCAAGGCCCTCGCATGGGCGAACCCAATCTTGGAGCAACAAGGACCTGTATCCTCGGACCTAGCCTTGTTCCTGCAGTCCTTTCGTGCCGTGTTCGAGGAGCCGGGTCGAACATCCTCTGCCGCAGCCACTCTGCTGACCCTCAAGCAAGAAGGCTCCACAGTAGGGGAGTATGCGATCTCCTTCCGTACCCTAGCAGCTGAGCTGGCATGGAACAATGAGGCACTGGTGGCAACCTTCTGGCAGGGACTGTCCTCTCACATCAAGGACGAACTGGCAGCCCGCGACCTTCCTTCTACCTTGGATGCCCTCTCAAGAGGTTCATCAGGAGAGCCGGGCCCACAGACCAGCACCCTCTGCCCAGAGACCACTATTGTCCACTCCTAGTACGCTACCTGAGGAACCCATGCAGGTAGACAGAGTCCGGTTATCTGAACAGGAGAAGCAGCGCAGACGCTCCTCTGGACTTTGTATGTATTGCGGCCTCAAGGGTCATTTTGTGTGCCAATGCCCACAGAAACCGGGAAACTCCAGTACCTAGGGTTGTTTGGAGAGGCAACTCTAGGTGGAACGTCTCCAAACGTTAAAACCTCTTCCAAATTATCGATACCTGTGGCCATCGTCACCGGACAGGCATCACATCCCTCCTCCGCCTATCTTGACTCTGGAGCGGCTGCTAATTTTATCCACCAAGATCTAGTGGATCGGTTTCAAATACCCACAGTCCGTCTGGAGAGACCACTGGCAGTTGCCTCTGTGAATGGTCTACCGTTGCCTGATCCAATCATGCTCATCACTGAGCCGTTGACATTACGGGTCGGAGCTCTTCACTCAGAACAGATCTCCTTCCTGGTACTACCCAAGGCTATCAATCCTATCCTGCTGGGTCTGCCATGGCTCCGTCTACACGCCCCGACACTCGACTGGAGTTTTGGAGAAGTTCTTCAATGGGGTTCCAGATGCCATAGCCATTGCCTGTCACAAGTCCGTCCTGTTGTGCCCCCTCTGCCTCAGTCACTCTCCGATCTACCTTCTCAGTATGCCAGTTTTGCAGATGTCTTCTGCCAACGAGAGGCTGAGACGTTGCCTCCACATCGGAATTATGACTGTCCCATTGAACTGGTTCCCAATGCTTTTCTTTCCCGTGGACGAGTATATCCTCTCTCCTTGCCAGAGACTTTATCGATGTCAGCCTATATCAAGGAGAACTTGGAGAGGGGTTTTATTAGAAAATCTTCCTCCCCGGCCGGGGCAGGATTCTTCTTCGTTAAAAAGAGAGATGGATCTCTCCGACCCTGCATTGACTACCGTGGTCTCAATCAGATCACGGTCAAGAACAAATACCCGTTGCCACTCATTTCCGAGCTGTTTGATCGCATACGAGGAGCCAAAATTTTTTCCAAGCTAGATCTGCGGGGGGCCTATAATCTAATCCGGATTCGCCGGGGTGACGAATGGAAGATGGCATTTAACACCCGCGATGGGCACTACGAATACCTAGTGATGCCCTTCGGACTGTGTAACGCTCCCGCAGTGTTTCAGGAGTTCGTTAATGACATCTTCCTCTATACGTGTGTTGTAGTTTATCTCGATGATATTCTAATTTTCTCCCCAGATCTGATGACCCATCGGAGGCATGTTCGTCAAGTTCTTCTGCAACTAAGAGAGAATCGCTTATATGCCAAGTTAGAGAAATGCACCTTTGAAAAGAGGTCTTTGCCCTTCCTGGGCTATGTCATCTCAGATCAAGGCCTTAAGATGGACCCTGAGAAGTTAAAGTCTGTCCTGGAATGGCCACGTCCTCAAGGCCTAAGGGCCATACAGCGGTTCCTGGGTTTCGCCAATTTCTACCGCCAGTTTATTCCGAACTTTTCTTCTCTGACTGCCCCCATCTCTACCCTTACCAAGAAGGGTGTGAACGCCAAGGTATGGACTCCAGAGGCAAAGTCCGCATTCATTAGCCTCAAGAAAGCCTTCACTTCAGCTTCGATCCTCCATCACCCTGACGTATCTCAGCAGTTCTCACTGGAAGTGGACGCTTCCTCTGTTGGTGCAGGCGCACTTCTGTTCCAGAGGAGCTCCAAAGGAAAGGCAGTAGTATGTGGCTACTACTCAAGACTGTTTTCCGTTGCTGAGCGCAATTATTCCATTGGAGATCGGGAGCTGCTGGCCATCAAATTGGCTCTGGAGGAGTGGAGACATCTTCTGGAGGGCGCTGCTCACCCCATCCTGATCTTCACCGACCACAAGAATCTCACTTACCTTCAGTCCGCTCAAAGACTGAATCCTCGTCAAGCCAGGTGGTCACTGTTCTTCACCCGTTTCCAATTTCTGCTCCACTACCGTCCCGCTGACAAGAACGTGAGGGCCGATGCCCTGTCCAGATCATTTGAAATGGAAGACACGGTGGAGTCCCTTCAGACGATCATAGACCCATCCTGCGTTGTCACCGCCAATCCTCTGCAGCTTAGAAATATCCCTCCGGGGAGAACTTTTGTTCGGTTGGCAGACAGAAAAAGAATTCTCCGCTGGGGACACAGTTCTAAACTAGCTGGGCACGCCGGTGTCCGTAAAAACCTAGACCTGATCGCTCGTCACTTCTGGTGGACCACGCTACCTAAGGATGTTCTGGACTTTGTCTCTGCTTGCACGGTGTGTGCCTCTAACAAAGTGACTCACAGCAAGCCTGCCGGCCTGCTTCAACCCCTGCCTGTACCCAGTGCCCCCTGGCAGCACATCGCTATGGACTTCGTCACGGACCTTCCTCTCTCAGCAGGATGCAACACCATCTGGGTGGTGGTGGACCGGTTCTCTAAGATGGCACATTTTATCCCGCTGGCCGGCCTACCCTCTGCTCCTCGACTGGCAAGTCTCTTCATTCTGCACATCTTCCGCTTGCATGGCTTGCCTCTTCACATTGTGTCCGACCGAGGGGTTCAGTTTACCTCCAAGTTCTGGAAAGCCCTCTGTAAACTCCTGGATGTGAGTTTGGACTTTTCCTCTGCCTATCACCCCCAGTCCAATGGGCAAGTTGAGAGGATCAACCAGATCATGGAAAATTACCTCCGCCACTTCATCTCTTCACAGCACGATAACTGGGTACAGCTTCTTCCATGGGCGGAGTTTTCATATAATAACCACACAAGTGAGCCCACCACCTCCACTCTGTTTCACATCGTGTACAGTCAACATCCTAGAGTCCCTCTTCCTGTGTCGACTTCATCTCAGGTACCCGCTGCTGACTCTGCATATGGGGACTTCCTGCAAATCTGGCAACAGACCCGGTCCTCTATTTTGCTGGCGGTAGATCGCATGAAGCGTAAGGCAGATACCAAGAGAAGAGAGCCGCCTCAGTATCTTCCTGGGACTAAAGTCTGGCTGTCCTCTCAGAACATTCCCTTGAGGGTGCCTTCATACAAGTTTGCTCCCAGGTTCCTTGGTCCTTTCGAGATCCTGCAACAAATTAACCCTGTTTCCTATAAGCTGCGGCTGCCCCCTACCCTCAGAATCCCTAACTCCTTCCATGTGTCCCTCCTGAAACCAGTGGTCCTGAACCGCTACAGCAAGACCTCTAGTTCCACAGTTTCTCCCAGCGGTCCTTCTGATGTATTCGAGGTAAAGGAGATCCTGGACCGCAAGAGGGTAGGAGGAAGGACTTTCTATTTGGTGGACTGGAGAGGGTTTGGTCCTGAGGAGAGGTCCTGGGAGCCAGAAGAGAACCTCAGCGCCCCTACTCTTATTAAAAAGTTCCTCTCTCACTCTGGCCCCAAGAAGAGGGGCGTAAGAGGGGGGATTTACTCACCTCCCGACGCCCGCAGCCATGGATCTGTGAGCGCTGGCTTCCGTTTCCCTCCTAGGAGATGCCAGCGCTCACTTCCGCTCTGTCCGGCTGGGTCCCGTAGGGTGCGCGTGCACGCTCGCACCCGGCCTTAAAGGGCCAGCGCGCGCAATTAGGAAATCGTCATCATTATCAACTGCCACGATTTCCTGGTCTATAAGAAGGCCCCTGGCCTTCTAATCCTTGCCTGAGCGTTCTTAGTCTTTCCCAGTCTGTCTCGCAAATGGTCCCTTAGTGTCTCCCGTTCCAGCTGTTACCCGTGCCCTGTTACTGTTCCTGTATTCCGTATTGTTCCTGTGCCTACCCGCGTTCAAGTGTCTTCTGCCACATCAAGTGCCATCTGCCACGTCAAATGTCTTCTGCCACGTCAAGTGCCATCTGCCACGTCAAGTGCCATTTGCCACGTCAAGTGCCATCTGCCACGTCAAGTGCCATCTGCCACGTCAAGTGTCATCTGCCACATCAAGTGTCTACCGCTCATCGGATACTGCCCGCCACGTCTGGCGCCACTTGCCGCACCTGCCTCCACCCGTGCTGAAGCCACAGCCACCGCCCAGACTAATTCAGGTACCCAAGCATTACTGTCTGCCATTTTACTTTCGCATAGACTGTGACCTGGTCAGCTGCCTCCCCGCTACGGCGGAGCGGCCTAGTGGGTCCACAAACACAGTGTCCGTGACACTATCTATCTATCTGTGTTTCTATCTATCTCATATATACACCATGTTCCAAATTATTATGCACATTGGATTTATGTGTCATAAACATTTAATTATTAGTTTTTCAATTAAACTCATGGATGGTATTGTGTCTTAGGGCTCTTTGGATCATTGTAATCAATCTCAGACACCTGTGATAATTATTTTGCCAGGTGTCCCCAATCAAAGAAAAACTACTTAAGAAGGACGTTCCACATTATTAAGCAGGCCACAGGTTTCTAGCAATATGGGAAAGAAAAAGGATCTCGCTGCTGCCGAAAAGCGTGAAATAGTGCAATACCTTGGACAAGGTATGAAAACATTGGATATTTCAAGAAAACTTAGGCGTGATCATCGTACTGTGAAAAGATTTGTGGCAGATTCAAAGCACAGACGGGTTCGTTCAGATAAAGGCATAATGAGGAAGGTTTCTGCCAGACAAATTAATAGGATTAGGAGAGCAGCTGCTAAAATGCCATTGCAAAGCAGCAAACAGGTATTTGAAGCCGCTGGTGCCTCTGGAGTCCCGCGAACCTCAAGGTGTAGAATCCTCCAGAGGTTTGCAAGTGTGCATACAGCTATTATTCGGCCACCCCTAAACAATGCTCACAAGCAGAAACGGTTGCAGTGGGCTCAAAAACACATGAAGACAAATTTTCAAACCGTGTTGTTTACTGATGAGTGCCGTGCAACCCTGAATGGTCCAGATGGATGGAGTAGTGGATGGTTGGTGAATGGCCACCATGTACCAACAAGGCTGCGACATCAGCAAGGAGGTGACAGAGTCATGTTTTGGACTGGAATCATGGGGAGAGAGCTGGTAGGGTCCCCGACGGTGTGAAAAATGACCTCTGCAAAGTACTTGAGTTTATGACTGACCACTTTCTTCCGTGGTACAAAAAGAAGAACCGTGCCTTCCGTAGCGAAATTATCTTCATGCATGACAATGCACCATCTCATGCTGCAAAGAATACCTCAGTGTCATTGGCTGCTATGGGCATAAAAGGAGAGAAACTCATGGTGTGGCCCCCATGTTCCCCTGGCCTCAACCCTATTGAGAACCTTTGGAGCATCCTCAAGCAAAATATCTATGAGGGTGGGAAGCAGTTCACATCAAAACAGAAGCTCTGGGAGGCTATTTTGACCTCCTGCAAAGATATTCAAGCAGAAACTATCCAAATACTCACAAATTCAATGGATGCAAGAATTGTGAAGGTGATATCAAAGAAGGGGTCCTATGTTAACATGTAACTTGGCCTGTTAAGTTTCTTTTGATTGAAAGAGCTTTTGATTTCTGTAAACATGACCTCCTGATTCTGTAAATTCAACAAATGACCATTTTAGTTCTCTTTACAACCTTTAAAATGTTTTGATCTCTGTTGTGCATAATAATTTGAAACAGTGCATTTTGAGTTTTTTACTTCTAAAAAAAAATCTGTTATCATTAGGAGATTTGTTCAATAAAATTTGCATTATACTCTAACGGTTGATGGCTTGAAGATTATACTGACTGTCATTTGCATCGACTATTTAGGAAAATCAGCGAAAAATAACATTTTCATCCCTAATGCACTTCCGACCTCTCTGTAACTGTATTTACTTAACCCCTTAAGGGTAGGAACACACACAGCGTAAACACTGCAGATTTTCCGCAACAGATTTATTGCTGAAAATCCGCAGCGTTTTACAGTAGCAGCAGTGGGGGTTAGATTTAAACAAATCTCATCCCTATACTGTGGAAAAATGCAGCCGAAAAAAACCGCACATAAATTGACCTGCGGTGCAGTTTCTTCAACCGCAGCATGTCAATTAATGCTGTAGAATCGCAGCTCTCTTGTTGCGGGTTTTCCCATTGAATTCAATGGGGAGCATAAACCCGCAAAAAAGTGGTGTGTGTAGCAATATTTGCGGCGGAATCACAGTGATTGCCGCAAAAATCGCAATGAAGGAAAAAAATAAATAAAGTTAGAATTACCCAGAGTTCCCTACTTCTTCTCCAGTCCAGCCTACCTGGATGATGTAGGCTGGACTGGAGAAGCGGTCACAGGTCTGCAGCGGTCACATGGTCTGCAGCGTCATCCCGGGAGGCTGGAGCTGACGTCAGAGGAGGGAGCGATAATTTACGCAGCGGAATTTACCCCCATAATTTTGGACGGCATTCCCTGCCGTGTTCAGGGCGGATACGCTGCACAGCTTGACGCAGTGTATCCTTCCTGAATATGCGTTGTGTGTTCCTACCCTAATACCGAAGGTTTTTTAAACCTTAGTGATCTAGAAATTTTTTACATTTTTTAAATTTTTCCATCATCGCATTCAAAGAGCTATAATTTTTTTTATTTTTGTGTCGACATAGCTGTATAAGGAGTTGCTTTTGCGGGACAAGCTGTATTTTGTTAATATCACCATTTTGGGGTACTTAAACTGTATTGATTAACTTTTATTAACTTTTTTGGTGGGCAAATAGGAAAAAATGCTGAACTTTCGCAACTTTTTTGTGTCTTAAATTGACACTGTTTACCGTGTGGTATAAATAACATAATAACTTTATTCAGCGGGCCGTTACGATTGCGGCGCTACTTAATTTATATAGTTTTTTTTATGTTTTACCACTTTTACACAGTAAAAATAAGTTTAGCTGTGCCCGCACGATCGTTGCGGGAGCCCAGCTGTTACTGACAGCCGGGCTCCCGCTACAATGGCTAGGATTGGAGAAACCTTCCATCCCGGCCGTTTAACACCTTAACTGCCGCGGGCAACATCTAAGTTGTTTGACAAAGGGAGGAAGCTCCCTCTGTCACCGACGGGCAGCCCGCATATGCCCTGGTCGTATGTCTATTAGGCTGTGCCAGAGGCATGGCCTAATAGATTACCTGACCGTTTTACACTGATAGTCAATAATGCTTTGGTATAATAAGTATACCAAAGCATTATATAAGTGATCAGAAGATTGCATGGTAAAGTCCTCTAGTGGGACTAATAAAAAAAATAAAAAAATGAAACAGTTAAATAAAGTTTATTAAGAAATAAAAAAAAAAGATTACAGTAAAAATTAAAATAAAACCACTCGACTGCACTATTGATTCCGTCCGAAACAACGGAACCCTGTAACAACTGTGACAGATAGAAACCATTAGCTAGGTTTGCGTCACCATTGAGTTCAATGGTGAGGGAAACAGAAGTTGAGGTTTCCGTTTGCCTTTCCATTGAGGGGTTAACCCGCCGGAACCTCAGATGGAACCCCTCAACTGAATGGCAACGGTGATGTGAATAGGCCATTAATTGTTATATATTTAAATATTGCCCAGTGTCACTAGAGGGCACTGTTACTGGAGGTTTATAAAGGCTATGTACATGTTTTAAATAATTTTAACACCTTTTTAAAACGTTCGTTTTTTTTTTTTTTTTTAATAAAATGTGTATCTGTGTGTTTGGTGCAACTTTCTAAATACTTTTTGTTAAAAATTTATTTTACTTTTTGTGATACAGCTGCTTTGTATCCTGTATACAGAGCAATTGTATCTTGCGCTGAGACCTGAATCCATCAGGTCAGCGGCACTGACGGGTTCAGTGACAGCGGGTCCTGCGTATCCACCTGAACTAAGATGTGATTGGGAAATGTAGGGCTTGCCGTCACTGAACCCATCAGTGCCGCTGACCTGATGGACTCATGTCTCAGCACTAGATACAGCTGTTCTGTATACAGGATGCAAAGGATCTTAAAAAGTAAAAATTATTTTGAACAAAAAGTAATTAGAAAGCTGCACCAAACACCCAGATACATTGCTGTTTTTTTTTTTTTTTTCAAGTTTTTAAAGGTGTCCTTCGACTTAGCCATATGAGGGCTTGTTTGTTGCGGGGCGATGTGTAGTTTTTAATGACACCTTTTAATGTACCATATAATGTGCTGTGGGGGGAAAAAAATTTGTGGGGCGAAAAAAACGGTGAATCCGCCATTGTTTTTTGGGTTTCGTTTTTACAGCGTTCACCGTGCAGTAAAA